>NW_009258208.1:1200000-1764121 GCF_000320585.1 Heterobasidion irregulare TC 32-1 | reverse complement strand
CTAACCTAACCTAACCTAACCTAACCTAACCTAACCTAACCTAACCTAACCTAACCTAACCTAACCTAACCTAACCTAACCTAACCTAACCTAACCTAACCTAACCTAACCTAACCTAACCTAACCTAACCTAGGACGCTGGCCAGGAAAGCCAATAATCCTATTGGAGAGCAAGACCCTGACCATGCTATTTTTGGCCAAGGAAATGTCAATTTGCTTTTGCCAATCACTGAAAGTAGGCATTGGGCCTAAAGCTGCAAGAGTTCCAGGCTCAGGGGTAGTAGAAGCAGGAAGAGGAATAGGAGTGGAAATAGGATCAAGAGCAGGAATAGGGGAAAGAGCAGAAGCAGAAGCCAAAGATGAAGAGGCCATAGAGCTTTGAGCAGGCGAGGAGGTGTTTGAGCTAGAATCAGCTATAAAATACATGTTAATTGATTGATTTAAATCTTCAGATTTAAATACAACATACACATTTCAATGAATTCAAGAAGAAGCGAGAAAGCTTGAATGTATATAAAGCAGTCTATAGAACAACATCAATCAGTAACATGAATCAACTGATTTTACGAAGGTTGAATATCAAATAAATGCGAAAATAAATATGTTAAAATATATAGAGAGTCCTTTAGACTCTTTGATAAAAAGAATTAAAAAGGTTTTAAAATAAATATTTTATTCGCTTTTTTGCGATATTTTAAGGCATTGCTTAGTCAGGGGGGGGGACTGACTCCCCCCCCTAGAAAATGAATAAACAAATCAATTTTTAAATCAATTAAATATTAGAATTTTTTCGAATTTTAAAAAAGGCTTAGTCAGGGGGGGGGAACTGACCACCCCCCTTCAGAAAAGAATTAAAAAAGAATAAAAATAATCGAATTTTTTCGAATTTTGAAGACTTACTGGATGGTTGTGGTTGATGGTCAAGAAGGAAAGTCACACATGTCACACTTTGGCCTAGTTATATAACAAGGTGGCAGTTTGCGCATATTTGGCTCAACATGTGACCTTCCTTCTATTGCTTATGTCAGGGGGGGGAGTTGGCCCCCCCCCCCCCCCCCCTCCACCCGGGGTGTGCGGGGTGTGGGAAAATTATGCAAATTTCGAAAATATTGAAAAGATGCGTTTTCAGTAGATAGTTCCACATCTATCGACGAAATTCGAAAATTTTCATTATTAAGCTGGAAAAACACCGTTTTCAAAAAAATAGCCGGCGATACAGTGGATTTCCAAAATTTAAAATTTCGAAAATTTGCCTTTAGGTGAGCCTCAGTAACTGAATCCTAGATATATTGATGGAATTTGAAAACTCTTTATATAAAGCCGGGAAATCATGGTTTTCAAAAAAATAGTCAATAGTGTAGAGGTCAAACACAGTACACGTATTTGATTGTTGTCCAGCAGTCTTGATTACAGATTTAATAGACTGGTATAAAGCCTTAAAGATTATACAAGGTGGTCAAGTATATTTAAATGTCCCACAAAAAACAGGGCAGACTCAAAGCAGAAAAGCAAAAAGCAAAAGCAGAAAAGCAGAAAAGCAAAAGCGGAAAAGCAGAAAAGCGAAGCGGAAAAGCGGAAAAGCGAAGCGGAAACAACCGTCATTACCCTGATGACGGGAAATAAGGTAGATAGCTTGGGGATAACTACAGCAAGTGGGCATACATGGCGCACAGCATCGCAGGCGTGCTCCAGTTCTAGCTGTTCCAAATCCCGATGGTCGGCGCCGACACGTGCGACTTCAGTGCGTAGTCCTTGCTGTCGATTCACCTGCTTGCTTGAGCCTAACCGTGGGTTATATTGTGCATACGCGGAGCAGTCGGCAACACGGACGAGGAGTTGTGCAATTGCTGGATGCAGCTATCCGCGTTCACGCCGTTCTATAGAAATCACAACCAGCGCGGCGCGCTGTCCCAGGAGCCTTACAGATGGGATAGTGTCGCCAACGCGAGCAAGACCGCGATCTCAATACGCTACGCGCTCCTGCCGTACTGGGTGAGCCTCTTCGTATGCTAGAGATTCAAATCCGCGATTCATCGTTGACCGCGGACGGGATCGGGCAGTACACACTGTTTGCCAACGCCTCGACGAACGGCACACCTGTGCGCGCGCTCTTTTTTGAGTTCCCCGACGAGCCGCAGCTGTTTGCGGTGGACCGCCAGTTCATGGTCGGGAGCGACATTCTCGTCACGCCTGTGCTCGAGCCCAATGTGTCTACTGTCGACGGTAGGTCGACATGGAATTCATACCCGCTCGATTGCTCATCCCCATTGTGTCATGTCAGGCATCTTCCTCGGCCGCGGGCAGATAACATGGCGCGACTGGTACACCCACACTGCAGTAAACGCGGCCGTGGGCGCGCCGACCACGCTTTCCGCGCCCCTCGGGCACGTCAATGTGCACATCCGTGCGGGCGCCGCACTCCTCACACACGCGCAGCCGGCGTACACGACACGCGAGACGCGAGCGGGGCCGTACGCGTTGCTCGTTGCACTCGGTGTTGACGTCGCAGCATACGGCACGGCATATCTCGACGACGGGACCTCGCTCCCGCTACCGGACTCCCCAATCGCGAACCGGACGGTGCGGTTCATCGTGCACGCGGGCGCGCTCACTATTGAGAGCACAGGTACGTTCCGCGTGGAACAGCCGCTTGCGCGCGTCACGGTGCTCGGAGTACCGAGCGCGCCTGGGAGCGTGTTCGTCGGCGGGCAGGAGGCGGCACGGGGTGGATAGACGTACAACGCAGACGTGGAGCAGCTCCTGATGGACGGGTTGGCAGTCGACTTAAACAACGGGCATCTGTCTTGGTTGTGACGCATCGCACGTTCTGGTTTTTGAGTTGGTTCTTTTCCTTGCTTGTCATCTACATTGACCTCTCCCTACGGGCGCTGGTCGTGAAAATAGTCCACTTACTGGCGTTGGTACTGACATAAAATGTGTGGGGATTTGAGGGGGTTTGTGAGGATCGGGAGGGCGACGGGTGAGGGTGAGGGCTCACGGTGGCACACTTGGAGAGGCGGGAGTACGCGCGGCGGACGTAGAACTCGCCATCGGCGATCTGGGGCTGCTCGATGTCCGCCTCGCGGTGCTCTATGATCTTCGTGGGGCCTTCAACATGCAGCGCCGTCAGTCAGCCGTCACGGGCGGGGAGACGTGCGGCGGAGGACGCACCGTTGAAGGAGGTATGCGCGACGTAGTCGTAGTCGGATTCGTCGGCGCGCAGGCGCTCGTAGCGGCCGTAGCTTGCCTGGATGTTGGCGGGGCTTTTTTGGGGGGCGTGTGCGGCTGCGGCTGCGGCGGCGTTAGCGTGGACGACCAAAGCGGTCTGTAGAATGGAAAGGACTGTGGGAGACTCACTCTGTGTCGGTATCGTTGGCGACGTCAGCGCCGGAGTAGTACCACTGGACCTTAGCCCAGACCTACGGTTGCTCGCGTCACGGCGAGGACGCGTCAGACGCGCGGTGAACACACGCACATACGCATACACACGCACACACGCACACACGCAGAGGGGCAGCAGCACGGGGGCGGGGCGGGGTGGGTGCTTACCCCAGGGTCGTCCACGGGGCGCGTGAGCGGCCGGCGTCGTGCGAACTCGAGGATCCGACCGACCCAGAGCTCGTGGGCGAAGTAGGAGGATGTCGGGAACCTAAACTAACTTTCCCATGCTGCCATCGCAAGCCGCCTTGCGCTCACTCATTTCGGTGCTTCCGTCGAGGGGTCGCACGTGCACGCATCAGAGGCGGGGTTGTCTAACGAGGAGGTCAAGTGAGCGAGCAGCCATAACGACAAGGAGGCTGCAGAGGTTGCGGGACACATGTTGAGCAAAGGGCGGGTGGAAAGGGCGAGAGCGAGAGGTACGAACCTTGGTAACGCTCAGCCTTCCTCTGCCAAGCTCATTCCTCTGCCACCAGCTGCTCCTTGACCTCCTCGTCGACGCGCTAAAGCGCGTATGGCTTAATATTTGTGATCCTCTGTGTGCGGAAGCGAGGGCACGTGGAGGGACGGCGACAGTGTGGGGACGCCAACTGTTGTTGGACCGCGGGGTCTCAGTGGTGACGCAGGTCGAGGGAGGGAGAATGAGGAGGCAACCTTGCGTGGTGTCGAGGGGACGCGCGTGAGCGCTTGGGCATGAGGGCACAAGCGTGAACTTTGATGGCCCAGGAGGTCGAGGGGCACTGGATGAACACGAACGTGGGCTCGAGGACATGACCATGGGCTCGAAGGGAAGAGGATACGCGTGCTCAAGGATTTGGATCCCAGGTGGTGCGTGCGCTGAAGGGGACGAATATGCGCGGGCGAAATTGGGGGCGGAATCGCAGCTTCATCGGGTTGAGCGGACAGGCGGGCGGAATGGTTGCGAGGACACTGGGTGGTGGGCGTGCTTGTGTTCACAGATATGAGTGTGCGTATGTGGGGTCGAAGGGATGCACGGCCGGAAACGTGGGGAGCGTGGGCTGAACGGACGAGTGTCGAGGGGAGACAGGTAGGCGGCGGGGCGGGCGGAAAGGATGAGGTCAAGATATACACATGTGTGGGGAAGGACTGGCGCCACGAGGGACGACGACGCACCTTCATGACGCTTGTCCTGGTCAGCGAGCGTGCATCTCCCCATAGATATCCTCGTCCTCCACGCCCATCCATGTTCCCAGCCCGTCTCTCAGCCGCCACCGCCGCTGCCGGTCCTCTTCTTCCTACGCTACCAGCCAGTTAGGTTAGGTCGAGGATGGGACTGTTGACGAATGTGAGATCGAGTGTGCGCAAACTCGAGAGGACGAGGGCGACGGGGATGAGGGGATGAGGGGTCAAGCGTGCACGGGGTCGAGTGTGCCTTTGGTTTTAACAACGATCCAGGACGAGGGAGGAGTGGTCGAGGGGCCGTCGAGAGGTTGTGCGTGCACGCGTGCGCGAGCTGGATGAGTCATGCGGAAGCGGATCTGGGTCGGATCTGGGTCGCAGGCGAAGGCGGATGCGTGAGCTCAAGGGATGAAAGGGATCGAGGGCATTCGGTGGCGGACGGGCGTGGGCTAGATGAGTCTAACTTGGGCTTGACGGGACAGGGGGAAGCGCGCGGATGAACGGGGATAGTATGCAAAGGCAGGTGCATGGCGTTGAGGGGTCACACGTTCACGCATGGGCACAAAGGCAGAACTGGCTATTGAGGGAATTAAGTGAGCGAACGGGCTTGGCGTTAGAGATCGAGGGCGTCGCAGGGTCGGCAGAAAGGATCAGAGCGGTAGGTACACACCTTGGTGACGCTCGGCCTCCCTCTCCCTAGTTCATGTCTTTGTTGCCAGCTGTTACTCACCCTCCTCGTCAACACACTAGAGCGCGTGTGGCATGATGTCTGCTATGCTTTGTGCGTAGGCTCTGGGGCTTGAGGGGACGAGGTGACGTACGCATATAAATTTGGGTCGCAGGCAAATGGATGCATGTACTGAAGAGAACCGAGCGTGCGCAGGCGGGATCGAGGGTTAGGTTCGACGCTCGAGCGGGTCGAGAGGGCAAGAGTGGCGTCGGGCATGCACAGGATCTTGGCGGTGACACGGTCTAGGATGCCTGGGCGAGTGACCCGAGCGAGGAAACCTTCGACTTGAGCATGGAGATGGTGCTCTGCGCAGCAGCCTGTTGAACTTTGAGCGTGCGCAAGAGCTTGAGTGAAGATTTGACCCGGGAGGCGAGGGCATTGAGGCACTCCTGTGACACGGAAGGCATTGAAAGCTGGAGTGCAAAAGGTTCTTGTAGGGACAACGACAATCTTCTACTAAAATACCGAGTTGCTTGAGCTGTCGTGTTGCTAACAACATAGAGGGCGCCGTGGGACCTTGCCAATCCGATCGACTGAGTTGAAACTTGGAAGGCTGCGAGGTAGGAATCTGAAAAGAGGAAAGGAATGGGTGAGGTCGATGAATGTAGGAGAAAGAGAGAAACGGCACGTCGAGACTTGCAGATAAATGAAACATGGTGGGAGAGCTTGAAGGGCCAGAAATAACATGCCATACCGAGGTTAGCGCACGCGTAAAGTCTCTCATGATATACCCAAGCGGCACAAGTACCTACAGAAAGATCTGAAATCATTGTTAGACAAAGATAAGGACCACAATGGGAATCCTCAACACTGCTTGCTTTCTCAAGGCCTCGGCGGAGGCACATCGTCCGTTTGCAATGCCGAGGGCGGGAAAGAAGGGACAACGAAAAGTAGAATACAGATACACTTACAGGAGCAGGGGTCTGTCATGGTTATGGTTACAAGTCGTCTAGTGCGCGTAGAGCAGAGTTTGCTCCGGTTTTGCAATTCATCGTTGTGTGGTAATGGCTTAGGGAGAACACCATGTCCGCCGCGACGGTGATGTGCGTCGATCTACTCTCATTCGCCAGCTCCTCGTTGGGCAGCTTTCGTGTGCGCCTAGAAACCACAATGAGAGAATTAAATTAAAATTCAACAAGTCGACACGCGTCTACGCAAATACGATCGGAGCACGCGCGACATAACCTTTGCGCGCATCCAAGGACGTCAACGCCGCTGCTGATCAACTGCATATGCTCCAGCTGGCTCACGCACGAGAGCACCTCGCGCCACGAGCCCTTGAGGTTATTGCCCTCCATGACTGTGACGTCGAGAAGCGTCTGGGCCGCCTCCATGTTCTTTGTCTTCATCTCCCCGAGGTTGTTCAGGAACGTGAACTCTGCGAGCGTCGTCACGAACGCGTTGCGCTCCAGCTCGAGATCGAAGAAGCACACGATCCGGATCGCATTTCGGAAGCCGTCGAGGCAGAGCTCCACGACATCCAGGTTGTCCGTCTCCTGCAGTGGGCCCGAGATCCCCGCGAGGAACGGGATCCACGCGACCTCGACGCGCTGAAGAACTGCTCGCCGCTCCGCGAAACCTTGCACTAGGACCGCATCATCGTCCTGAACAGCGCCTGCATAACCGACGCGTGAGCAAACCACCCCAGCACCGACATCTCGACGCTCGACGCCATCAAGAAGCACGCACCTTGGTCTTGTTCACCATGCCATTCGACTGCAGCATATACGCCTCCCTCTGCAAGTCCTGCCCGACCGTGGCGAGCGCGCTCGCTTGCCCCGCACCTGGCGCGAGCGACACGACTAGGCTCGAGTCCACCTCATCCTTGATCCGGATCCCATTGTTCACGATGTCGTCAAAGATGGCGGACAGCAGCTCCTCGGGGAGGTCCGCGCCCTCGTTGATCCCGCGGTTGTTCTTCACGAAGTCCGCGCGCGTCATGCGCTTCTTCACCTGCGGATTGTGCGCATCCGTGTTGAGCAGGATGACCGAGTACGAGATCACGTAGGCGGTGTCTGCAACGGAAACGGGGCCGTGGCGCGTCAGACGCGCGCGCGGATGAGCAGCGCGTGGGACACGCATCGGCGTTCGCGAACGGTGTGTTTGCATTGCCCTCGATGTAGCGCTCGGCGAACTTGAGCATGAACCGATCGATCTTCTGCGCTTCCCCGGGCAGGCGGAACGCCTGCAGGTAGACGCGCAGCGCGTCGACGAAGGGCATGTTCCGCAGGTCGAGCATGTTGACGAACGTGTACATGGTCGCGATGTTCTCCTCGTCCCTGCAACCCGATGAGCCATCGCAAACGGAGGAGGTGGAAAACGCGCACCCTTCGCCGAGGTATTCACCGATCATCGACTTGCTCAGCCCATTGATATGCAACAAGAACCGCGCGACGTCCTGCGGCGCCTTACTCAGAATGAACCCGTCTCGAGCAAAAGTTGTATGCCCTAACACCCGCCCATCGGTCAGCCCTCTTCGGCCGAAGAAAACACGCACTCGCTTTGGCTTAAGGTTGAACTTCTTGACGCCCTCCAGCAACATCGTCTTCTTCTGCTTCGCGCTCTCGAACCGGCCCGGGTCGTCGTGGATATCCGGCGTCGGTTGCCTCGTCGCCTCCGCGCTCGGGCCACCCGTCGGGAGCCTATCCAGCGACTGCGACGCGTCGGGCGTCAATCCCTCAGGGCACCCGTCCTCGCCGACGCTGACGCGCCATGCACCCGCCGCGGCCGCGGCCAACGCAGAGTCGGGCGCGGTGCCCCACGCGACGAGCGAGCGTAGCACGGCAGTGAGGCACTCGAGGCTCTGGCGGCAGAGCTGCTGCTCCGAGTGGCCGAGCGCGGATGTATCGAGCGAGCCTGAGACGGCCACGGCGGACGTTACGAGTGACGGCGGGATGCCCGGCGCGTACGCCTTGCTCGTGGGTGTCAGCGTGGGGCTCGCAGGGTCCGCCGGCTTCTGCTGCGCGGCGGACGGGAGCGTGCTGGTGCCGATCTTGGTGATGATGTTCATGAGGCTGCGCGCGCGGCGGGCAGGGTGTTCAGCGAGCTGCATACACAGACAAAAAAAACAAAGAAAAAGAAAAAGAAAAAAACAGAGGGCAGAGCAGAGCAGAGGAAAAGAGAGGAGGCGGGGCATGCTCACTGCTCGTAGATGTTGTCTGCGACTTGGCTATCGCAATCATAGTTGAGATAAATCTCGACGAGCGCCTGCGGATCGTGACAAAGGCGTGACAGCATACCCAAGATGGCGGCCTTCTGCTTCAGCGTCGACGTCTTCATCTCGAGAATCGGGAAGAAGATCTCGTAGAACGGGACCTCGATCTCTTTCTGCAGGCGCAATCAAAACAAAACTAGGTCTGCGAAGACAGACCCCCTACGCGCGTGTGCACCTTGAGCTTCGTCCGGAGGCCCGTGATCACGCGCCAAAATATCTCGACGCTGATCTCGAACACCTGCGGGACGGGGCTGGCTGCTTTCCTGCTGAGGCTGAGGCAGAGGTACTAGTTCGCCATCTGCACGAACGGGGTCGCTTCGTGGGACGAGCTCGAGTGGATGAGCGACGAGGGCGAGACGAAGACGTCCATGTGCGCGTTGAAGATGACGAGCACCATGTGCAGGGAGAGCAGCTTGGAGCGCATCGAGTGCGACTTGAGGTCGTGCTCGTTGTGGGCGGGGCGTGCAGGTGCGGGGATTAGTAGGGGGTGATGTGGATGCGGTGCGAGGAGGAGAGAGCGAACCTTTCCGAGTTGAGGGGCTTCATTGTGAGCTTGCACATGGATCGGAAGACGAGGAAGGCATCCTTGAGGAAGAGGTCGTTGATCGTCATCGTGTGTGCCGGGGGAGCATGATGCCCCTGGGCTGGGGTGCTCGGGCGAGAGCTCGCTCGCGTGCAGAACAGTGAAAAGGGGACACAAGCGGAACTGTGCGAGGGAGACCCACGCGTGAGGGGTATCCGGCCTGTCCACGCCGTGCTCGATCCCATTCGACGAGGGCAGCTCGAGGACAGGCAAGTCGTCGTGGGCAGCTACCAGCGGCAAAAGAGGGAGCGGGATCTCGAGCGAGATGTCATCTGCCGAGGGCACCTTGTCCTGGGACGGCAGCGCGCGCGGCGGCTCGATGTCCGGCGTGGACGGCGCGAACGAGTCGCGCTTTGCGGACGGGGCGTCGTCAGCCCTGGATGCGAGCGACGCGGTGGACACTGCGGCGGCGGGTGGGGGTCGGTGGACATGAGAAATATGTTGTAAACGGTGCGGACGGCCTTGAGGAGCGAGGACTGGTGGACGAGGATGGTGGAGGAGAGAACGAGAGCGAGGAGGGCCTTGACGACCTGGAGCCTAACCGAGTCGGCGGTGGACTCGGTGTGGCAGGTGGTGGTGGTATGCACGACGAGGTCCACGAGCGAGGGCGGGGGGAGGTTGCTCTGGGAGGCGCTCGAGGTGGAGTGGCTGGGCCCGGACCCGGGGACAGGGGCGGGGACGGGAGGATGCGTGTTCGGGAGGCCTGGCCTCGACGAAGAAGGAGTAGGAGATGAGCTTGGAGATGCAGTCAAGGCTGGCGGCCGTGAGCTTCTCGTTGCGGGTCTCGCAAGCGAGGCAGAAGACGGAGTTGCCCTTGGAGATGGTCATGGAGCGCTTGTAGGAGGAGGGCGGTGTGGAGGGATGCGGTGGACATGAATGGGGAGAACGCGGTGTGGGTGTCGATCGTGCGCGAGGCGTCGGTGGAGGAGAGCTGGGAGGACGGGGGTGGTGCGCGCGGTAGCTGAGGCTGCCCCCACGCGGGGGCCGGTCTTGCAGCGAGTTCTTGGATGGCGGCGTCGGAGGAGGGGCTGGCGCAAAGAAAGATGACATACCTCATGGATATCCTCGTCGTCCGCGCCCTCTCTCTTCCCAGCTTATCTTTCCGCCATCGCCGTTCCTCAGCGTGGTCGTTGTCGCTGTCGTCATGATTGTCAGTGTGGTCCTCGTTGTCATCGTCTTTGACGCTCAGACGGTCACGATGCTTGGAGCGTGATCAGGCAGCGTGGGCGTGGGGGCGTTGGTGGAGAAGAACGCCTCCGCGGCCGACATCGTGGTGGCGCAGGGGAAAGAGACGGCGGTGAGCGGGGGCGTAGGCGTGGACGAGGACAGAGACGGGGTCGGGAAGGGAAAGGTTAGTCCCTCGAGGATCTGTAGATAGTAGAAGTAGAGGAAAAGAGAAGGAAACATCAGTACACGTCCTCAACGATGCTAGCTTTATCAGGGCCTCGGCGGAGGCCCATCGTTTGCTTGCATCATTGAGAGCGCAAAGGAAAGAGAGCGCAAAGGAAGCGAGTGTCGAGAAGTAAAAGGAACAAAAGATAACTCACAACGAAAGGTTTAAAGTGCTCATTTCGCTCATCTGGACCAGTGTCTGCGCTGGTTTCTCAACCGATCGTCCTGTAGAAGAAGAGGATGTGGCCGATGGCCTGTCGAGAAGTCTCTGGCTTGCAGGCTAGCAGAGGATGTCGACATTGGCACGGACAGGGCGTGGACGAGGGATCGCGGAGAAGGAAGAGGTACCGAGAGACGAGCGAAGAGTTGGATTGAGAGCTGTTCATTACGATCGAGGTAGAGTGGTGCTCCTTCCACTTCGGGCGAAAAATTTCGCCCACAAATCGTGTGGGTGAACGGGCCTGAGTTCAAAATATAGATATAGATACAACAAGAAAAATAATACAGACTGTAGCTACAGAGGAGCACCTAAGAAAGTAGCTTCGAGGGAGGTGTATATGCACGCAAAGTACATAGAACGAGTCGCGCGGACTACATGCATATGGTATTAGCCGACAAATAGAAGATACAAGGGGAGAATGAGGCTGCGAGGCTGGGCATGTCGCACGACCGTACTCTCGAGACTGCTGGAACAGTGATAGCGCATGTTCTGCTGCTATCGTACACTCGTCTGAAGCTCGCTTGAGGCCCTCTAGTGTCCTGTGTCCGACAACGTTCTGCCGAGAAGGCTGTTCATGATGTCAAATGTCAGCATCAGGAGCATGAGAGAGGAGGAGAGGGAGAGGAGGAAGGAAGGAAATGAGGCCGACGAAGTCGGCGGCCGCGTGCTGTCTGCGGCAGCCAGGCTCCCCACAAAACCCAAATTCACCTTCGGCGAATTTGGGCTGTGGGGAGCCTGGCTGCCGCAGACAGCACGCGGCCGTTTCTGCATCATGACTTGTCCACTGGCACTTTTACGCCGCGTGGAGCGACTGGGCGCCCTGGACAGCCCGCCGCCGTTTCATGTCCTCAGTCCTGCAACAGATGACCTAACCTAACCTTCGTATGCGCGAGCTGTGTGCGTCACTTACTCTCGCAGATACGAGGCTCTCTTCCATGTTGACAGTGGCGAAGACGTAACGTTCCTGCAAAAAACTGGTCAGAGGCAGAATGACGGACGGAACGAGGGTCGTCAAGGAAAGGGAATGAGAGTGGCCTTAGTGAGAGAAGGGGTCGTCGACGCACGTAGAACGCGGCGGCGGTGGCGGCGCGCAGATAGCGCGCCGTTGTTTCACATCTTGTGAACTTCACCGTTGCAGAACTTTCAACATCAGGTTTCTCCAATGCTAGTTCTTGCCGTGTGTCCTGCGCGACTCATCTGCTGTGGAGTGCCGGGAGTTGGGTGTCTTCAACGCGCAAGCGAGGATGGCGGGAGGTTGATGGACATGGGGAGGGATCCGTGAGGAGGGATCGAAGGGACAAGGTTGCGTGGGGTTGAGGAGACGAGCGAGAGAGCAAATGGTGAGTAGGAATACACTCGAGGGGACAAGTATATGTGGGGTCTGGGCGGTGACGCAAGAAGGGAACGGATGTCAGGGCACTCGGTAGCGGCGGTGCGTGGCGTCGCGGAGACGGGTGCGCGTGCGCGAGGTCGAGCGGATGCCCGCAGATGTCGGTCACAGGCGAGGGCACATGCATGAGCTTGAAGGGACAATCATGCGCACGTGGGCTTGAGGGCGCGATTGACGGTCAATGTGATTCATAGCATTGAAGGCGTGTATGATGTTGAGGGTGGGGGCGTGAACGGTCGACAGGGAGATGGGACGCAGGCTGAAGGAGGGGCCGGCGGAAAGGATGAGAACAAGACACGCACGCGGGGACGGACAGGCACGAGAGACAACGTACCTGCATCCATCGTGGATGTCCTCATTGTCTATGCCCATTCTCCGCCGCTGCCATTGCTTGTCCTCATCATTATCCTCTGCCGCCAGCTGGACCTCGTCGTCCTTGTTGACGTTTGAACGGCCGCAATGCTTCACATGTTGTGGGGCAGCGCGAGCGTGGAGGCGTTGAGAGAGCGTGATACTGGCGCTGCAGAAATAGTGGAGGGCACTGGTTGACGGGAGCCTTGAGCGGATTAAGGGGAGGCGAGTGTGGGTCTGGGTAGCGGGCGCCGCGGATGGGTACGGGTACAGTTGGGTAGGCGAGGGGGATCGAGGTTCGAAGAGTTTGAGGGAACAAACAGGCGAGCATGCGCAGCATCGAGGGCTGAAGCGTCAATGATTGAATGCATCAAGGAAACTTGGTTCGAGGGAGGGGCTGGGGGGAAGGAAAGAACCAGCGGTACGTACCTTCGACCTCCTCTCTCCCAGCTCATCTCCACCGTTAGCTTCTCCTTTCCCTACTTGTGGACAGGCCAAAGCACAAGTTGCGTGACGCTGGCGATGTTCTGTACATGGGCGCGGAGTGTATGTGCGGCAGGAGCGAGGGTGCATGGAGAAGCAGCAAAAGTGCAGAGAGCGGAGGGTGGATGTCGACGGTGAAAATGGAGTCCTCAGTCGATGCGGGGTCAGCAGCTAACAATAGCAAAATAATAGGAAGAGTTAGTATAGTAACACGCTCTCAGCGATGTGTGCTTTCACAAGGCCTCGGCGATGGCCCATCGTCCGCTTGCATCGTCGAGAGCGTGCAGAGTGAGCAGTTGAGATCAAGAAAAATCTTACCAATTTCCTTGATATTCCCTGAGAGAGTGGTGTTAATATATCGAGGGGATGTCAATTGAGGGCGCTTGATGCTCAAAGGTGCGGGGAGGGTCGACGCGACGCGACGTAGCAGTGTGCTTGATCATGAGACGTTAGAGGGCACTGTGTGCCGACACAGTCAGAGGGAAAACTCCGACTGTGTCCGACACAGTCGGACTGTGTGCCGACACAGTCGGAGGGAAAACTCTGGCTGTGTCCGACACAGTCGGACTGTGTGCCGACACAGTCGGACTGTGTGCTGACACAGTCGGACTGTGTGGCGCGACAATCATCGGACTGTGTGCGGCACGGCCGGACTGTGTGGCGCAGATTCACCACCAAATCTCGGACTGTCACCGAGAATCCGGACTGTGTGGCGCTGAACTAGCGCTAAAATCCGGACTGTGTGCGGTCTCGGCCGGACTGTGTGGCGCAACAGAGAGACTGTGCGTGGTGTGACAACAGTGTGACGACTGTGGGTCCGCAATCTCCCGACTGTGTGCCGCCCTTTCCCGATGCTGACTAAACTGTGTCTCCGGGTTGCAGAATACCCTCAACATCACAAACGATTACATATCTCTTGATCCCCTTATCCAAATAATAAAATTAGGGGATGATTTGAAAGGTAGTGTATGTAGGAGCATTTTATTGGTTTTGCAATGGAAATCAAAGGACAATTGTGGACTGGAGACTCGGTTTTTTGAGGTTTTCCCTCAATTCTGTATTTTGCCTGTAACATCTTCAGTACTCCATGTCTACTAATGAAAATATTAGGGTACCATAACAAATACATTTTAAGCCTATTGAATCAGACAGAATTGTGTGCAACCTCGGATTTGGTTCCCAAAACCCAGACTGTGTGAAGCACAGTCTGGTTTTAGGGGGTAGACTGTTTAAATCCATATCTATTGAACCCCTGATTCAATCTCGCTGCTTCTGGGCCTCAAAGTTGAAGCAGGGTATGAGGTTTACAGAAAGGATTTTTTCATATTTATATTTACATTTAATTGGCAACACAGTAGTTTCGGATATCGGTGGACTCAAAAGTGTCGGTAATACTACTAGGCAGTCTTCACACTGTCTACTTCGTTCAGTACTGTCTTCCTACAGTACCCTTTCATTGCTATACCGCAATACACTCCTGGCTCCTGTGCTACACGTACAGTCGAGACCATCGTTCCACACATCCTCCACGAGTGACCTAGGGAAGAACCTCCTACTCTTGGGGTTACCGACGAGCAGTCGTAACAGCGCACGGCCTCGAGATCGTCAAGAAGATCCGGCAGGGCGAGGTTGAGCTGCGCGACCGCACCATCGTCCTGTGCGACATCAAAGCCAACATCCGTCCAGCTCGCTTTGCGAAGCTGAGGGCCATCAAGGACGCGAAGAAGCCAGGCAAAGCCCCGACCGCGATCCCCGCTGTCTCAGGTTTAAAACGCCTCCGCGGCCGACATCGTGGCGGCGCAGGGGACAGAGGCGGCGGTGAGCGGGGGCGTAGGCGTGGACGAGGACAGAGACGGGGTCGGGAAGGGAAAGGTTAGTCCCTCGAGGATCTGTAGATAGTAGAAGTAGAGGAAAAGAGAATGAAACATCATGTATCAGTACATGCCCTCGGCGATGCAGAGGCCCATCGTCCGTTTGCAAAGCCGAGTGCGAGAAATGAAGGGTACAATAAGATATAATAAGAACATACTCACAGTGCAGGCATCTGTAAGGTTAATGCTCGTAGGCTGTCTCATTCATGTAGAGTCGAGTTTGTGCAGGTTTTGTGCTTGTTGGCACAGCGGAATCCTGATACGCGGCTAACATGACGAGCCTCGCTGCGGCTGGAGAGGCTCGTCATGTCAGCCGCGTATCAGGACTCAGCCCTGCCAATACGCGGCTGACATGACGAGCCTGTGCAGCTGCAGCGAGGCTCGTCATGTCAGGCGTGTATCAAGACTCAGCCAAGCTGATACGCGGCTGACATGACGAGCCTCTCCAGCCGCAGCGAGGCTCGTCATGTCAGCCGCGTATCAGGACTCAGCCCTGCCAATACGCGGCTGACATGACGAGCCTGTGCAGCTGCAGCGAGGCTCGTCATGTCAGGCGTGTATCAAGACTCAGCCAAGCTGATACGCAGCTGACATGACGAGCCTCTCCAGCCGCAGCGAGGCTCGTCATGTCAGCCGCGTATCGGGACTCAGCCCTGTCAATACGCGGCTGACATGACAAGCCTCTCCAGCTGCAGCGAGGCTCGTCATGTCAGGCGCGTATCGGGACTCAGCCCTGTCAATACGCGGCTGACATGACGAGCCTCTCCAGCCGCGGACAGGCTCGTCATGTCAGCCGTGTATTGGCATGGGTGGCTTCTTCACCTCTTAATGGCCTCTATAGCCCTGCTATACCCCTGTCCTACCCTGAACCTTTTAGCTTTTCAGGTTAGAATTCTGTATTTTGCCTGTAACATCTTCAGTACTCCATGTCTACTAATGAAAATATCAGGGTACCATGACAAATACATTTTAAGCCTATTGAATCAGACAGAATGGTGTGCAACTTTGGATTTGGTTCCCAAAACCCAGACTGTGCTTCACGCAGTCTGGTTTTAGGGGGTAGACTGCTTAAATCCATATCTATTGAACCCCTGATTCAATCTCACTACTTCTGGGCCTCAAAGTTGAAGCAGGGTATGAAGATTACAGAAAGGATTTTTTCATATTTATATTTACATTTAATTGGCAGCACAGTAGTTTCGGATATCAGTGGACTCAAAAGTGTCGGTAATACTACTAGTTTAAAACTCACCTGCAGTGGATGCGGCGGGTCTCAAGCTAGAACAGTCAACTCGGCGGGGAGGAGTTTGGGAGGTTGAATGGAGTTCGGGGGCGAGTCGACGTCTGAAATATGCATAGCTTCAGAATCTGCGTTCACGGTGGTCATCTACAACACGGTGTTGAACGAGGTGGCATTTGCCCTATTAAGCGGTACAAGCTATTTGTCCATATTTTCGATCAGTTATAAGTTGCGGGATAAGTGAAGCTCTCCCGAAATGGCGACTCATTTCAGTCAATGAGTCAGTGAGTCAAAAACATCGATACATACATGTCCGTACACGGGTACGTACTCTATAGAGGCGCCATTGTACAACTATGCAGCCACAATTTTGAGTTCAGACGGCGGTGCTACATCTCTTCCTTCCTTGTTCATTGCATTCATCTCTCGTCTACGAAAACGGCATCTTCCTTTCATTTTCCGCCTCGCGCTCACTCTTTGCGGTGCTTCTGGTAATAGTGGATGAGGCCAGTGGTCTACACACGATAACGTCAGTTCACAGCAGACAGGGAGCTCCAACAGCGGATGCAATGCCGCAGAGAAAATGACGCACCGAGCTGTCGTGGCCCTTGACGTCCGCAGGCTTCTCCAGCTGCGCCAAGATGTTCTTCGCGAGAACCTTGCCGAGCTCGACGCCCATCTGGTCTGTTGCACCAATTCAGCAAACGCGCATATATGCACCCGCTGACCCAAAGAAGCACGCACCGAACGAGTTGATCCCCCAGATGACGCCCTGCGTGAAAATCTTGTGCTCGTAGAGCGCGATGAGTGAGCCGAGGGTCGCGGGCGTGAGCAGCGGGAAGAGGATGCTGTTGCTCGGCCTGTTGCCCTCGAAAACCTTGCTTTTCACGAGCGCTTCGCTCGCTCCCGGGCCCACCTCCTATGGCATTTAGCGAACATCAGCGCCGCCGAAAAGGCGCACGAAACCCTTCGAAGAGGAAACAGAAGGGGAGGCGCACCTGGCGGACCTGCTCCTCGGTCTTGCCGAACGCGAGCGCCTCGGGCTGCGCGAAGTAGTTGCTGAGCAGGATGCGGTGGTGCAGGGAGCCACGGAGTGGATTGTGCGACGTCGCAGGGGCAAGGAAGTCCGTCGGGATGAGCTTCGTACCCTGGTGCAGCAGCTGGTAGAACGAGTGCTGTCCGTTTGTGCCGGCCGCGCCCCAGATAATTGGCTGCGGCACGCCCAGTAGAGTCAGTCTTGACAGGGGAAGGCGCATAGAGAGTGCAGAGACGTACGCCGGTCTGATAGTCGACACGCTTACCACCTTTAGTAGTGAACTTGCCGTTAGACTCCATGTCGCCCTGCTGGAAGTAGTCCGCGAACTTGTGCATGTACTGATCGTACGGGAGCAGCGCGTGCGTCTGGGCGCCTACAAACACACGCAGGGTTCAGCTATGAGAAAAGAAAGGAAATTCCAGAGCGCGCGCACCGTAGAAGTCGTTGTACCAGATCCCGATGACGGCGAGGAGCACGGGAAGGTTTTCCTTGAGAGGGGCGGTGCGGAAGTGAGCGTCCATGTCGTGCGCGCCACGAAGGAGAGCCTCAAAGTGCTCGTATCCGATCACAAGCGCGATCGAGAGGCCAATTGCGCTCCAGAGGCTGTAGCGGCCGCCAACCCAGTCCCAGAAGCCGAACATGTTCTCCTTTGCGATGCCGAACGCGGTGACAGCCTTCTCGTTCGTGCTGAGGGCGACGAAGTGCTTCGCGACGTGAGTGGCGGCGCTGGGTCCGCCGACGGCATCGAGGAACCAGGCGCGGGCACTCTCCGCGTTCGTGATAGTCTCCTGGGTAGTGAAGGTCTTGCTGGCGATGATGAAGAGTGTACGCTCGGGGTCGCACGCGCGGAGGGTCTCCGCAAGGTGGGTGCCGTCAATGTTAGAGACAAAGTGAGCTGTGAGGTCGCGCTTGGCGTAGTGGCGCAGGGCTTCGGTGACCATGACGGGGCCAAGATCGGATCCACCGATGCCGATGTTGACGATGGTGGTAATTGTCTTGCCCGTGTAGCCCTTCCAAGCGCCGCTACGGACGGCGTCGGTGAACTCCTTGATGTGCTTCAAGACGGGCGCGACCTCGGCAACACCAGCCTCAGTCGTGTTTAGGGAGCCGAAGCTGCGGAGGGCGACGTGGAGGACGGCGCGGTCCTCACTGGTGTTGATGTGCTCGCCGGCGAACATCTTGTCACGGACCTGCTCAACGCCGGCCTCGCGGACGAGATCGAGGAGGGTTGCGAGGACAGGCTGGGTGATCAGGTTCTTGGAATAGTCGAGGAGGAAGGTGTTGGTGGGGTCAGAGGCGGCGGTGTATTCCTTGGAGAAGCTGGAGAAGCGGGCGGGGTCGGCAGCGAAGAGGTCCTTGAGGACAAGCTGATCCTTCTCTGTGTCGTACAGCTGCTGGAGCTTCTTCCAGGCAGCGTAGTCTGAAGGATGTCAGTCGACGCCGTGTGCGAGATCGGGGAAGATCGCACCAGATGCGAGCTTTGCAGACATGGTGGTAGGGGTGAAGAGTGCACTGGAGAGAGCAGAGTATATATACGGGATCGATGGGTGTGCTGCGTTTGTTCCGGGCAGCAACGGGCAATGCTGGGTCGCTGCGACGCACCAATTGAGTGTCGTCGTTCTCACTGTCGCCGACGTCGTTCTCCCAATTCCCCTTCCGGCCCGCCCCGGCTGCTTCGGCTATTGCCATCGGCATCGTTTGTGGGATTCCAACTCGGCTCGAAGGGCCACTACTAGCTAGTCCCGCCATACCGACGATAATCCCCTCTCTCAGACTGATGCCAGTCCAAGATTTCTCAAATGCGCACAGCAACATATTCTAGGTTGTGCGACTAACCTACCCGACGTCGCACTTATAACAAAAGCTCTCTCATAGGACCTATTTCACTATGATGAGCGCATGGCTCCGGACTGCAATCGTAAGAAGAGAACTTGCTATTGACTCCAAAGTTGGTCTGCGACTCTGCGACATCTTTCTTGTTTCCAGACACTCGTCCGTTCTATCTTTCTGTTCGTCTACATCCGTTCAATGCCCATCATCCCCCAACCGCTGCCCAAGCCCGTCCATCTCTCATGCCCGCATCCGACATCCATGACAAGGCCTATGCACAAAGATGCCCGCGGATGTCTACACCGAGGTCTTACGAAAAAGCAGTTAAGTTGTTTCTGCTCCCCTACGTCTGACTGAGATATGCCTTGCTAGGGCTATATATACACAATTACATCTACGAAGGACGGCGAGCGACGCCTTCAAGGGCCCGCGGTCCCTTTTCCACGCGTCCGGTCTTATCAACGGTATGAGCCTGCGTTCTGTACATCTTCCACGCTATAATTCAGCGCCGTCATATCGAATCACTCCTTATCCGCTTCAGGTCAGTGTATAACAAGTATACCTCAACAACAGTCGAATTGGATGGCGGTCATAGACTCGTGAAAGCGCATAAACGGTAGATGAAGTACAAACAGAGTGGTAAGAAAAATTCATGATAGTCAATTGCAATCGGTAAACTCCCAACAGTTCGTTAATGTCCATCTGTAAATCACGCCAGTATTTTGATCTTCAAGCCCAACGCGGGTCCACTGTGTCCTTCGATGATCGGGGCCATGCCCTGGGCGGGCTTCCTCAGAATGGGGTTATTGTCCGAGTCTGGCGGCATGGTGAGCTCGAAACTTTCCAAGAGGTTCATCAGAATTGACTGCAGCTCGATGACGCTGCAACCGACAAGACGTAGAGTCAGCGGAGATAAGATTTTGATGGACTTTGGTCAACATACGAGAATTTCCACCTTCAGAGATTGCAAATAGCGGAAAAGGATATGGATTAGAAAGTAATGCGAATCGAGCTGGGGGCGTCTTACCCGATGCAACCGCGGACGCCGGCGGCTAAGACACGCTCGTCAGCTTGGGGAGAAAACAAGTCTTCGTATGTCTAGACTCACAGAAGTTTAGTCTGAAAAAGGGCTCAATCATGAGGTGACCCGAGAAGGTTGAATAACAAGAACTTACAGGTTCGCATACACGCCAACAGTAGTTTGCTTCGACGTGTCAATGTTCACCCAGCGCATCGGGTTCCACCGGTCAGCGTCCTCTCCCCAAACGATAGGCAGCCTAGTATAGACTGAGTTTGATGCGCACGCCCCGCTATCCTGCCAACTCACCTATTGTATGCACAGAAGGACATCTTTACCTTGGTCCCTTTCCTCACAGGAATCGAAGAGATCTGCTCTCCCGACTTAGTCGTGATAGGATGGAGGAGTGGGATGACATCGTCCTTGCCAGCCAACCGACTGAAATGCCATCCGATAGGGTGCAGACGCATTCCTTCCTATAGCATGTCCCGGATACGTCTTGGTTGAGGATTTCATAGAGGTCAGTTTGAAACGTACCTTTAGCGCAGCCTGCAGCAGAGTCAAGCTATCGAGATCTGCAATCGTGAAATCTGCGTCACCGCGCGCGGTTACCTGTGCCCGGGCCGCCTTGATCTCCTCTCGGACCTGGTCTTGAAAAGCAGGGTCTTTGGCGAGCTCCCAAAGCACCCAAGACGCTGTGAGCGCAGTTGTGTCGGTGCCAGCCAAAATAAGCGTCCTACAAGAACACGAAATGTCAAGGACCGCGCTTTGTCTCAGACAAATCAAGCGCTCACGATATCTGATCCAAAACCTCAGGCCGCGAGAGTCTAGTCTTAGGGTTCTCCGACGCGTTTGCTCGTATGAGCACGCTCATCACGTCCTTCCCATCTCCTTGAGCCTCGCTCTTGCGGATGATGTCGCGCGCCATTGACCTCGTGTAGTCCAGCCAGTCGCGGGTCCTGCGATACTCGCGCAGGGGGAGGTATCGCGTATAATACAGGATATTCACCGGAATGTAGCTGAAGAACGACTTGGCAATGAGGTCCAGAGATGACGGATACAACGACGATTCGACGCTGAAAATACGCCATGTCCGGTCAGCGGATCAACGAAGCGCGATGCCGCTAGGCGATACGCACACGACGCCTGTCCAGTTTTTAGAAAAGTCATCCTCCTTGTCGTCAAGGGTCCCGAATTCGTAGCCGAAGCCAGCTATACGGTATTTATGTCAAATGGAAACCGTATATCAAGGAAAACACAACAGTACCTTCTCCGATCACGTCCAGAGTCATGCGTGTGAGCCAGCCGAGAAGGTCGATAACTGGTGCCCCCCCCCCCCCCCCCCCCCCCCCCGCAGTGTTCGTGACCTCGTCTTTCAGTCTCTGTATCATCTATAACCTGTGTCAGAATGCTATGAAAGCAGGTGAATCACGAACAGTCACCTTTGCAGCTCTCTTGTGGAAGAGGGGAAGGAAAGCTCTCAGTTGTGGGGCCGTGAACGCAGGGTTCATGATCTTCCTCTGCCGACGATGAGTTTCGCCTAATAGCGGTGGGATGATGGCTTGGTCAATAACGGACGGGGGAAAGCGAAGATTAGATCGATACGTTACCATGTACCCACGCGAGGCCATCTCCAGTTATAAGCCTCAAGAACTGCCTGTCCTCACCACTTTTCGGGTAGTTGTAAGCGGAGCCTTGCAGAATGTGTTGGAGACCCTTAGGATCGGCCAACATAAGCACATCCTCCTGAATGATTGTCGACCGTGAGCAATGACACGGTGAAAGGCGATCAACATAACCTGCCCCCAAGCAACCGCCTACACGCCAAGCAGTCCCATACTGGCGCATCCATTGGAAGTCCAGGTCGCCGACCTCGTTCTGGTAGTGTATATCCTTCTCGTGACCTAAAATGATTCATGAATTCATCACGGTAATGAAAGACAGATTCTATCCAGGAAACCCATCGGCGTACCAAACAGAAACGACGGGGACGGAGGACCTTGAATGTCCTTAGGAAATCTACGTCTGAAATGAGACAGAATTACCACCAACGTGACTATTGAGACAAGCGCAAAAGAGGCCATGGTCACAGAGGCGTATTCGACAACCATGTTGACTGTGGTGGAACCAAGAGTAGATTCCACCTCTTTTATACAACAGATAGAGCTGCGCGTGAAACGTACATTGCTTTTCTTCGATGTTATGAGATTGGTACACGGCGCGAGCTCCAGGAGTTCGAGAACCACAAGCCGTGTCTATCCGAGTGGTCGAGGACGGTGGTAACACAGTGGTGATGCACAAGAATAACAGATAGGGACCTTCTTCGAAGCTGCTGACATGATATGGTCAACGAAATGTTCAACATCAGGCTGTTACAACTCCGTCTCTCCGAGATCTGAGAGAACAGGGGTACATCAATTCAAAATAGACGTACAAACTCGGTCAACTGGTGAGGAGAAACCGATGTACCTGGTCCTTCTACAATGCCGCTATGTCCGTGCGTAGAGAGGCACTTACTTAGCGCCGACCTCTGTCGGAGATAAAACCTGGTAGGAGATCATAAACATTTACGATGACCAAATATATCTAGTCGAGATCCTTGATAAGTAAGAAAGACGATGAAGGGGACATCGAACACAATTTGGAAGAACATGATACCTGAACATCAAAGTATCTGCATGCCATGGACCACATAACCTCCATCCCAAATATGCATGAAGCGGTGTTAAGTTGTACGAAGACCAAAGTTCGAAGCGGTGTTAAGTTGTGCGAAGACCAAAGTTCAAATCGAGGCGCCGCAAAGATGCACGTAGGTGCAAACGCGTAATCCTGCAGCTCAGGATTCCCTTTTGGTGTACGGGGGTCACAGCACTCGGCACGATACGCCCATTTAGTCAAATATCAATCTGACCACCGTGATTATTCATTCAGTCTCCAATCGATGCAGTATTAGGCAGCCACGTACCACGACGTTGCTGTTACAGCCTGTCGCCATCCTAGTAAATGCGAGATAGTGAGCGGGGAACAAAGGGGACCAAACAAACTCAAACAACCCCTCGCCGTGACCATAATCGGTTTAGACCGACACTGTGACAGGACAGCAATGTCAGAACCGAAATGGACTGGGCGCTTGGGCATGCGCGTTCAATACACTGGTTTTCTATTACATCTATCAAATCCATCACACTCTTTTCTTTTGCTTTGAGACGCGTAGGTTCACTCTAGCCTTTCTGACAAGCTCATGTTTCGGTCGCGCCGACTGGTTATTGCGACTGTAACGATCCTCGTATTGATTCTTCTTCTTGTTTCGTTGGACTACCGGTCAGCGCTCTCTATGGTCAGCTCATTGACGCTCGCTGACGTCCTGTATATCGATAGCTTTCGGTTATACCATGCCCTGTCGTATGCATCGCGTCCACTGTGGGACAAACCGGATGGCCCAGCTACGATCTTACCACACTATTACACTGAAGGCCTTGCGATCGATGAGCATGCCTGCAAGCTACATGGATGGACATCGAGAATGCAGCAACCGGAGATGTGGGATGCAGTCATTGTATCGAGCGAGATGGACTTGCTAGAAATCAGGATGAACGAACTCGACTCGGTTGTCGACAAGTTCTTCATCGTTGAGAGTAACAGTGCGTCAATATTGCTCACATCCTCCAGTCACTTCCAACCGACTTCTTCAGGAACATTCTCCGGGCTTCCGAAACCTCTCTCGTTCGCATTGAATCGACACAAGTTCGCCGCATTTGAGCACAAGATAGTATATGAGCTCTTTGCAGGTGGCAAGCCAGGTGACGATGCATGGACTATTGAGGCAGATCACAGAAATACTATGACACGTTTAATTCGCGACACATACTCCAGCGCGCAAATGAGAATCCCTCCGCTCGTCATATCCGCAGATGTCGATGAGATACCAAGCCGACATACCCTGCAACTGCTGAAGCGATGTCAGGCTCCTAATCCCATTCACTTGCAAATGCGAAGTTATTCCTATTCGTTCGAGTGGCCAGTTGGGAGAACTAGTGAGTCTGACTCCGGTTGTGTTGTTCTTATTTTCTTTCCACGTGTGAGCCTCACGGAAGCCTACAGGCTGGCGTCCTTCGGTCCAGCTTTGGGAAGAGCCTACAGCATATTACAGACATTCACAGAGCAGTGACGTTGCTTTAGCCGATTCAGGCTGGCACTGCACGTTCTGCTTCCGACACTTGGACGAATTCATTCAGAAGATGAAAGGTCAGAGGCTTCAGCTCGACACCACATGTGGTCTGACAGGTTTGATTGTGGTGGAAGGATTCTCCCACTATGATCGTGTGGGGGGGGATGAGTCTTTAGTAGATCCGTCAAACATACAACAGAGAATATGCGAGGGAAAGGATGTCTTTGGCATGCTGCCAGAGGTACGTAGCCAATTGCGTTATGCGGCTAGTAATTTCTTTTCAGGCCAGTTTTCTAGGCATTCTCCGTGAGTTCCACATCCATCTCTCTGCTTGTATTCACAGCCGCTCATTGTCGAAATTAGTATAAGGATCTGTTGGCGTGGGCTCAACCAGATCCGTGCGTTGTCGTCATCATGGCCCTTCTCACTTTTGCTCAATCGAAAGTTCATTTATGTAGATCGAAGACCGGGATTGGTCTACCATTGTACCTCCTTCAACACCCCGCAAGATACCCCTTTCTCCTACCCGGGGGATGCGTGCGACACGACGACTAATCGATCGTGGCCGCCTCTACAGTGCATTTGTTAATCTCGTACAGTATACCTCTCTAATCATACCCCTTAACGCTTTTCCAAAGACTTCAATCAGAGCGTGAAGCATGGTGGCGTTGGTTGCTCGTCGATATGGGTTCTTCATTGGCATTGCGTTAGGCTGTGTTGTGGATAGGGTTCTTGATAGCGGAATTCCCAGGTCATAAAATCATGTATGATAGCTACCCGTTGAACACTTTCTATCGCTTTTCTCCTGACTGTGTCACGCTGGTGCAAACGCCTCCAACTCCGAAGACGGTGTAACCGGAGATCTAGTCACGTGGACTCGCGGATCGGCCGCGGCGCGTCGTACAGCTTGGAGCTCGACGCCACCCTACACTTTAATAACGACAATGGCCGCGTCGTCTACCGACGGTGGATGGTCATTTGATCTCAGAAGCTATGACAACTTTTGCTCTTCTTCATCCCCTTCGCCAGCTTCGTCACCTCCATCGCTGTCGACGGATGCTCAACTTCTCAAGGATATCGACTTGACCTCCCGCAACGACGAAGCGCAGTACAAACCCAACCCTTGGTCTATCGCGAAGATCAATGCTGCATCGAGACCGAAAGCAGATATGGAAATAGGCATCATGACAGGCTCCCTGATGATGGAGAAGAAACTGAAGAAGCCAAAGGGCTTAATTGTGGACTTTCTGAGAAAGCAAGCGGAAGGTGCGAAGGACACTAAAGCGGACGGTCTCAAACCCGGACTTCCTCTTCCTAACATCCCTTCCTCTTTGAAACAACATCGCATACGCCCACACTTTACGCACTTGTCTCCTGTGGTTACTCGCCCTAGTGTCTCTTCTTCCAAGCTCTCCACTGACTTGCAAGTGGACATCAACCCCGTCGCCGAGAAACTCGCACCTTGTCCTATCTTAGACGATCCTGCCGCTCTTGATACATTGTCCTCGGGTATCTGGCCCAACGAAAACTCAAACGCTCCGAGAACTTGTGAACCTGCTCAACCAACTTACTTCACGCGCCATACCACGCATATACCCACTAATACTGCTGATAACCAACTGACTCTCGATCCTGTCTCAGTTACTCATGCTGCATTACCCGTAGCAACTTCGGATCCCCTCTCTCGCATTTTTAGCTCATCTGACTTTGGCGCCCACAACACTCGTCGCCTAATGGATGAAGCGTTGCCTTTGGTGGACATCAAACCAGTCTCTGCAAGCAATTCCATCGCCCTTGAACCTCGAACGAAGCTAGCGTACTCGGATATTATCACGAATAATTCCGAATTTGTTTCTTCATCTTCTCCTGAACGCAAATTTCAGTCCAAGCGTTCGTACCCTGCACCGGTTGTATCCTTTTCTTCGCCGCCTAGTCCACCCTCCGAACGCTGGCCCTTTGCGTCGAATCCTAGCTCCGTATACAGAACACAGATGCCCACTCCGCCCACTCTCCACCCTCAAGTGGCAGGACCGAGATCTAGATTAGACTTCGTACAAGCAAACGAAGTTGGTGCTCAAGAAGGTAAGCTGTATCGGGAACTGGATTATAAGACGAGTTCAATGACACCGAATACACTCTCAGACCTAGATCCCCGTCTTCAATCGTATACGCATCCAGTTTATCAGGAATCTCTTGAGACGAACAGGCCAAGCATGTATCCAGATTTGTCGGAGCGTAGAGTGCCGTTCGTTAACCACTCGGGCTCCGTCTTCGAAGACGGTGCTGAAAACATCCGATATGAACATGAGGCGCCTAGAGCGAGCACACCGACCGTCATTCATCATATCGTTCAGCCTCCGCCATCTCCTCCAACCTCATCACCGCACGGCCCAATCCAGAACAATCGACCGTCTGTCACGAAACGACGACGCTCGTCTGCGGCCCCTTCGCGTTCACCGCCTTCGCGCGTTCGATATCGCACCCCCACGGACGCATATAGACACCCTGTTTTCGAAAAATCCCCTGATGAAGAATGGTCCACATTATTCCCCAAACGTCGCCAGAAGTTGCCGGCGACCGGAAAGGAAATGGTGAGGAAATCTGGGAAATTTCGTATCCCGCTCTTGCTCGCTAGCGGGAGCGGAGAGGTAGGCTCCCGGCGTCTAAATTCAGACGCAAAGCCAAGTGAAAGCAGTGGTGAAGGCACGTCCAAGAGAAATGTACACTTATACCGTCCGCCACCACGCACTGCTGTTGCATCGACAACGCCGCATAGCGGCAATAGAACGACGAGAGGGAAGGCTGCATATCACACTACACGCATGGCTTCACTCCCATCACCGCCGACTTCGGACGTGCCTCTACACCCGACAGACATAGACATTGACAACGATAGAAGCGATGGGACATCGGTCGGTTTCGATATGGAAACTGTGGGTGCACGGTATGCTACCGTCAGGAGGTTGGGAAAGGAGGTGCGTTGTGTCTCCCTCCCGGTCAATTCAATTCTCCTCTCGATTATCACCCTGGTAAATTTACATTCCTTCATTTGGCTTCTGCATTGAGTGTGAGGTTTTCGAGCTTTGTTTATTCTTGGCCTGTCCTGGCCCTGTTGAGCTTCGATGAGCGGGCTACGACTGACTCTCGTGGTCCATTCCCATCTATAATCACCTTGTCCTCCCAAATGCCAGTAGCGCCGCCGTGTCGCCGCACAGTTATGGGACAAAATGCGACTACCGAGCTGCGGAGTTGTCTTTCGGGACGAACTCGGTTATGAGACAACTTCTGGCGACAAAGAGCAAAGACATCCGGAGGTGGCCATTGTTGTCTGGGATAGGACGAACATGGTAGACAGCTGGATGTAATATGGATTTGATGTCACGCAGCCTTGTCTGTCAATGTTACCGATGCTGCGTTTGTTCGCAGTGTAGTAGTACATAGCTGCGAGGCGAATTCACCATCAAACACTTTCATGGGAAACAATTCCGTAATTATACAGAGGGCAAGAAGGTAAGCAATCAGGCTGCTGAGTTCAGGTGGCACTGATGTGTCTCCCGCCCCACTGAACGTAGATGCCCCTTGTCGCAACATCTCGTATTAAAATGGCAGGTGCTTTCATACAGTATTCACGACAAAGAAAGACCAAAAGCGGTGAAACCCCGATATCATATTGAGAACAGTGCTGTTACAAGTCTGGCGATGTGAACGAGCGAAGCGGTGCGTCGAGAGTAGTACGTATGCGAATGAATATACACGCCGAAGACGAGGAACATTATATGGACATTTTGGTAATCCAGCTTCGGTCAGAATCAGCAGAAAAAGACAAGAAATTAGATACATATCATGCACTAAATTCCTTAGACAGAAAGGTACAATTGAAGCGTCCTGGGGATCCCTAAACCACGAAGAATGATGCAAACAATATATCACCTAAAATATGCTTGCGCGTCGGAGTCGACCCTCCGTCGATATGCCGCATTCAGAAAGAGAATTGCATCGCCTTCTTGATCGATGTCCACTTTGACTCGCGCCTTTCACTCCCAGGAACGAAGAGGTCCCACCTAGGGTCATTCGTCAACAACGCCGTCTCGAAGGGACGCCTGTGAAAGCAACACACCTAATAAACAAATCTCCGTATCCAACCACTCTACGTGCATTGCTGTCGTAGATAGGCATCCCCTGCCCTTTCACGCATGTTCCGTCGCTGGCCTCTACCAGCGTCCGCGGGAGCATAACGCGCAGCATGGCTCCACTAGGCCCCGCGAAGCTGATGGAGCCCGGCGGACCGCGGACGACCGGATAAGAGTCTTCCAGGAACGAATACGGCATCTCGACGCACATCGCGAGATGAGGCGAGGTATTCGGGGTTTCGCTGAGCGTCGTTACCGGCGGCTCGTGGAAGTCGTACGAGTGTGCCGGCGAGTGTGACCGCACGCGGATGAAGTGCGGGTGCGGAAGCTCGTTGACTACGAACGTAAGGCGCTGCGAAGGGAGGGAGATGGGGACACGCGTGCCCGGCAGGGTGCCGGGCGGGATGTTGATGTCGACGGTGTCGGTCGCACGCTTGTCAGGGTAAGGTTGTGAAATGCGATAGCGCTGTTTTGTTCCGCAGTAGAGCTCTTCAAGGGTGCAGT
Source organism: Heterobasidion irregulare TC 32-1 (assembly GCF_000320585.1). Taxonomy (NCBI): domain Eukaryota; kingdom Fungi; phylum Basidiomycota; class Agaricomycetes; order Russulales; family Bondarzewiaceae; genus Heterobasidion; species Heterobasidion irregulare. The sequence continues at coordinate 1,735,383 of NW_009258208.1, read as the reverse complement.
CGAGCGTGAAGACCCATTCCTTAGTGTGCCTATCGCCAGGTGAATAGGCACTTCGCGTGCGTCGATGGTCGGGATAACGATCGTGTTCATCGTGGGGGCGATCACGATGATGGGAGGAAGGGGGTGGGCGATAGCTGTGAGAGTGAGGTAGTGCGGTTGAGAAGTGATATGGCGGCACGGGCTTCGGAGTAGGACTCAGAGGAATATCGGAGAGGTCGACGTGGACGTAGTCTGAGAAAGACGACTCTCGACCATTTGAGGTCGCATTCTTACTACTGTGCGAATGAAGTAAGAAATGGGCGTCACACGAGCTATAGTGAAACGGAAACTTACTGACTGCGAATGAAGTTGAATCCAAAGCTGAAGTTATGACCAGGGTCTGACCTTGACGAGCCCTTCGCATAGTCATTCGTGTGAGAATGTGCAGGCTTAGACGGTGGGCGAGATGAGGGCTGAGCCGCATGGTGATAACCATTATTGTCTGGCTGTGATAAACCCGGGGGATAGAGGTGCTCATCGGGAAGCGTCGCATTGCGTGGGCTTGGAGATTTACGAAGCTTGTTTGGGCGATGAGAGGGCGTGGAAGCGAAGTGAGGACCAGGAGACTTCCTGCCCGAGGCCAAGTGTTCTTCAGACTCAGAAGCGAAGCGTGGACCAGAGGACTTTCTGCCTGCAGGCAGGTACTCGTCAGGCATAGTCGAGAAACGAGGCCCAGGCGACTTCCTGCTCGATGCGATGTTGGGCACGGTCGCGTATCGAGGCCCCGGTGACTTCTTGGAGGAACGATGATCGTCTGGCATCGCAGCGAAGCGCGGTCCTGGCGATTTCTTGCTGGGTGCGTCGTTGGGCATAGCGGCATTTCGAGGCCCCGGAGACTTTTTGGAGGTGCGGTCCTCCGCCATAGCGGCGAATCGCGGTGCTGGGGATGCCTTCGAGCGAGTTTCACCTGGCATGGCGGCATATCGAGGTCCTGGCGACGCCTTTGATGAGGAGTTATGTTTGGCGTTCGCCATAGGCGCATGCCTCGGCCCAGGAGATTTCGTCGTGCGTCGATCGTCAGGTAGTGTAGACAGTTTTGGCCCAGGAGGCGCCTTGGTAGGCCCGTGGTCGTGTAGAGTTGATTGTCGGGGCCCCGGAGATCTCGTGTGACGTCGATCATCTGGCAGAGTAGACCGTCGAGGCCCAGGGGATTTAGCGCGGCGGCGATCGTCTGGCAGAGTGGACTGTCGCGGGCCAGGAGACTTCTTGGCGGGACCGTGGTCAGGCAAGGTAGAGTGCCGAGGACCAGGAGATTTCCTGGTACGTCGGTCGTCCGGCAGCGCCGATTGTCGGGGCCCAGGAGACTTCGCGGATGGCCCATGGTCAGGCAGGGTGGATTGTCGAGGGCCCGGCGACTTCTTTGTTGTCTGAGCATCCTCCGGCGCTGTCGAGAATCGCGGTCGTGGCGATGGTTTCGGACGTACGCCATCGAGAAGAGGATTGTTTGAGCTGGATTCGGGCGAATCCTCCGGCATCGGCTCGAACCTGGGACCTGGAGATTTTCTCGGCAGAGCATCCGTCGATGCAGACGCGGTCGCCGTGGTGGGCTGCTGAGAGACATCCTTGGACTCTGGCATCGTCGCAGAGTGTGCTCCCGGTGAATTCTCCGCAGGCGCCTCCTCTGGCATCGTAGCATGCGATGGGCCCGGCGATTTCTTCCAGCCCTTCTTCCTGTCAGCCTTCTTCTTGTTGCGAGACTTTGGTCTGGGAGGCGGATCCTCCGCGGACTTCTTCGAATGTTTCGGGTTCGATGCTTTCTTGGGCGGTGACGGAGGGTGTTTGGGCTCCGTGAGCATCCTGTACGCATCGTGGATCTTCGGGGCAAGGGGACGTGCGTCGGCGAAGGCGAAGACGAGATCGGGGAGGAGAGAGGACACGCACCTCGATGAAGCGCTGCGTAGCATCGTCCTTGTCGTCGAGGTGCCGATCGGGATGCCATTTGAGCGCCTGTTTCGTGTTCAGCCAGCGACTCGCCCACACGCCGCGCAGCGACGCTCACCATCTTCTTGTACGCGAGCTTGACCTCGCTTTCGGACGCATCGGGGGCAACGCCCAGCACAGCGAACGCATCGCTTGTCGTGGTCGTATACGTAGGTACAGGCATGTCGGCTGCTGTGGGTTAGAATGAGTGTCGGTGGTGGTCGTGACGGTCGTAGGATCGTTCTTGTTCTTGGAGGGTAAAGGGCACGCGGAGAGCGAGAGACAATGGGGAGGAGGAGAGAGGCGGATGTGAAGTTGTGAAGCGCGGCGGAAGCGTCGGATAAGCGGGCGGGAACGAGGCTGGAGACGAAGAAGGACTGGAATCTGCAGGCAAGATCTGTGGGGGTCTAGAGTAGCAGGCTGTGACGAAACGTTGGCTTGCAGAGGCAGTCAGATGGCTTGTTGTGGCCTCCAGCATCGTGCACAACACGTTTTCAGTGAGCTCATCGTCCATCAGCACCACGGATCTTACGGAACGCGATGTATTGTTAGTAGGATAAGCACAGTCGCATACCGCGTTGCACTCCCCACGCAGCACTCTGCGAAGCTTTGTATAAACTTATACAAGGGCGCGCCTAGTGGTACGACGGTGAACGTGCACGCTCCAAGCGGCGACTTCGGCTTCCTCTATTTGGACAAGGTTGGCCCAAAAGCATTCAACAAAACTTATAGTATTTCATGAGCATAGCATCCCAAGTACATACACACGAACGGCCTAACGCCGTTCGATTCGTGGACACAAAAAGGAGCAAGCAAATCTGCAAATCAAGGCACGGGAAGAACAGGCGCGACAACACATCGACTGGACGATATTTGGCACGTAATAAAAACGCGGAAAACGAGAAGTGATAAACAGCGGTGCATGAGGATGAGGGAGAAGGTATCGCAGGAGTAAACAGTGTATGGAGGAGGTAACGCACGGGAGCAGAAGAAAAGATGAAGTAGCACGGATAAATCAACGAATATTAACATGAACAAAGCTTAGATGAAACATGGAATACAAATCGAGGGTAAAGACCCAAAACATGAACCTGTGAGCGCTACGAGCTTAGCGCGGAGATGAAGGGCCGCCCGCTGGACCATGAGGAGCCACTGGAGCTCGACCGCGTGTGGGGAGGACCTTGATTGCGCGGCCCTTCTTCACGTCCGCGGCTTTCTCCCTCTTGGGTCGCACGAGCCTCTCGAATCCTATATCGAGGGCCTTAGTCGGCAATGCGGGCAGTTCGTCATTATCCTTCTCGGCCGTGCCTGCCTTCTCAAACTCGGTCGCAAGTGTCTTCGGCGGCAGCGCCGGCATCGGCAACTCGTCGTCGTCAGAGTCCCAAGGATCAGGACTCAGAGCGCGGCGGGAGGGTTTCGGCGGCGTTTGGGGGGTCGTTGTGCGCCTCTGTGCCTTGGATTTGGATTTAGAGAGACCGCTGGTGAAGAGCCGGCGAGGGGCACAGTTCTCAGGCGGAATGAATTCGGGGTGGTCCACCGGAAGGAGGGTGCGAGGGTCGATGGGTGCGTTAAAGTGTGGATTCATGAACTCTTGTTTCTTGCCACGGCTACAAGACAAAAGAGCATTAAGTGAGTGGGTCATCGATGCCACTGCTGGGCCACACACGTGCGGAAAATACGCACTGAACGTAGGTCAAAGTCGGCCTCTCGAGACGCGACGTTGGCGTGCGTGGCTCGATGGGAGACGATGGTATAGACGCAGGCGAGTCATCGAGGAACGGGTTGTTGGGAGAATCGCGCACGGGGATCGTCTGCCGAGACGCGACGCGCTGCCTAGTGGCGACCGCTTTGCGAGGCGGGGTGACCGGGGGACGCACGCGTGACGGGGGCGGGGACGGGAGGGCCCACGCCCTCGACGCAGTCGTCAGATGTGAGCGCGACTGCGAGAGGCGTCGGGAGGTCGGCGGACGAGAAGACTGGATCCTGTCGGCTGCGCCAGAGAGGCGCCGCGCCGGGGCTGCCTTGGCTTTCGTGCGCGACGGGGCGCTCGGCTTTGGTTTTCTGGACGACGATTGGCCCCCCATCCAGAACGCGTCCTCGAAGTCCCTCTCATCGCTCAGCTCTGCGGCGAGATCGTCGATCTTCCTCCGCTTCACTATGGTGGGATTCCCCGCCTTGACCTCTTCCTTATCGCCGTCGCGTTCAGGTAAGACACGGGGTGTGGCGGCCAGCACGGGCAGGGCGTGATCCTCCTCATCTGCTGAGTCGAAGGCGGATCCGGCGCGGGATCGCGAGAGCTTTTTGACCGTCCGAGGGGGAGTGAGGAGGGACGCGGTGTCTGCACTGCGCTTACGAGGGTTGTAAGGCGCGCGCGGGGGCAAGGGTACAGGGGAAGAATCAAGGATGCGATGATGCGACATCTACGCAGTGCGAAGTTAACGGAAACGATTAGGTTGGTATTGTGAATGCTGGAAAAATGCGAGTAGGGTAGAAAGGAGGGAAACGTCGGTATTGTCCACGCTCAAGACGATAATCGGCCAACAACAACGGCCACTCACGGATCCCACAATGCGAAATATCACGTAATATTTGCGCACGTGCCTGTTGATGCTTAATCAGCGACCGGCTCGGACTCTGCGAGTGCACCAGTACTGTACTGTAAGGCTCTACGACAATCGTTTGTATGGACAAGGTACTATTATGGGAACGATAAACAGAAGACCGGTAACCACCGCATTGGTAAAACAGTGGTCGTCGATTAGCAATCGTAGTTCACTTTGGACAGCGTTCGACGTTGCAGAACGATCGATCCCTCCTCGGGTCCCATTTACGCCACCGAAGGGCGAAAATCCGATAAGTCCACAAGACGAGCTGAAGGGGCTTGTCCGTGTCAGTAACATGTCCGTCGCGCGCATCGAATGACTAGAAGCGTAAGTGGCAGTGCGACGCGGCGGTGTTATGCTCACCTGGACATGAGTCTCGTGTCAGGGTCCTCGAGAGTGGGTATCATAGCAAATATCACATGAAAGCGAGGAGGCAAAGAAGTGGGGCATTCTCCAGGGATATGTACCTGTCCTCTATTGCAGATGAATCGATCGACAGAGGATGCCAGTTTGGTCAAATCTTGTTCTATTGTATTCTGCCACACTTTCTCTACGGACCGAGTAGACCATAAGCGAAGGAATGCGCGGCCATTCTGCTATCTGGACAAGACCTATTAGTAAAGCCTTCCATGGACGTACCAGCCAGCGCCTGCAGCACTCGAGCTTGATAGAGCTGAACTCCAGATACGGACAGATCAAGTGAGCTAGAAATGATACGGGCAGGTCCGCAGAAAACAGCCTCATTCTGAGGCCTGAAACACGCTGTTCTTTCGCTTCCTTGAACCGTGGAGTCAAAGGTTCTGCGGACCAGGTAGGCCGAGCTGGAGGTTCTGATACGGTCGAAGGATACGATGTATCATGGCTGATATCTGGGACAATCTAGGACACTCTAGTGCAGACGAGTAAAACCCAGATCAGGGACTATAGTCCAGCACTCTGTGGATCGCTCCGAGAGAAAAAGACTCGGCCAGAGTTTTCAGAAATGACTGCAAGTGATGAGGTGCGATGAATGTGATTTTGGCCATTTTGGGAGATCAGCAGAGATCTGCGCACCTATGGAGCCGCTCGTACGATGTTGCTTCGTATTACAATGGATTGTCACAAAGCAATAAGCAAGCACCATTGAGGCTGCCACGGGAGGGCCAGCATGAGTAAACAGAAACAAACATACACCTTTCTCGCTCCGCGGCGGCCCGGCAAAGTGAATGTGACCTCGATAGTCGCACAGTCCCTCTTCCCCAATACAACCAGAATTTCTCGATGGATCAACCCAGGAAGCCAAATATTCACGTCCTCCGGGCGTTTTTTCCTACTTCTTTCTGCACGTCATTGTTCGCAGCTAAGTCGTTCGAGGCGATGTCCTGCTTGTCCTTGACTCCTCTCGGTGTGTTACTGCCCTTTTATGTCTTCCCAGCGCTGTTTCGGCCCGGCGTGAGGCCATGCGGCCAGAAAAGTGCGTGTCGGCAGTAATATGACATCGATGTCCGTGCTACGCTCGCTGGTAAATTCCTATCAGACCCCACAACGGACCGCCAACCGCGCCTCGATCGCCTCTTTCATGTGTTCCTGAGCGAAGGTGATGGAGACTTAAATATTGAGCCCTGGCATGCCCCATGGGGCGACCCGTCATCACTCAAAAGGCCTCCCTTTCGCTTCGGCAGCCCCACACTTCCCCACACTCCGTTCAGTTAGAAGAACGTCTGCAACGAGGTCGCCCTAGTTCATCCTCATCATGGGTCAATTCAGATTTCGTGGCGAGCCCGTCTCGCTGATGGCTATTGTGGTCAACCTCTTCGTCAGTATGGGAGGGTACATCTGTGCGTCAGAATATCACTTGCAGTCATTTCCCCAATAACTCACGATCTCATCGCACTTTTTTTCAGTCGGCTACGATATTGGGTGAGATCCTGAAAGTTCGCTCATCTAATTAGAAAATGATACTTATCATCCCCACACACTAGCTACATCTCGGGTTGTCTCATTATGCCTCACTTCCAGCAGGCATACGGCACAATAGACTCGTCATCTGCCTCCGGTTTCGCACTTTCCTCCCGTCGTCAATCTGTCGTCGTCGCCCTTCTCTCTGCTGGTTGCTTCGCAGGTGCTCTGCTTGGTGTGCCGACTGCTGATTTCTTGGGACGGCGAGGCGCAATCTTCATGGTATCAGTCATTTTCATCGTTGGCGTCATCGTTCAAATTGCGCCTACCGGCAACCTGGGTGCATTCATTGCTGGGAGATTTGTTGCTGGTTTGGGTGTGGGCGTGAGTAGCGTCAACTGCTCCCGTCCTAGAACTCGCTCACCTGTTTCGTGCATCAGGCCCTTTCTGCTCTCGTACCTCTTTATCAGGGAGAAAGTGGGTTGTGCGAATCGTCGAATTTGGCTGGTACTGAATTCCCTCTGCTGCGAACAGTTTCCCCAAAAGCTCTCCGGGGAGCCTTCGTATCGTGCTACCAAGTCATGATCACCTTCGGGATTCTCATCGCTTACATTCTCGACTTCGCCTGTAAGCGCATCGACGGCACGGCTAGCTACAAGATCCCCATTGGCCTTCAAATTATCTGGGGAGCCATTCTCTGTACGAACGCTGCACAACTGTCCCTTGTTGAGCTGTCTTACTGATTCGGCGCTCTCAGGCGCCGGCGTTCCGTTCCTCCCTCAATCCCCTCGGCAGTCTATTCTCACGGGCAACCCCGAGGACGCACGCAGTGTCATCGCGCGCATGCATGGCATCCCGATCGACGATCCTTTAGTGCAGGCGTATATCGACGAGATCACGGAGAAGATTGAGGAAGAGAAGCACTCCGGAGCAAGCTATCTGGATTGCTTCAATTTCCGTAACGACCTAAAGACTGGACAGCGGACGTTAATTGGGTACGTGCACATGCTCAATGTGACAACATACGCGACAAATCAATTGACTTATTGTTATAGATGTTTCGTACAGAGTTTTCAACAGCTCACTGGGTATGACTGCACTCTTCGCCGCTGTATTCATCGTACTCATGAACCCTTAATTCATGCCATACAGCGCAAACTTCATCTTCGTGAGTATCTCTCTGTCGTCCCCGAACTATCCATTCAGAATACCCTCACAGTACTATGGCACATCTATCTTCGGATCCATTAACCCAAGTTTGGACTCGTACATCAGTCAAATCATCTTTGGTCTGTTGGACATGATTGGAACGCTGCCAGGTCTCTACTGCCTCGACCGGTAAAACCTCCCTTGGCTGCATCAAACAGAAAGCTGAAGATTTTTTCTATTCTAGCTTTGGTCGTCGTCGGACAATGATCACAGGAGCTTTGGTCATGGGTAAGTGACGGATGACGATAGGTCTTGTTCATTCATTCTGATCATGAGTCCATTGTTGCCAGGCCTCTCGTACATGTTATACGCTGTGATTGTAAGTCATGTTGTCATTTCGTTTGATGGTTCGCTTAGCAGACCATACATATCAGGGATCGTATGCTCTCTATCCAAACAACGATGCTACTCAAGTCGCGAAGAAGGGTGCCGGCGGAGGAATGTTGTTCGTCATCTGTGTCTTCGTTCTCGCCTACGGTTGTTCGTGGGGGCCTGGTGGATGGGTCAACAGTATGTGGCTCATGTTTTCGGAGCAATGTACAGCGATCTGACTTGAACCCAGCTGGCGAGATCGCGCCTCTGCGTACGCGGGCTAAGCAGCTATCGTTCGTCAGTGCCTCAAATGTGAGTTCTTGATGGATGTCGCTATGTATGCGTCATTGACTGACGGCCTGTGCCAGTGGGTTTGGAATTTCCTCCTCTCCTACTTCTCCCCACCAATTTCTGCCAAAATCGGAGCCAAATACGTGCGTCGTCCCTCGATTCCGAAAGCACCTTGCCTGATGTGAAATGATAACTGCCTGCAGGGCTTCGTATTCTTCGGCGCTAACTTCCTCGCGGCCGCATTCATCTACTTCTTCGTTCCCGAGATGGCCGGCTTGTCGCTTGAGGAGATCAACGGTCTCTTCCAGGCCGGCATCCCAGCCCGCAAATCCTTCGCGTACAACCGACGGATCCGGCAAGAGGATCGCAAGAACCAGGATATCATCGGGGCTGGGGGTGAAGCCAAGCTCGGAGGGCAGGACACGAAAGAGGCGACAGAGTTCATCGAGGCGTGAATGGGAGGGGGAATGCTATGTTCGTCAGGAACTAATGATATATGATACCTTACGAGACATTTGTACTATACAGCTCCGCATCGTTTCGGTTTTGACGATCGTCACGGGCATTGATCATCTACAGCCCTGCTCGTGCGCATCTGGATGTTATTATGGTTTGGGCGATCCTTGGATCGGGATGAAGGTGAATAACACTTATCGCTCAGCTGAGGCGCCAGCCGGAGTTTTCCCAACGTGACATACCAAAAGTGCAAGTCAATCTGGCGCCAACGTCTAGAACTATCAGATCGTGAAGGAGCCTATGTTTGTAGTACACTATGCGGCTTCATACGATGATTCAAACGATCGCAGTGCAAGGATTCAATACTCAAGAGCAGAAAGACGCATCTCACGAGTCACAAGGCCTCGATGTCGCTGCCAATCAATGAGCGCGAGATTTTGCAAACTTGCTGCGGGCGGGTGTAGTCGCCGACTTTCTGCTAGATAAAAATGAGGATCCTTGGCTGCATATAGGACGAGAGGAATGCATACGATTGCCCGCCGAATAATAGTTCAGGCTTCGGTTCCCAGTAACACCGAAATGAATCCAAGTACCATTTTGGCCCTTCTTCTTCGCCCAACGCGACTCGCAGCTTCTCAACAAATTCTGCGGGAGGAGCTCGCTTTCTGGTATAATTTGTATAGAGTGAGATGAAGCCGCCCTTTCCATCCCTGACGACGCGCTCGATCTCTGTAAACTCCAGGATATCCTTGATGCCATGTTTTGCACCAATATCTTCCAGCGCATTGCTCATGCACTGTCCTTCGTCAATAACGAAACTCTCAGAGATCGGAGGGAACTCTGCACTGGCTAATTCATCCTCCGTAAAGGTCTCGGTAGCTGTGGAGTGCACGAAGCCGTTATCTTCTGCATATTTCCACAGTCGATCCATTGTCCATCCACAATGCATGAGTGGCGCTCTCATGGAGTGGCTTCGTAAGGGTATGAGCTGCTTGGGAAGATAGTTGAATGGGGTATATTGGAACACTCTGAGGTAGTCCTGTAGAATTGGTCAGCTAATGATTTAAACAATTGACGAGTACTTAGGCTCACTTCGCTCGTCAGCTTTCGTTGAGTAGGAGCGAAGGGAACTGGGAGCTCTAGCTCTGGAGAAACAGTGTTGACGTTGACGGCAGGCATGGTTGTCGATTGAACGTTGAGAGACAGCCAACTTGTGCTCGCCTAGTGATCGGCGCGGACACAGCTGGATATTTGACATTCCGCCACTCCGTTTACAGCTCCGTTACTGAGCAGAATATCACCCTTTCTGAGCCTTTTTGAGCCCACCTTCAGTTTTTCCCTCTACTGACTCTTTGGTCTCTTATCCTGCTCAGAAGTCTACTGATCATTCAATTAGAATAATCATCTCCTGTAAAATAGTCTGCAGAATACACAAGTTTTCATCCTCTGTACACCCTCGATGAAAAAGAACACGCATGCTTATGTAGCAAAATATGTCGGCGCTGCAATATTTCGGCATTGTACCGGTAGATGCCGCTTGTTGTCCACTCCCCCCCTAGTTGTACGCTGCGAGAAGTCATAAATCGATCTTCGATACTCATCAATTCTAGCTAGCTTGGGCTGAGCAATATTACCAACATTTTCCTTGCCGAAATCATCCATGTTGTTGTGATCATCGATGGCTGTCCATATCAGAAAGTACACTGTGGCCAAGCATGCTTGTTGCTGGTTTGCTTCAATATCTTGGCCCAATGTCCGGACTCCGGTGCCATATCGATGACCATAAGGTTGATCGTCCTTCACAGTTTCACACCTTGTGCAATGTGCTCATCGGATAGGATCACGGCAATCTTGTTCCACTCTGAATTATAAGGTCATCCTGGTACAACGAGATTTCCCCGCTATCTTTCTCTTCATCAGAACCTCTCAGCTCATCGATGTCGAAAAACAAGCCTATCCACCCACGTCATGAAAATTGGCCCAATCAGGTCTCTATATCGCTAAAAGATCACATGGAGCATGCTCGCATGATAATAGAAGAAGCCCGTCAAGGTGAAGGCGAATCTGCGTGGTACGAGCTGTACAACCTGATCCTCAACTTCAACTCCTTGCGTGGCAATCATGCCTATGGTGGACGAGTATCTGTCTGGCCTCAACCCTATCTCTACCGATTCTTAACTCGCGCGGTTGCCCATGCGATTGACGAAGCTCGCGAGGATTCTCTTTTTAAAGGTGAGACGTTTGTTATCCCCTAGCCAGTTTTTTTTTTTTGAGCGTTTGTGCAGCACCGGTGACACGGAGCACGGCAACCTCGCTAGTTCGCCTGGATTCGAACTCCACGAGTAGCTTGTCGGCTATTGTCACCCGTAAGGCTCACTTCACACATAATGTGAACTCGCCGAAATAACATTTCAACATATAGCACAGTCTAATCTGAGTCCAGTAGAATCAACTCATAGTGTCCCTAATGCTCCCCCCGCTCGCCGCGATGATGTCGGAAGTGGAAAAGACGAGTCCGAAGAGGAGCCTGAGGCTAAGGGCCTGGACGCCGAGGCCAAAGAACAAGCTCTGGACAGACAAGGGCAAGGAGGCGAGGCCGAGTCCAAAGAGAAGGAATGCGAATCTGCAGAGGCGGGAGAGGACAAAGGCCATCATCCTGAGGTAAACGAGAGCGATCTTGAAGAGAATGGGCACGAGTCAGCAGAGAAAAAAGAGGACGACGAGGAGGCCGGCGAGGAGGCTGGCGAAGACGAAGAAGAAAATGACATTCCTTTCACAGCTGAGGAGGCTCAATTCCGTGTTCCCGACTTCCTCGTTATTTTGACCAGGGCAATCCCAGATAGCAGCGCGCAGTTTCGAAACGCACTAATTTTTTGGGAGCTGAAAGATTGCCAAGGATACGAGTCTACAACTATGTTTGCTTCCAACGAACAGATGCACAGGAAAGCGCAGATAATGCGCGCGACGATCCCTCAGCTTGTTCAACAGGCTCAATTTCTCTTCCAGCACTTCCCGGAGCAGGATACAGCTATCGGTATGGTCGCTATCGGGCTCTTCTTCCGTGCTCATACTTTTCATCGCAATCGTATGCCGGCTCTACCGCAAGATGGCAAGCTCAAATTGCTCCCTAGGGCCGAAGCTGCTAAAATCCCCACTATCTCCACGATGTACCACATCTACAATCAAAGAGGGACTGATTATTCGACCGCGTTCAAATTTTATTGGACCGTTTCGAGAACGCGGGCAGCCGAGATGGAGGGTGGAAGTTGACACTGCACGCATTGGTTCGCCGTCTTGGTATCCTCCACGAGTTACTGAGACGATGTGAAAGTTGCTTACTTCATGAGCTCGAATACTACAAATGATGAAACGCAGGAACAGCAATAAAGTAATGAGCAAGGGGCATACACAGTATTCGATCTCGAAACTCAACAAAAAATGAAGTGATCAAACGGGGTCATACAATCTTAAACAATTTTCTCGTCTGCATCATTGTGCTATATATAGCTCAGTATCAGTAAGAGGTGCCTCATTAAATCAAAAGTGTACGAACCACTACATCTTTGTGATGAGAAACGACATCCTCAAGCGTCCTTCTCCCCACATCCTTCTTGACCTTCCACGCGGTGAAGATATGGCCTTGTTCGAACACGGCCTCGATCTCCTCCAGTGTCCGACCTGCCGTCTCGGGGAAGCAGAACAAGATATGGATGAAGGCTGAAAAGTTGAAGGTACCGAATATGAAGTACGTCTTGTATGCGATGGAGCTTAAACCGGGTGGGACTGCCCATGCGAGCGCAAAGTTGAACAGCCAGTTGGCCGCAGTGGATAACGATACAGCCTTCGCACGCACACGCATCGGAAATATTTCAGCCGGGTAAGTCCAAGACACTAGCGTAAAAATATTAATTGAAAAAACACCCCATACGAGACGGTGGTGCGACGTACCTGGACCCATAGTGATTGCAAAGCTAGGAGCGCAATTTCAAAACCAAGAATACCAAGAGAGACTGTTGCTCACCTGCATACAAAGAAGTAAGAGCAGACGATGATACCCTTCGTGACACCGTCATGTCCATCAATGACCCAAACACGATCGGTGCCGACTGTACCCCAGTGTCCGTATCTACCTTGCAGACCGCCAACAAGCATCAGCCAAAATCCCATGAACAGGGTGCCTGCGAGAAGCATAGGGCGGCGACCCCAGCGATCGATGTAGAGAATGGCGGGTACTATCAAGTCTGTCAATACTACAAGCAACAGAGCACAGACCAAGAGGACGAACCAGTGAAGGCAACATTTAGAACATATTGAACAGAATCGGCGATCAGGTTCCCACGACGACCTGTTAGGCCAGCGCCTTGGAACACATAGACGATATAGTACCTATAGGGACATAGTCAGCATCAACGAAAACGCAGAAAATGAAAAGGACGCACATCATAATGTTCATGCCAGATAACTGGGACCACATCTGGAGCGATGCGCCGAGCCCGACACGACGGAAAATTCCAGGCTTGAAAAGATCCAAGTAAGACTTGGCGCCCTCGGTACGCTCAAAGTAGACCTGTTGTTTGATCTCCTCAAACTCGAGCTGCACGAGTGCATTATTAGGATCACCTCCACCATGAAGATCCGCGAGGATCTGGAGTGCTTCATCCTCCCTGTGCCATCTTGTCAGTACCCAGTACTCGTCAGGTGCGAATTCAATGCAAAGACAAACCTGTTGTGATCAACGAGCCATCGAGGAGACTCGGGGAACGCCAGCATGCCCGTAGAGAGGATGATGGCTGGTATCATTTGGAGACCCCACGGGATTCGGAACGAGGCGACACCGTTGATATAGGAACAGCCAAACTGGATGAAGTATTGAATGAGGATGCCCCAAGTGATGGACCATTGCTGCATGGCGACGAGACGTCCCCTAATATGAGGAGCCGTAATCTCTGACTGATAGACAGGAACGACAGCGGACGCAAGACCGACAGAGATACCAGATATGATACGACCAACGACTAGCATACCTCGGTTCTATTGTGGGAATACCACATGTCATGCAACGGAAAGCTCTCAGAGTAGAAGATGCTTACGATTGAAGCGCACTGCAAAATCGCGCCGATGACCCAGATGATACCAGAAAGGATGACAGTCTTTTTGCGACCGAATTTATCGGCAAGAGCACTGACGGCGAGCGCGCCTACAAACGAACCCGCAGGCATGGCGGCAACGATTGCACCTTGAGCATTAGGACCGGGCTTTATTGACCCAAGGTAAGCAGACAACGCGATTTTCAAGGCTAAATGACACGTACTGAGCTGAAAGTTTTCAGGTAGGCATCGTTCTGAAGGCTCAATATGCAATGATAAGGGACCAATCTTACTGCTGACTTAACCTAACTAATACCACTCACGTTGAGCACACCAGACATAGACGAGATGTCCAACCCAAAAAGGCCACCGCCTATACACGCAAAAGAGCCGACCACATACTGGATGAGAATTTCATTAGTGAGCCTCTAATAAAGGTATTGTCGAGTCGTACTGGGTTGGCAGCAATTCTGGCGTTGTACTATGGGACAAAACCGAAAGGTTGTCAATAAGCAGGATGTCGGGATCAAGTGGAAAGGAGATGTCACCTACGCCCATGATAAGTGTTATCTTTGGGTGAGTGGCCAAGCAGGAAGGAGGCAGAGGCGCAAGGCCGCATATGCGGGCTATGAGCGGTTTATAAGGGACGGGCGCAAAGAGAAATGAGAGAAGCCTCCTCAAGTTAGGCGAAGCGGCCCGCCATCAACATGCGCGCTCGGTAAGGCATAGAAGGGTGTGTGTCTGGGAGGGTCTAAGAGTCTTGTGACCATACAATGAGAGCATGTCGAGGTACATATCAGCACAGAACATCAAGTTCATCATTGAGTTTACATGCTTGTGGTACATGGACTCCAGTGCGCCTCTTTTAAGGTTCATTGCCGAAGCCGACTGTCCCTGTCACGGTATCAGGATAGGTCTCTACGTAGGCCAAGGCCAAGCTAGCCCACGTATAGATGCCCTGATACAGGGGCTGCATCTGACTGCATTGAGGTTCGCGTCTCTTTGCCCGGCGATTCATTGCTCTGTACCTAAAAAAATGTTCAAGCCTGCTAATTTTATATCTGTGTCCGTCGCTAGAACGTCCACTCTGCACTCACCTACTTATGGGCTTGAGCCTCGGCGTTTTTGACTAGATATATCATGGTTTCATGGTTTCGATGGATTAGATCAAATCCACTCAAACGTAGCTGTGACTAGGAAGAGCAGACAGACAGAATGTCATGCAGAACTCTCAGCAGACCGCGAAGGCGGGAGGGAGATTAAGGAAACGATGGGTCTAGATTTCATTACAAGCCATCTTCTCCCTACACCTTTCAGAGAACCTGATTGCATATATTTAGGCTCTGTGCCATGTTGGCATGTCACTGCGGGTTGATGCATGCTGAGAAAAGATTAGAATTGCGGCGGAGTCTACGCTCTGACAGGTCAGGCTTTCACCGTTCTCCTATTATTGACATTCGTATTGCGGGTTAGATTGATGCAGGAAGGTGCAGGAGAGATGAATTACTGAACCTTGATGACGCCGCCAGACTATTCTAGATGACCATGAGAGTGGTTTTAGGCAGTAAATATCAGGTGGAAACGGTAGGGGAAAACATCGTTGTAGCGCTCTTTGAAATTTGTGGGTAGGAGTTCGAATGGGCGGCGACGCCCGAAATGAACGCATCGCGTTCCGCGGCAAAGTTTCTACTCCTTCGACAGCACATATAAAGTATTCATAGAGACAATGTGGCCAACACGCGATGCTTTAATCAACTCTGGGCTACATGAGGCCGTGGTTGAGGGCTTTTAACCTGGAAATGGTTTATCACTTGGCTTCGTCTTCTGAAATAGATTCCGTTGCACTTATAAAGAACAGTCCTTGTGGCAGCCTCGCACTTTCTGTACCCCAAACCCACCCTCCTTTCTTGCGTCCTAACACCTACTCATGAATATACTGCGCGCACAAGCTACTAGCTCAAGTGACGACCGTGCACTTGCCGGCAGCCACAGGAAAACGACAAAGCTCCGAGGCACCCTCAATTTCGATTTCCGCATTCTTGAAGATTCTGACGATACCATACTTCCGGTGGAAAACACATGTGGTTCGTTTCTGTTATCGTCTCTAGTGATATACGAGCTGAACCATGTTGTAAATTCACAGATTCTGAAGATGAAGCCCACGTTATGACTCCCACTGATACGACCGTCGATGTCCTTGATTATGATGGTGTCCTTGATTATGATGGTGTCGACGATGCCGCCACCTTTGATGAATTCTACTCCGTCGAGGCTACGCCACTTGCTTCCCCTCTTATCCAGAGCACATCAGCATGGAAGGACTCTCTGGTCCCCTTTTCCATCCTAGTTGTATTATCGTCCGTTGCTTACAATATATAATTCTCTAGACAACCGATGTTTCATTGTCCATTCGAGATTTTCTACCCTCAATTAAATCAAACACGGAAGAGGTTGTCGTTTCCGAAAACAATACAGTGTGTGCCAGAAATTAGATCCCTGTCGTACTTGGGAAGCTTATAACAGGTATATTCTAGCTGCGATCCCCGATTCGTGAGGAATACGACTCTACTTCAATCAATGAAGCGTCATTAGTACGATCTAATTCTGAACACGATTTCCCCTCTTTGCCCACTGATGGCTTACGTGGTGATGAGTCGGATCTCCTCAATCAAATTCCGGGAATGTATAGACTTTTGGATCTTATTCTGGAACAAGGAAGCGGCGGCTTGGGTAAGTTCGAATACCACATTCGACCAATTCAACTACCGACATTGATGCAGTTGACAAAATTGTCATCCCTCAACATTCTCTTGGCCAACTTATCAATGCACTGCAACTGGGAGCCTACACGTCGATGACTAAGATTGACTTCAAGGCTCTCGATCTCGTGGGTCAATTCAATCTTCTATCGAGTAACTGGAATGGTTCATGCTATTTTGACAGACGAGTATCAAGCCTGTTGGCATCTACGGGAGTAGGCCCGAAATCGTCAAGCTACTTGCCAATGCCGGTGTTATCAATGAGCAAGGGTAAGCCGGTATTATCCTGAGGTGATCTACGCACGCGAGGAACTTTCGTTTTTCTTCCATAGAGCCGATCTACTCCTTCGATCCAATAATGATCAGTCCAATTCCAAGAACGCTGATCTCCGTTCTGGCTTGTACTTTGTTGTCCGACCTGTTTCCGCACTTGTCAACAACGAAGTCAAGGCGTTCGTCGTATACTGGCCTGAAGCGACCACTTGGGAGGATGGTACCACTTCTTCCGTTATGAAGAATCGTGCCATGTTCATGAGGTAGATTTTTCTGAGGTCGCTGAATATTTTGTCTAACCTCATTCCTAGATACATGTCAAAGCTCGTAGACCAGACAATAGCAGTTGTATCACCAGAGCAATCCAAATCATTCAACTGGAAAGCTCAAGACTCATCACTGGATGCAGGAGACAATGAGCTCGATGATGATCATGGGAGAATGTTCACATTCCAAGTTGCTCAGACTCGCGATGAGACGGAGAGCGTTACATCTAGGGATGGATTCAAGGTTTTTCACCCTTTGGTTTTCTTCGGCTTCGTAATCACTTACTGGATTTCACAAGGTCTTTTTAATGGACGTCACCTTTTCCAATGACCCCACGCTTCTTGCTTCTCTTGCGGACCACAAGCTTGGGGCTTCAGTAATGGCTGGGGAGACGGCGTGCGGTTTCATGACCTCAACTTATGTCTCGGCAAAAGTACGTAAAGAGTACCTGAACGAGGCTATGTATGCAATGCGTTTGACGGCTTTCATAACGTTCGTTATCTTTGGTATACATCATATGTGTCTTGACACTAAAATTTCGTCATCTGTAGGGACCGCACTTCTTCAATCCACCTCCCAAGCTCATTGGATGAAGAGACTCTCTCGTTCCTACTCGACAATGGCTTGCGACAAAGGTTTCCGGCAATCTGCGTACAGTTTGAGCGCTGCCGTCGAGAACTGAAGGAAGCTCAAAGGTGTGTTGTGACCGAAGAACGCAGGAAGGTTCACGAGGGCCTAAGGGCCTATGAGGAAGATTGCCTCTCCGCTATCACCGTAGCGTTGCAAAGGGAGGTGTTGCACACGTATCTATAAGCCTCATTTTTTGAACAAATACTCGAGATGTAGTTACCTTGTTTATTTCATTTTACCAGAATCATCCCATTAGCCGTAGCTAAGAACCCTACCCAAGTTCACGATGCTTTAGTCGCTGGTAGGCCGCCTTTTAAGCATCAAGTCGCACCACGCTAACGTGTTTGAAGACTGGCTGGTTAAGAATTTGCAGGCGATTACAGCGTCCCATCTGAAGCTTTCGAAATCCAAGCAAGTTGAAAAGTTAAAGTATCGCAGCGTCCTAGCTAGGAATATCCTCGCAAAAGCGCATTTTGAAGAAAAAGACAAGATGCGGATCATTCGAGATATCCTTGATTATGGAGGCGACGCTCCCGTTCTGCGAGAGAGAGGAATCCAACTCTCCTGGTGGAAATCTGCTTTGGGCTGGCAGACAGACCAGGTTGCGGTTGCAAAGGCCAAAGCCCAGGCTATGAGTGACACGACCTTCCTAGAGTGGCTCTCAAGCGAGGAACAAAGCATCCCGACGTTAGCAGTAGTGCGAGATGGCATCGCTCGAATTATGGAAGAACTGATTGGCAGGGCCACTAAGGATGCCGCGCGCTCTCTAGCGAGGTCGCGTCTTGACGATGCGCTCGCTCCAATCACTTCACGTCATGGGAAAGACCTCTCTAGGTTTCAGACCAGATTCATCGAGGATGTCCAAGCCGAGCTTGCGGGCGACCCAACAAGGTATTTATAGCGGTACTTTGGATCACTCTGCGCTCATATTCCCGTCCTAGTAGCTTGACTGTATTCCATTTGGAATCGATGGAGATGCAGAAGCATTCCTATGGTGTGTCTTTCTGCAGGTTGCATGATTATTCTGAATATCATGTCAATTGACACGATATGTAGCACAAAGCGTGAGAGTCTGTGGTTGGCGCCTCATTCAAGAAACACCCCGAATCCAGTACAAGGTGTTTCCTTTCAGTCTCACTCAAGCGGATGAGCAATCATTACGCCTTGATACCAATCACATTCCTATCCCTCGTGTACAAGGCCATTATGCTCAGGTATTTTCGTTACCGTTGAATCAGAAACTCAGGTTTGCCGTTTGTATTTTCAATTGTCTCTGCATTAATCACAGACCAGAACAGGCACATCCAAAGGATCGGAAGTAACTTATATCTTGTTGCGGTGGACTGCGAAGATTACTGTTCTTTCTACGTTGAGGATCTCGTGAACCTCAATAGGGCGATTACTCGCGATCAGACCAAAAAGAAGATATATTTCTCTAAGCTGTCCAAGGATTTTGTTACGGCATTTGATGAAGGGAGGCGGCTATTGGCCCTATGTGGTGCGACACCGGTAAATGATAAGATCATAATGTTGAGCCTGCTCTATTGTTCATATTCGCTCTTCCACAGCGTCACGAAGCTCAGTTGCAAGTTCAAATATTTGTGTTCGACGAACAATTCACTTCGCTGAGTGCTCGTGGCTCTCCAATTCAGCTTCTGCGATGGTACGAAGGGATGCCACATCTGCGCTCACTTCTTTTTATTGCTGGAACCGAAGAGCTCTGTCTCATTGAGCGCTCTGGACGGGCACGCGTTTTTTCTTTGATTACAGAGCAATTCCGGTAGGCTTTTGCAGTGCCGATTTTCTGTCCGTGAAGGTTTGTTCTGACTGGGAGATAGACCTGCAAGTTTGCAATTAGACACCGCAGCAGCTAGCCATTTTTCCACGCCCGATGGGTCCTGCCTTCTTGCGGTGACGACCGGCGACGACGGAACGTCTACATTGGCAGCCTATCACTGGTCTTCTTTCGGTTCCAATCAGGATGGTATTTGTATCCTTCTTTCGTCGATGCCCATACATGTGTCATTCGGTGTCACAAGCTTAGGTCCTCGTTCTGCTGTTCACTTACTTGGCTTGTCAGAATCCTCGCGCAGCATCCATTCGGTAGTCTTACAAATTCAAAGAAAATCTAGCGAGTATCAGTTCAAGCAACTTGGGCATGGCGTTGCGGAAACCGACCAGTCGGAAACTACTAACAATTGCCTACTTGACTGCCACTTAGACGTTTGGACTCGATTCCCTGTCCAAGCTGCTATCCAGAGGGAGAACATCAGTTTTTCTAGGTGCTGCAGGCGATCACTCACGTTCTTGACTGATGGTCACACGGCTCCTGTTGCTGCATACTACGAAAAACTTGTCGGCTCACTGCAGAGTCGCGTTCACAAACCATCCGGCACCTGGCTCTCAGATATCAAAGTGTCTGCTACCCTCGATGTACATTCGGTCTGTGAGGACATGTCGGTCTCCCTTTACTCTGCTGGAGAATGGGTCGTCGAGCTACTGTGCCTGATTCCGCTGCATCTCGCTGTCACTCGCCAGAACAGATTTATCCCATTGAAGGACGGAATATGGAGTCCGGAGTACGAACGAGAATTGCTCGGTGCAGATGTCGGACAGATTGTCGATTCGCTGAGTCTAGGATGGTATGAGTCACTGTTTCAATCATATATGGTCTCGAAGGCAAGAGCCCATCATGATCTCATGTCTACTCGAAAGCTAACAGGCTGATGGGTGTCGTAGCCGGTTCGAGTGGTCAGCTCGATGGGTCAGTCTCTTTTTGTCTCTACTCACACCCCCGAGCCTCACCACCGCATCATGGGTTTTAGGCGAACAATCTGTCGGAAAGAGCTATGCTTTGAATCATTTCGTGGATACATCGTTTGCTGGGTCAGCGATGCGAACGGTCAGTTTCTTCTAAATTGTACGCAGGAGTGATGGATATATAATGTGAATCAGACCGAAGGTGTGTGGATGTCTGTGACTCCGACTCACAGTGCTCTCGTTGTAGCTCTCGACTTCGAAGGTAAATTGTATCCAATTCAACTGTAATGATTACACTTAGACTGTGGGCATTCTAGGGGTGCACTCAATTGAAAGGAGCCCTCAAGAGGACGCATTGCTGGTGTGCTATATTATTTGCTCCTTGATAAAATTGAAGCGAGCTCCTTCAGGTTCTCTTCAACACCGCAATCTCTAATCTAGTGAAAGAAATCCCTATGATTACGAAGTCTGACGATGCTCACTACCTGTAGGTGTTGTTCCGTAATAATTTTGCTCTCTCCCGAGACATCACCGGGCTCTTTACAGTGCATTTATGGTCTGCTTTTGTCGCTTCTTTTTCTCAACTATGTTTTAGAGCTTCCAATCATCTTCATCTATCCTGGATCCGGCATCTAATCCAGGAATCTTCAACGGAACTCTCTGCATCATTATACGCGATGTTGTTGATTCTGATGCACGAGAAATTGTCAATGAGTTTGTGACAGGTCATTCAACCTTCAAACATACCAACTTACGTCATGTGTGGCTATTGACTTCTAGATTCAGTCTGAAATTTCAGAAGATTGTCGAAGATGAAAAGGAAGAGAATTTCATCTCTCGCTTGCACCGTGGCAGAATCAACATCGTTCCATGGTCAGTTCCGTTTCTGCATGATGTGCTCTGTCATTGATAGCAAGAAACAGGCCGGTGATCAACAGCCCCCGCTTTTACAGTCTGTTTGGGCAACTTAAAAAGCAACTCAAGCAACAGCATGTATCCCATAGTAGCGCAGGTGTCTTCTTACACACTCTTAAGACATTGATGGCCAAGCTCAAGGTTGGGTTTTGACAAATCACGCCTGTTCTTTATGCTAACAACACGTGCAGGCCAACGATTGAGGTGCTTTAGACCGTGAGTGCTTAATATGGGGAACCAATTTTGTTTAACCATGATTCACTCTGGGAAACTGTAGAGAACCTAGCATCACATCGTACGTGTGTTTTGACATCATTGCTTCCGATAGCTCTCTCTTGCGGCTTGTCGACACTAGAGCCCGACTGCGAATCATTGAAGGTGAATGACTGTCTGTGCTGCTCAAGCTCAATGATGGCTGGCTGATAGATTTATAAGGATATTGACTCAGACACCCCCATTAAGAGTCATGATTCTGGCATACTCTTCTTTGTTCCCGACCCCTCAGTGGATCAAGAATCGAATTGGCTATCTCGAGAGGCCATCTTGCAGTCCTTGATAGACGAATGCCAAGAGCATATTCCAGATCGATTCTCTTCCCCGGAAACCGATTGGATCAACGCACTCAAGCATCGCCTCTCAGAGCTACTCGAGGCCCGAATCCAGCACGTCCGTGACTGGATAACTGCCAATACCACGCGTTTCCGGGATAACAATGACATTCAGCTTCTGTATCATGCAGCAGATGTCGCGTATCTCGACGTCTCTGCTTCGGCGCAGGTGTGCGGTATCGAATGTGCAGATTGCAGTCTCTTGTGCATTCGTCCAAAGAATCATCCATTAGATCATGCATGTGGTACATTACATAGGTGCTGGCGCCAATGCGAGATCGTTGAGGAGCATTCCGCGCCAAAAGATTGTGGATTACCGTGAGTGGCATATCACCATTGTGAATTATCTATGATCTATCATCTCGCCTCGTACAGCGCTGGGCACGCAGGGCAACATATGTCCGTATCGTGCGATCCAAGGATTACTCGTTAAAACTAATATCTCTATACAGGTGTGAAATTAGTGCTCACTCGTGTGGAAAACCCTGTTCTCTAGAAGGGAAACGTGGGTGTATGCATAGTTGCAATCTGGTAGGCGTGACAATGGTCAGTAGAACGAGGTGATCAACTAATCAACCTAACTATGCCCTTAGCCGATAGACCATTTACAGTCTATGCACATGTGTTCTGCCCGCACGCATTTGTGTGGAAGGGTAAGATCAGTATACTGTGATTATTGAGGACAGTAATTGAAAGTTCCTCTAGCCTTGTGCATTACAGAATGCACCTACCGCGTCTGGTTCACTGTATACATGCAGAGGCCTATGCACGATGCCATGGGATGTGCCACACGAAGACCATGCCTGCGAGAAAGTACAGTCGTGCCCTATCGTATGCGAATTGTGGGTTTCTTGTCTATATTTCCATAATTGCATAGTTGTGATCTGAGCCTTATCTGTATGTAGATGTGGTCGTTCGTGCAGTGCACTTAACCATTTCCATGGATTAGATAGCGGTGTGACCCATCTCTGCGGGTAGCTAGCTCTCATTCCATGAATGTGTCGACAATACACTCACTCTCTATAGGCAAAATCACACATGTCCACATCTTTGTGAGCTCCCGGGTATCTGCTACATCGAAACGCAGCCCTCTGAGATCGTAGCTGATTTCAGCGGGGTACATGAAAGCTTTCAGTTCACCAAGGTTTGGTTACGCCTGAAAATCTAACGTGCAGTTCCCCTATTGAATCCCTACGCAGTACACACAAGTCTCGCGTCGCCTTGCTTGCATGATCCCCATCTTGCCTGGATCAACCTCCCATACAGGCGTGCACAAGCACAATGCAGACGAGAAGCCTTTCCATTTCTGTGAGGAAAGGTGCAGTCAATGCGAATATTTTTGTACCCTGCCAATTGGTGAGTAAAGCATTGTGACCACTGGTGCCTAATTGAACCGGAGCCATAGGACACTCTCAAAACCTCCACGAGACACACCATGGGTCAATGACCGCAGCAAAATGGGTGGTTGATTCGCCTGATGATTCTGTCGAATTGGATGGCCATAGGTTTGGATCTGGCGATGATGGCACTCCCATGCTGTGCAATATGGTGATTTCAAAGTATCTGACACCTCAAATTCATGTGACACTCACCAAGCAGTAGGTTTGTACATCGCAGGGACGTCACGCGCACATTGATTTCTGGTATATCATTTCAATCATTTCTTGGTCTGTATTTAATCTACCTTCTGCAGTCGCAGCACAGTGGGAGAGACTTGCCGAGACACTGAAGTATAACATATTACTGCCACGAGAATGCATCCATCCCCAGATCGCGAGAAAGATTGGATATCTCATCGTCTACACTGGGCACGCCTTGGTATGGCCAGGTCTCAAATTGTTCAAGCTGATATTTAACTAGCATCACTCATAGGCTTCAAGGGTACCAAATTCTCTTTGTCAGTTTCTGTCCTATGTTAGTCCTTATCTAGACTTCTCAGATCCTTTCTCGCATGAAGAACAAGTGGAATTCGCGAAATGGTCAGTCTCCACAGCCTCTTCACTTTAATTTTTCTAACAGGTAAAAAATTGAAGTGATTCGATGTGCGGAGGTGCGTAAACCTCTATTTTATTTAACTTAAATTATAAAGTCATTTCTTCAGGCTCAGAACATGCGACCACGGGATCGCAGTCTTTCTGCACTAAGGAGATCTTCCATGCACCTCTGTCCCTTGACACAGCTCCGGATAGTGCACTCGGGTATGTTTCGCACGATGGGCACTCTTTCAATTGTGCAAATCCAGTAGTGTTGCGGCAGTCTTTCCATGTGTATGTCTTTCGAACGATCTCGGCAGATGCGCAATCGTTAACCCTTCACATTCCCAGCATCTTCGTGATTGACAGGTAAACCTCATGATTGAGTCAGAAGGGATGATTCATTTGCCAATTCTACTTCCTTCAAAGTTCATGGTCTATGATGCAGCCAGATTGTCGGCCCTTGTCCAACACTCCGTCGTACCAATTGATCTCTCAGAAAGCCAATAACAGATACGGTGCTGTTCTCTCCGCTCTGTATGGTTTCTGGTCTGTGCGCCAAGCTGTTGTTCAGTCTGCAAATGGCGCTCGGCGTGATGCGTACTCCGTGGTTACCTTTAGCAGATCATCACAAGTAAGCATTCAAAGAGTGCCGTTGACAGATTCCGTGTATTGATCTTCACAATCAGACTCGAGTCGTAAATGACTTCTCCAGCACGCCTGACCAACTTCTCAACCTTATACTCACACAAGAAGAGCGTTCATACACCAACTTTGAGGCTGCGTTGAAAGATGCTCAAAAGGCAATGCAGTCTTCTTTCAGTCCTGAAAGGTTGGTGAAATTGTCAGCTCTGGAACCCTTGTCACTGAAATTGTGCGTAGGGCTCCCGTGTTGGTTTTCTTGAGCGATGGCGAAGCTCAGGTCAGCGACACAACAGTTTACGATATTTGCCGGAAGGCAGTCACATTAGGGTAAGCCTAATACTCCAGTACGATACACCGCCTCTTTAGATCTAAAGGCCTCACCCACACCTATCAAGGAAACCCTTATCTTTCCATGCTATATCTTTTGGACAAGATCAAAGCTCCTATAGCCTACGTCGCATGGTTCAGATTGCTCAGGAAGTGTATAAAGACGCTCCGCAGGACTAGATGTCTTCAGCAAAGGCCATTCCTTGCTCCTACACGGATGCTCTAGATACAGTATGCTTCATTTTCCCATCCATATCCATTTGCTGACGAATTGCCGGGTAGATTCAACTGGCTGAGACTTTTTTAGGAATTGCCGATTCGCTCACGAAGACTCAGGCCTCTCTTATCCGTGGCTAGAATATTTCTGATGCTTCACCATGTTATTCAATCTTTCCCTCGCGCACTGACAATTCAGTCTCTTGTCACCATGTTTTTGCGTGTGATCAAAGTTGTTGATTAGCTGACTCTCCAATGAGGTGTATTGAAACTGATACTATCACTGGAGTGGTGTTCGGAAACACACCAGTGTTCGTAAATCTAATTTGGAACATGCAATCCTTAACGTGCTTCTTTCGGGTTTATTTCTCAAATAAGGAAAATTAAAGAACGTTCTGGCTCTCAAACCATGTCATTGTTCAAGGAGCGCATGGTGAGATACAAGTCGAAATGTGGTCAAAATGCAGGCATGGCGTGTGCAGGCGCCATCCGAGATCTTTCCGAGGAACACCAAAGACCTCATTTTGAGTAGGAGAAAGTGCCAGCGTATCAATTCAGTCCGTTTACATGTATAGTACACTTTTGACTAAGCCTTGTCAAAACAAATCACTAAAAAATGAGGACACTGTTGTCAAGGGGTAAAACCGGTGGAAGATACATGCGGAAATTCAATCTCCGCTGTGCGGCGGCATGGCGCACGCTCGCCGTCTAACATCGCCGTGCTTGTCCGGAGTTTGAACTCACGTGCTTGGCTCCTAGCGGCATATGCCGCGCGGCACAGCCAAGGTTTCCAAACACTAGTGAAAACCATACACCTGAGTGCAAAGGCTCCGGCAACAGCACCCCTTCTCTGTTTGTCTCATTGACAGTGAAATATGATATAGGGAGTTATATAGCAACTACCTATACAAAAATCAAAGAAAAAGACAAAAAAATGAGGTCTCAGGATTTTTTCTATTATAATGACTCTGCAATCTCTCAACATTACTCTAGTGATAGTAAATGTAGGATACAAGCAACAAGGCTGGAAACAACTTGAACACTATACTACTATTTGCATCAAATAAGATCATGGTGACTCTGTTTGCCCATATATCCATCCTACTCTTAATACAGTGAGATTTTACCAAATCTCTCTCTCTTTATCACTTCTTTATATTGCATCAATGTCAGAAAATTGGTCTGCTTGTTATGATCACGTTCTATCGGGCCTACACGGCGGTCTATTCCGATACGATCATCACAAATATCACGCGGCCTCACAGGTTGAGGCGTACAACAAGGTACAGATAGTAACCTTGGTCATCCACTCCCAACGGATCACCTTATCGTTGGTCGAGTATCACGGGCCTATTGTATTAGCGGGCATGGAACGCCGCCTTATAAATTACTCACACGCAGGGCATGAACCTCCTAGTCTCTCCTGGCCGGAAGGAGACCAACGGAGAAGCACAAGAGTAGTCGTTATTGAGAGAGACGACTTAGAGAATACCTACAGATACATATTCGGTATTCTCACGCCCTACTTCCTAAAGTAGTATAAAAGGTCCATAGAATAGGCTGACGATCTTCAGTCTATTCTCTTCGTTCTTAGGCAGTCTTCACACTGTCTACTTCGTTCGGTACTGTCTTCCTACAGTACTCCTTCATCCTTAGGCAGTCTTCACACTGTCTACTCTCATTGCTACATCGCAATACACTTCTGGCTCCTGTGCTACACGTACAGTCGAGACCACCGTTCCACACATCCTCCACGAGTGACCTAGGGAAGAACCTCCTACTCTTGGGGTTACCGACGAGCAGTCGTAACACTAGAATAGACTCTTCTGCCCCTACCTTGCTCGCACTAGCTTGCTGCCACACTCTCTCTCATAACCTTGCTCAGTGGGGATATAGACCCCCATTGAGAAAGCGTTACTGCACACACTCTGGAGCAAGACCTAGGCCAGGAATACCCACCCGGCACTAGACGTATCAATAATCAACTCCGTCACAACAATCGCCCTATCCGGCGCGAAGGGGACTTCTGGGTCTACGAAGACAATAACGGAACTGCCCCTCCGAATTACAATAACTGCTCATACCGAAACGGGCGTTATTACTTCACCCTTGAAGACGGAACAGAAGAAGAGGATATTTGGAACGAAACAGAAGCTCAGTGGGAACTAGCCCCACAATACAGGGAACCGGCGCCGGTAATCCCCGAAGACTCGGAGCAAGAGGAAACAACCTCGGAATCAGACTCCGACTCACCAGACCAAACACCGATCAACACCCGAAACGAACCACTCGCCGAAATGTCGGGACAAGCTTCGACTTCTACAAACACCCCTTCCGCGACAGTACAACCCGGAAGAGGAAAAGTCAAACTCCCAGACAATTACACAGGCGACCGCATTGAATCCCAGAAATTCATGCTCCAATGCCTCCTTCTTTTCGCAGCAGAATCCGATCGGTACAAGACCGATCAAGACAAAATATCCCTTGTGCTCTCATGCATGAGACACGGCACGGCAGGAGCTTGGGCGGAGAACTTCCTCCTCAAATCAGTAGGAGCAGATCCACCTACCGATCTAGGCACCTGGAAGGACTTTTTAGCCAAGTTCAAATTACAGTTCAGGGAGACGGGCAAGACCGACAAAGCGCGAAGCGCACTCATGGCCTTCTCCCAAGGACGAATGACGGTTGATGAATACTCCAACCAATTCATTCTCATCGCCGCCGATGCCGACATCTCCGATAAAGAGCAGGTCCCTTACTTCCAACGCGGGTTAGACCCGCGCGTCATGGACAAAATTTACGACAAGGAAGTCCAACCAAAGGATACCATTCAAGACTGGATCAATACAGCCTGCGAAATAGATGGACGGCTGCGAGCCAGAACAGCTCAAAAAGCCATCCTAGCCAACTCCACCTCCTTTCGAAGCGATTATCTGAATCGTTTTCATAACCAAATCTCTCCCCGCTACAATTCCACAAACGCCCCTCGTAGAATGAACAACCAAGTCGTTGACATGGACATTGACGCGACACGCAAGCGCAATGCCCTTAGCCAAAAACGGAAATATGACGGCAAGCCTCCAAGCGCCTGTTACCATTGCGGAAAAACAGGACACTGGAATACTGACTGCCCGTCACGACGCAGAGGCGTTCAACCGACTCGAGGAAACTCGAAGAGACGCATGGGCACGACAGGGAGAAGAAACCGCGCGGTTGATTTGGAAGGAGAAGACGACGCACCCGCTATGGGAAACCAAGTGGGAATATATCGAGGAATGGAGACAGAGGATGTCCCTCGCAACGACCAGCGGGTACCACAACCTGGTCCTTCGATGGAACGTCCTCACTCTACCTCATCCGGACGACCCCAAACGAACCATGGGCAACGCGCTATGTTACCTCACGGACGACGGGGAGACGGAAGCGTCAGTCATTCTGCTCGAATCGGAGCAGTACTCGGAGAACTAGGGGAAGATGAAGCAAGAGAAGTGATCTTGGGACACGCGGAGCGTTTTTCCTGACCTCTCCCTCGCCAGCGAAGGAGAGAGGTCAAGGACGACCCGAATTTGATGCCCGCACTTGTATTCGTATCGGAGCAATGAACGACCGTATCATCACCCCCATACGCCTGAACGTGAAAGTATCAAACAGGAGTCAAAACGCTGGAGCAAAGGCAACCATCGACTCGGCATGCGAAGGGGTTATAGTAAACGAAACTTGGGTCAAAAGACATCGTTTCCCCACCTACATACTCAACAACCCCATTCGCGTCCGGAATGTCGATGACACCATCAATAAAGCAGGTCTCATCCGATCCGCCTTGGATGTAAACCTCACCATTCGGGACATCTGTGGACGAACGCATACCGAGCGCGTCCAGATGTTTATCTCCAATCTAGGGAAAGACGACCTTATCCTAGGAACAGATTGGCTGAAATACCACGATCCCTCCATCGAGTGGAGGCGACGTGAAGTGCACTTCGATCGGTGCCCCCAAAAATGCCAGCAACCATATGGGTTCACTAGGGCAAGGGAAGAACCGCCATACAGTAGGCGGTTATCAGACGTGGAGCCACGGCACAAACCACGCATCAATGAGCGCGAAAAACAGCGCCTCGAACATCTCCGAAGACTATCGGAAGATGTAGGACTCCGCGATCACAGCGGAACGTTTGGCGTCCAACTACGAGCATACCTCAAAAGGAAATGGCTCCTAAAGGACATAAGGAAATACGCAGAAGAGAAACGAAAGGCTCAAGACAAGCCATCTCTTTCACCAAACGGGGGAGAACCTGATCTCCCAGACAAACCCTCAGGAAAACAGGCCACCCGGGACCCAGTTATTCGGAAACTGGCCCCCGAACCGTCAGGATTTGCCAGCTTCGACCAAGACCTGGAAGACGAAATTATCGTCACCAATCTAAAGGAAAGAGTTCCCAAGGCGCATCACGAATTTTTGGACATCTTTAGCGAACGAAAGTCGCAGCGACTCCCAGAACACACTTACTGGGATCATGCCATCGACTTAAAACCAACCTTCAAACCTCAAGTGCCCAAAATCTACGCCCTGAGCCCAGAAAAACACGATGAATTAGGAAAATTCATCAAGGAACATCTGGAAAGAGGAACTATCCGTCGATCCACCTCGCAAACAGCAGCCCCATTTTTCTTTATAGGAAAAAAGGATGGAAAACTACGCCCGGTACAGGACTATCGCCATTTGAATTCGCACACCATCCCGAATGTGTGCCCCCTTCCACTAATCCAAGAACTACTGGACGTGATAAAAGGGGCCATCATTTTTAGCAAATTGGATGTGCGATGGGGATACAACAATATACGCATCAAAGAGGGAGATGAGTGGAAGGCGAGTTTCATCACCCCGTTAGGTTCTTACGAACCAACGGTGATGTTCTTCGGCCTAACCAACTCGCCAGCCACCTTCCAAGCTATGATGAACATGATCTTCAGGGAGCTCATCACAGCCCGGAAGATAACCATATATATGGATGACATCCTCGTCTTCTCCAAAACCATGGCGGAACATGTTAAAATCCTAAACCAAGTTTTCCAAATCCTACGCGACAACGATCTATATTTGAAACCCGAAAAATGTGAGTTTTACAAGGAAAAGCTCCAATATCTGGGATATACAATTTCAAAAGACCATGTCGCCATGGAGGACTCAAAGGTGGACGCAATAAAAGATTGGCCAATCCCACGCACAGTCCGCGACATTCGCTCCTTCTTGGGCCTAGGGAATTTTTACAGGCGCTTCATTGACAAATTCTCACTCATCGCGCGCCCCCTACACGACCTTACCAAAAAGGACGAGAAATGGAACTGGACTGCAAAATGCCAAGAAGCTTTCGAACGGTTAAAGAAAGCTTTTATCAGTAAACCCGTCTTGAACTATCCAGACCCCATGCACCCATATCGATTAGTAACGGACGCATCACTAATCGCCTATGGAGCTACCCTCCTACAAGAAGGAAAAGATGGCGACTGGCACCCAGTCGCTTTCCTCTCTGGATCGTTTTCACCAGCAGAGCGGAATTACGATGTTCACGACCAGGAACTCTTGGCTATAATAAAAGCGTTGGAACACTGGAATCACTACCTCGAAGGAGCACGACATCCCTTCGAGATTTGGACAGATCACAAAAACCTGGAACATTTCCAAACGGCGCGAGACCTATCACGACGACACGCCCGTTGGAGCCTTTATTTGAGCAGATTCGACTTTACACTCAGCTATAAAGCAGGATCAACAAATCACTCCGATGCTCTGTCCAGGCGTCCAGACCTAAGTGAGGGGGTAGAATCTGACAACAAATCTCAAATTTTACTCCCGGCCAAGCTTTTCAACAAATCCGACGAAACATTGGTAGAACCGTCCCCGACACGGCATATAAAATCCACGGAAATCACCTCCTCAAACCTCATTTCCCTCATCCGAAACTCGAAATCGGAACACGATGCCCTAACGAGGGTAGCCCTCGCAAAACTCTTAAGAGTAGGACCACAAGGGATGAGAGGATTATTGGGACATTGGACATACGAAGACGGAATCACCAGACGCAACGGCCACATATGCGTCCCCAAAGACGACGTCATCCGAAGACTCATCGTCAAAACACATCATGATGCACCCGCGGTAGGACACCCGGGTAGAGCAAAAACATTGGAAATAGTGCAACGACACTACTGGTGGCAAAACATGACTAAATTCGTCCACGAATATGTGGATGGATGTGCCATATGCCAATCTACGAAGAATTTGACACACAGGACACACCCACCTATCCACCCTCTGGAAACCACCAACGTTCCTTGGCGATTCATCTCGACAGATTTCGTCACGGACCTACCCGAAAGCAAAGGTTTCGACTCAATTAACGTGGTAGTAGATCAAGGTCTGTCAAAAGGCATAGTCATCACCCCATGCAAGAAAACGATCACGGCAGAAGAAACAACCGTGCTTTTCCAAAACAACGTTTTCAATCGACATGGACTGCCGACCAAAATAGTGTCCGATCGGGGCCCTCAATTTGCGACCAAATTCACCCGAGAACTCTGGAAACGGCTAGGAATCACCGCCGCTCTCAGCACGGCGTATCATCCCCAAACAGATGGAGAGACGGAACGGGTAAACCAGGAGATCGAGCAATTCCTGAGAACGTTCTGCAACTACCATCAGGACAATTGGGTAGACCTTTTGCCGTTCGCCGAATTCTCACACAACACACGGAAACACTCGGCCACCGGGAGATCCCCTTTCGAAGTGCTATACGGTTTCAACCCCCCCTATTCAGCTGACACGGCGCTGGAGACAAAGGTACCTGCGGTAGCTGAACGCATTAGGACAATCTCAGAAGTTCAGGAAGAAGCCGCTGCTAGCTTACAAATAGCCAGCAATTACGCCAAAGACCGGGACCTTCACAGGAAACTTCCCCAATAGGGGGAAGGAGACCAAGTATGGTTAGAAGGAACCCATATCCGGACAACCCATCCTAAGTTCAAGCTCGCCCCTCGGCGATATGGCCCCTTCAAGATACTGGGAAAAGTAGGAACCCTGGCGTACAAGCTCCAAATTCCTCCGCAGTGGAAAATCCACCCGGTGTTCCACGCCGCCGTGCTCACCAAATATAGAGAAACCGAAGCCCACGGAGAAAACTTCGCGCGACCAATACCGGAGGTATTGAACGATGAAGAACATTATGAAGTAGAAATGATCGTGGATTCAAAACGGCAAGGACGGGGAACCAAATACTTGGTCAAATGGATGGGATATCCCGAAGCAGACAACACCTGGGAGCCCTACACTCTCCTAAAGGGAACAGCGGAAGAAGCCATGAAAGATTTCCATGACCAATACCCAGACAAACCCCGTCCGGGAACAACCTGAGAGGAGGGACGAAAGATTATAAAAGGAGCGACAAGAGGACTCCAACAAGAACATCTTCTCACCCTCTTCCCCCTCTCAAACACATTCCCCTTTTTGAATGCTCCTCCACGACGACCACGATGCTTCGTCTCCATCCAGAAACTCCTCCCCCGATGTCGTCCTTATGGTCGCCAATCCAGATGTCGAACGAGTGGAAAGAGGAACAAGTCCTCACCGACCAGATGCTGGACGAATTGATAGAGGAACAAGTCCTCAACAACCAGGATCTACCGGCGTCCTCCTCACCCCTCATCTCAACAACTTCTCCGACGACGACGCCGAAGACTATGGCAAGTTCAAGGAAAGGGAAAGAACCCGAAGACCCTCACCGGAGAGGGCCTCACGAGATGCACCACGGCATGAAACTCTGATGACCGAAACCAGTCGAGCCTTGGCCCATTACCAGTGGGAGTTCCACCTCCTAGTGAAGGCACGCGTCCTAGTGGAGTTGCAGGTCCCTCGGGATTTCGAGCAAGAACGGCAGCTCAACTCCCAGGCCATGGAGAAGCTGAACCAATACCAGTTCTATCAGAAACTGCACCTCCGCCAGTACCAACTAGTGGACCGATTCCCAGCTCCATGGGAGGACCTACCCCTCGTACAGATCCTCACACCGGAGAACTGGAGCGACACGCGGACGCGCTCCTCCAGCGGAACACCATCTCCGCGGTAATACAAATGGCCACAGCCATGGCCCTCCAAAGACTCGCTAACTTCTCGGCAGGACAACCCGGGAATGAACATAGCGACGTACCTCGACGACTGGCTAGTGCCAGTCTCCAGATCAGGACGCTTGCCCTCCAAACCGACCCGGACACAGCCTCCTGGTACGCCCATAATGACGGGCGACCCCGAGCCCTCCTCATCCACCCTGACGAGTTCTCCCAATATGTCAACCGAGAGCTCCTTCCAGCTCTCCTCTTCGGAGGAGAACTGGGAAACGTCCAACCAAGCAGAACCGACCCTTTCCGAGTTGTCACTTGGAACGTACCACGTCCCGGAGAACATCCCACGTCTGTATCAAATCCAAGAAGGGTTCCGCGTACGATCGTGGAGCGCCCTCCACCGAGACAACGAGAGGTTCCTACAACGCATAGCCATACCGCGACTCCCCCCTCTCACCGGATACGAGGTTTTCCCTTATCCCAAGGAAATACCGACGAGGAGGAACCGCCCGTCTATCGAAGAAATGAGGGAAGGCGAAGTCGGGGAAACCAGGCAACCCTCGGACGCGGAACAACTGCTGGCCGGAGTATTCGACACCGGCCTGGATCGCCTCCTCCTAGTGCTCGATTTCGTACGAACGAAAGAGAGGATAACCGAAGTAGCCGCAGAACTCGCCGCGCTGGTTCGGAGGCTCGAAGAAATAGCTCTTGGACTCGATCTGAGCTCGATGCATGGGATGCTCTAGACGATCCAGGAAATTACGACGACGCTGACCCCTACCACCGACCTGACGAAGGGGGCGGGGATTATCAAGGACCCTTTGATTATTAAACGGACTAATAACAGGGCAGAGGGAGAAGAAAGGGGGTAAGGAAGTTGAGGAACTCCTTCCCCTGACACAAAACCTACATCCGAAACGATGTAAAACTACAATCGTCCGCAACGACGTAAAACTAGGATCGTCCCTCAAGACGTTAAACTGTACGACCTCGTCCGAAAGAGACGTTAAACTACCCCGCGTCCGGAATGACGTCTAAACTATCGGACCTGCATGTCTTAAAACTGTGAAAAGACAAGAAGGCAGGGGAAGTACCTGACCATTAGTCCTAGGTTCAAATGATGGTACGAATCAAGGACAACAGCGGGCATAATTCCACGTACGACCTACGGCGGAATCCTTTCACATCCTCGCTGTCAAGGAGTAATCTGACAGATGCATCGAGCGTCCCATTTGGATCCTCAGTTTTACAGGGTTTTTTCCGCATCAGGGAACCCTCTACATGACATATACTCTACTCGTAGGTGTCGACAAGCAGGCCCTTCGCCTTGGTACAGCGAAGTGCCCATACATAACCGGTTGCAAGTCCGAGTCAAGAAATTATGATGCATAACTCGTATCGTGAACCCTCACAGTCAAGGTCTGACTGGTGTTTTGGGACGTCCCACTTTGGATCTCCCGTTTTACAGGATCGTTTCCGCATTAGGGGATCCTACAGCTGGCGCATGAGATGATGTAGAGAGCGGGCCGCCTCTACCTCACAAGTCTTCCTAATGATGCGAGGCCACAAAATTACATCCGGAACGATGTAAAACTACCAAAGGCTTGGTCCGCAATGACTATAAACTACTAGGGTCCGCAATGACGTTAAACTAGTCTTCGTCCGCAACGACGGAAAACTACCCTCGTCCGAAACGACGGAAAACTATCCCCGTCCGAGATGACGTTAAACTACCATTGACCAAAGGAGCGTGGTTGCATTCTGGCGAAGCGCGGAAGGACTCGCGTCACAGAACCCTGCCTATAAAAGGTCGAAGCGCTTCCGATATTCACTCGCTTTTCGGTAAAAGAATATCGGGTCGTCTTGGTTAAAATCCAAGCGAGGGGTCTGGGGACATGGAAGAGCAAGCATCTCTTCATGGAGCGCTCAGTCTAGTCCTGGAGTCGAAGTACAAGAAATTCCGCTCCAAGACCTAGTCAGGAGGCAACTAGGACACGTGCCTCGAGTCGAAGATCTAGTGGGAAGGGACTAGGTCACACGACTCTCGTCTGGCCCACATAGCGGAAGAACGACAAGAGCGGGCCACTCACCCAAAGTCTATTCCGCCACTCGTCCGCGACGACGTAAAACTAGGTCGCGTCTGGGATGACGTTAAACTAAGCATTGTTTTTCCACAATATTTGTGGCGAAACAACGTCCGCGATGACGCTAAACTATTGTCCCTTTCCACATAGGGATTGTTCGAGGCCAATGGCATTGACGTCCGCAACGACGGTAAACTACGGGCATCCGGAATGATGTAAAACTACTGTCCCTTCGTTCTAGGGATCGTGCGTGGCGATCTTGACAAGATACCGCGCGTCCGCAACGACGTTAAACTAGTGCCCCTGGACTTAGGGGTTGTCATTGACGTCCAATCCCCTGGCCGCCAATGCGTCCGCAATGATGGTAAACTATTTGCTCCTCACCGCATAGGAGTTGTGGATTGACCGCCATGGTGTCAATCGGTCCGCAATGACATTAAACTACGTGCTCCTTACCGCATAGGAGTTGTGATTCATCACTCTGGTGCTGAATCGTCCGCAATGACGTTAAACTACTCGTCCCTTTTGGCACAGGGATCATCGGTCGACATCATTCTTGACGAGAATGTGTCGACAACGTCCGAGATGACGTTAAACTACCCTCATCCTCGGAGGAAAAGCCTATCGTGACTCGAGGGACACAGTCAGACAATAGGTCCGCCTACCTCACGGCGTTAAACTGAGCGGTCTCATAACTTGAGGCGTTACAAGTTATCCGGTTTGATATAGCATAAACCGTCCATCATGCCTCAGTGGAATCTGGAGCGGGCAAAGTCTGGTCTATGGCCCTATGCACATCACCGATGGAAATTCCGGCGTGCAGAAACATCTTTTCCCCACAGGTATTCCATGTTGATGATGAAGAACATCCAAGACGATGTAAAACTACTGACGTCCGCAAAGACGTTAAACTACGGGTCGTCCGAAACGACGATAAACTACGGACCGTCCCGCATGACGTTTTAAACTGCCAGTCGTGGATATATCTCGCAACCCGACTAATATATCAGCTGTGGTCTTGATGTCTATTCGTGCAAGCGAAGGACAGACTTGGGAAAGGAGTCAGACTCCTCCTTATTCCTCGCTGCACCCTTCAAGTCTAATTCTCTTCACATCCTTGCCTCGAACCCAACACTACACGTGGTATTCCCCACCATAGGCCCACGTTTGTGAAAAACAAACTCTGGACGCCGTAAACTGCCTCACCGGAGATGAGTCCACCGTATGGGGACAATACTGCTTGGGATTTGGCTGCAACCTCACCGGAGATGAGCTCACCGTATGGGAGCGATACTGCTTGGGGCGTCACGACTGGTAGCCTGGAGAAGTAGGCCTAAGCCTTCGTAAAGCGATCAACCTACTTGTCCATGGGCGCCATCCACTGTCGTCAAGAGGAACAACAAATCATGAGGATAGACGACTATCCTGGAAACACTGAGGTTTGGCCCTCGGAGAAGGAAGAAGAAGAACCTGATGACACGAATCGGAACCCACACGCTAGAATTTCTATTCATCCACACACCACTCGCATTCATACGCCTTTCTTGATGCTGTTCCAGAAGCGGGCTGGAAGTAAGACCGCGATGCGGTTTACCCGCGGCAAAATCAATCCCACGGGTGAAGGAAGAACACCCTACAGAGCGGAGGTTTGGTACCCTCGTGCCTCGACAAACAAACAGCTCAACGGAGATGGAAAACTCCTAGAGGATCAAACGACGTAAGTCGGTCTTCCTCCCAGAAAACGAAGTCATGTCCCGGAAGTCGCATCCGGCGACCATCGTTGGATCAAGAAAGCAAATCGTATATGGAGCGGCGATGACACGCAAGGCGTGGTCCTACCAGGCGAATAGGACGTAGAAAGGGGGTATTGTTATGATCACGTTCTATCGGGCCTACACGGCGGTCTATTCCGATACGATCATCACAAATATCACGCGGCCTCACAGGTTGAGGCGTACAACAAGGTACAGATAGTAACCTTGGTCATCCACTCCCAACGGATCACCTTATCGTTGGTCGAGTATCACGGGCCTATTGTATTAGCGGGCATGGAACGCCGCCTTATAAATTACTCACACGCAGGGCATGAACCTCCTAGTCTCTCCTGGCCGGAAGGAGACCAACGGAGAAGCACAAGAGTAGTCGTTATTGAGAGAGACGACTTAGAGAATACCTACAGATACATATTCGGTATTCTCACGCCCTACTTCCTAAAGTAGTATAAAAGGTCCATAGAATAGGCTGACGATCTTCAGTCTATTCTCTTCGTTCTTAGGCAGTCTTCACACTGTCTACTTCGTTCGGTACTGTCTTCCTACAGTACTCCTTCATCCTTAGGCAGTCTTCACACTGTCTACTCTCATTGCTACATCGCAATACACTTCTGGCTCCTGTGCTACACGTACAGTCGAGACCACCATTCCACACATCCTCCACGAGTGACCTAGGGAAGAACCTCCTACTCTTGGGGTTACCGACGAGCAGTCGTAACACTGCTCATCCATATTATGATAACCAGCCTGCCCAGGCCTCTATATCACTAGGAAAGCACATAAAATATCCTTGAATGATTATAGAGAAGGCCCATCAAGGTGAAGGTAAATCTGTATATATTAGGAAATACATAGATTTCCTTTTGTAGCTTATTTATTTTTTGTTATTTTTTTCTGTTTTTTTCTGTTTTTTCCTCACTTTACAGCATTAAAATCCCTCAGTGTCTTAAGTGAACTCCATAAGACAAATTTGAGAAGAGTGACTTATCAAAAGCTAAAATACTTATTGAAGATTGAGAAAAAGTAGTCTATATATTACAAGAAGAACAGTTGAGGTTAATATGCAAAAGGCCAGTAAGGTAGACATATTTGTATTAAGCTACAAGTGTATGACTATAAGGAATCTATAACTTATATCCTATTTATACTTAGTAGACATTTCCTTATGCTACCTAGAAAAGAGCTCTATCTGGGTCAGCATATGGCCACAGGCCTACCTATGCCCAGACAGTGTTCAAGCACCACTCAATAATATTGTAGATAGGTCACTCACTATACCTAATTCAAATGTGAATATGAATTCATGGTGTACTGGCAGGTGTCATAGGCATTATAGATGCCTTAGATATATTATACAACTCCTGTATGACTACTAAGCCCTACTGTCTTGAGTATGCCAAGCTACAAAGCTTGGCAGAAGTGTGCCCATGTTTGGAGTATAGAGAGTGTGGTGGGTTATAGTAGTGCCACTGTAGACATCTGAAAAACCACCCCCTTGTATTAGCTCTGGATTATATCTAATAGTGTCTAAAAGTATTTAAAAGTGTTAATAGCATCTAAAAGTATCTAATTTCCTAATTGTGAGCAATATATTGTGAGCATTGGATTAGTTTCTAATTTCATGATATTAGCACTAATTCTATACTAAGAAGTCTTTAATTAGCAGTAGGAAATAGTAAGTACTACTACTCTATCAGTGAGAAGGTAAAGATGTGGCACATTCTATACTGTTTCAGCATATTACTTTCCTTCATATATGCCTGCACCATTATCTTGTAGCTCTTTTGCTAACTTTCTAGCTGCCTTTAAAAGGGACATAGAAAGAGAGAAATGTGCATTGATGCCCCTAGCCACTTTGGTGGCAGCTTGGCAGCTGCCACAAGAGGCTATGAAGACCTTGGTACCTTGGCCTTGCACACAAGATTATTAAAGTTGTCATTGTTAGCTAATGCCTGCTACTGGTTATTATAGGACACAATGTGTGGGTTAGGCTTAGGGATGTGCTACATACAGCCTTGCAGACCTTGTCTATTAGTACAGTGGTCAATACTATCTTGTGCAGCACACAATCATTATCACTATTGATAGTACAATTTTTAGCACTATTTATATTGTTCATTGCCTTGTTATACAGAAGATGCTCAAACTTGGTGTTTTCCTTTAGCTATTAGGCTGTGGAAAAGACAGTCATGTTGGTATGTGGTGCTAGAATGATATATTTGCCTGCCACATAGAAAATATATGCACTAAGCATATTAAGATCACCTTCAACAATCTTGTGCTTATTTATATTTAGGCATGCCATACATATACCCTTGTCCCCACCCTCTACCTTACTAGTGGCTATTTGGAAAACCCCTCTCTCTTATTGGATCTTAATTATTCATAATTATTAATAATACTAATTTGAGCTAATTATGGCTAATTGTTCATAATCATGTTTTTGATCAAATTTGCAAATTAAGGTAGTATTGTCTATACTAGTAGAGTCCTATTGAATATTACACTCAATCATAGTTTTATATATTCTAGATCCAAATTATGTAAATGCCATAATTTGTTTTTACCCTATATAAAGTATATTATTTATTTTCCATTGGTTTATTATCTTCTTAGCTAGTGTTTAAACTAAATCCTAAAAAACCTAACTTTTTAGGTATTTATTGACCTGTTTATTTATAAGACAGAGGAAAGATAAATGTTGAATAAAATCAGAAATATTGAGATTGCCTATATTATGTTTACTTATTCTGATTACCAAGATAATATATTAGACCTTGTGGCTTAGTAGCTTAGAGCATTTGTTCTGGGTGCTTGTATACATGAGGTTATTGGTTCAACTCTGTCAAAAGGCAAGTTTGTAGTAAGGTATATTCTGTGTTTAGGTATTTAACTAGTGCTCTATTAAACATGACTCTATAAGAAGGCTATGAGAACTATGATGCTTGATTTATTATTATTTTTCTGAAATTTCAAGTTATAATGAATCCTAATAATTCCTAATTTAGGAAAATTATGTCTAATTAGAACAGGTTTAGAGGGGGGTAAGCTAAAAATGTCTAATCCTAATTGTTCTTAATTATGCATAAATAAAACTAATTAGAGCTTAATACAAAGGGGTGGTTTTCCAGATGTAGTCTGGCAGTCTAACAGTTCTATGGGGTCTGACTTTCTGATGCAAAAAAGAACTGATATTCTGAAATATTAACCAGGCCTGAACCATTGAATATCTGAGTGACAGTAGCCTAAGTTAACTGAACATTCTGAACCAGCTGAAATAACCTCCTTAAAGACCTGAAGCTTGTAAAAACATATACCTGATGACCTGTGGTCTGAAGTGCCCTAAAATGCCCTAAAAGCC
The DNA here is from genome assembly GCF_000320585.1 of Heterobasidion irregulare TC 32-1. Classification (NCBI taxonomy): domain Eukaryota; kingdom Fungi; phylum Basidiomycota; class Agaricomycetes; order Russulales; family Bondarzewiaceae; genus Heterobasidion; species Heterobasidion irregulare. Next base: position 1,694,886 of record NW_009258208.1, on the reverse strand, counting down.
TGATGGAATTATCTCTTTAGGGCATTTTGGGGCACTCCAGGGAACATACCAAGTTGCTAATGTAGTTTTTCATCATGCTCATATGCCGGCTCTTTTATAAGATGGCAAGCTCAAGTTACTTCATCCGGTAAAAGCAGCCAAAATTCACATTATCTCCAATATACACCCCATTTTTAACAAATCAGGGACTGGATATTCGGCTGTGTTCAAAACTTATTGGACCATTTCAAGGAAGTGTGCAGCCGAGATGGAGAGTGGAAATTGAATGCTAGCATGCAATGGTTCACTTTCCTGCTATCCCCAACTGAGACAATCAGACAATTGCTTATTTCATGGTCCTAGATATTGCAATTCATGAAACGCAAAGACAACAAGAAAGGAATGAGCAAGGGGCATACAGTCTCCAATATTTTTGAAACACAACAAAAAATAAAGCGAACGACCGGGGTCATGGGGTCCTAAACAATTTTCTCATTTGCATCATCGTGCTATATATAACACATGTCAGCGAGGGGTGTCATGTAGAGTCAGAAGTGTACAAACCACTACATCTTTTTGATGAGAAATAACATCCTCGAGCGTCTTCCTTTCCACATCCTTTTTGACCTTCCACACGGTGAAAATATGGCCTTGTTCGAAAACAGCCTCGATCTCCTCCAATGTCCGACCTGCCATCTCGGGGAAGCAGAACAAGATATGGATGAAGGCTGCAAAGTTGAAGGTACCAAAGATGAAGTACGTCTTGTATGCGATGGAGCTTAAACCAGGCGGGACTGCCCATGCGAGCGCAAAGTTGAACAGCCAGTTGGTCGCGGTGGATAACGAGACAGCCTTCACACGCACGCGCATCGGAAATATTTCAGCCGGGTAAGTCCAAGACACTAGCAAAAAAGTTTAAAAAACATCTATACGAGACAATGGCACGACGTACCTGGACCCATGGTGACTGCAAAGCTAGGATCGCGTTCTAAGAACCAGAAATACCAAGAGACAAGAGAGATTGTCACTCACCTGCACACAAAGAGGTAGGAGTAGACGATGATACCCTTCGTGACACTGTCATGTCCTTCAATGATCCAAACGCGATTAGTACCAACCGTACCCCAGTGTCCGTATCTGCCTTGCAGACCGCCGATGAGCATCAGCCAGAATCCCATGAACAGTGTGCCAGCAAGAAGCATAGGGCGGCGACCCCAGTGATCAATGTAGAGAATGGCGGGTACTGTCAAGTCTGTCAATATCATAAGTAACTGAGCACATACTAGGGAAACCAACCAGTAAGGGCAACATTGAGAACATATTGAACAGAATCGGCAATCAGGTTCCCACGGCGACCTGTCAGACCAGCGCCTTGGAACACGTAGATGATATAGTACCTACAGGCACATAGTCAGTATCAATGAAGATGAAGAAAGCGAGATAAAATCACATCATGGTATTCACACCAGATAACTGAGACCACATCTGGAGCGATGCGCCGAGCCCGACACGACGGAAAATTCCAGGCTTGAAAAGATCCAAGTAAGACTTGGCGTCCTCGATACGCTCAAAGTAGACCTGTTGTTTGATCTCCTCAAACTCGAGCTGCACAAGTGCATTGTTGGGATTACCTCCACCATGAAGATCCACGAGGATCTGGAGTGCTTCATCCTCCCTGTGCTATTTTATCAGCAGGTAGTGCTTGTCAGGTGTCCATTTGATATGAGAAGATGGACCTTCCATGATCAATGAGCCATCGTGGAGATTCGGGGAACACCAGCATGCCCATAGAGAGAACGACAGCTGGTATCATTTGGAGACCCCACGGGATTCGGAACGAGGCTACTCCATTGATATAGGAACAGCCAAACTGGATGAAGTATTGAATGAGGATGCCCCAAGTGATGGACCATTGCTGCATGGCGACGAGACGTCCCCGAATATGAGGAGCCGTGATCTCTGACTAATAAACAGGAACGACAGCGGACGCAAGGCCGACAGAGATACCAGAGATGATACGACCAATGACTAGCATACCTCGGTTCTGTGTATCTGGGAAAGATCCTATGTCATGGAATGAAAAGCTGTCAGAATAAGAGATGCTTACGATTGAAGCGCACTGCAAAATCGAGCCGATGACCCAAATGATACCAGAAAGGATAACAATCTTTTTGCGACCGAATTTATCGGCAAGAGCACTAACGGCGAGCGCGCCTACGAACGAACCCGCAGGCATGGCGGCAACGATTGCACCTTGAGCATTAGGACCGGGCTTTATTGACCCAAGGTAAGCAGACAACGCAATTGTCAAGGCTAAATGACACGTACTGAGCTGAAAGTCTTCAGGTAAGCATCGTTCTGAAGGCTCAATATGCAATGATAAGGGACCAATCTTACTGCTGACTTAACCTAACTAATACCACTCACGTTGAGCACACCAGACATAGACGAGATGTCCAACCCAAAAAGGCCACCGCCTATACACGCAAAAGAGCCGACCACATACTGGATGAGAATTTCATTAGTGAGCCTCTGATAAAGGTATTGTCGAGTCATACTGGGTTGGCAGCAATTCTGGCGTTGTACTATGGGACAAAACCGAAAGGTTGTCAATAAGCAGGATGTCGGGATCAAGTGGAAAGGAGATGTCACCTATGCCCATGATAAGTGTTATCTTTGGGTGAGTGGCCAAGCAGGAAGGAGGCAGAGGCGCAAGGCCGCATATGCGAGGTATGAGCGGTTTATAGGGACGGGCGCAAAGAGAATGAGAGATGCCTTTACCATTTACATGAAGCGGCCCGCTGTCAATATGCACGCTTGGGGAAGCATGGAAGGGTGGGTGTCTAGGAATATCTAGGAGCCTTGTGATCATACAATCAGAGCATGTCAAGGTCCATATCAATACAGAACATCGCGTTCATTCTTGAGTTCGCATGCTCATGACGCACGGACTCCACTACGCCTTTTCTTTAGGCTCATCGTCGGAGCCGGTTTCCTTGTCACGGTGTCAGAATAGACAAGGCCGAGCCAATCATGAATAGACGCCCTGATACAGGGGCTACATCTGGCTGCATTAGATGTAGTACATATACGTCACCTCCCCAACAGTTCGTTTTTCTGTCCGAGCCTGACAATCCCCTCCAGCCTACTAAGTTGATGTGTGCATGAATTCATCGCGAGGATATTCGGTCTATACTCACCTACCTCTGCCGGATGGCTTGAATCTCAGCGTTTCTGGCCAGACATTGTAATGTGATCCGTGAATTTGATGGGTCAGATCAGACCCGTTTAGAGGCAGTTCAACAAGATTCGAGAGGACGGACTTGACAGGACCTTGTCAACAGAAATTGCCGAGGCAAGGGGAATGTAAACAGCTGCGCCGTCGTATAGAATTCTACATACGGCTCTCAGAAGACATGAGCTCCATAAGAACCTACCGCCACCTGCCACTGTGGGTCAAACGTTCACGCTCTGGGCTCGCGCATTCGCTAAAAGTTCAGACATTCGTCTTGGATTAGCAGGCAGGTGCTGGAAAAGATGAAGGAGTCACTCACTTCTGATTACGCCTACCAGACCACTCTTGACGTCCATGAGAATGATTCACGACAGTTGGACCGTAGAGGATTTTACCGCTCAAGCGCAGTACAGCTGGCTGCGAAGTGGAGACTGCACAGGCAGCCATATCAGTCGTGGAAAGCTTACAGACCTGACTAACATCTCTGTCGAAAGATCGCTCAGATAAGCGATCGGGAACTTCCGCGGACTGGTACAATTTGTCCTTTCAGGCTTTGAGCTTTGTCTCTCGCCAGTCTTCAGCAAAAGACGATTCACTCATCTAAGCGTCGACTTCGTAGCTATCACCACGCTTTATTTTGATTTTTTTTTCTGTTCTGACTGGCTACGATGTAGCTGTACCATCCTCGAACGCAGTTCTCTTGTTTTTCCTCGGGACGCAGCCTATGACGCATACTCGTCATAAAGAATGTCAAAAATAGTCCGTGTAAGCCAAGAAAGGTTCATCGATGCGTCTTCTGCATCATTGTGAAAGATTGTTTCACTTTCCACATATCTGTATTGGGTCTGGTCAGTCTCAATGAACCTTATCAGGCTTCCCCTTCGCCCATTACCTGCTCTCATTCTCCATATAACGCTTATTTCTCTTGCACTTCAATCTCAACAGCCTGCACTCATGGATATGGAATATGCTGATAGTATTACTACAGAAAATGAAAATCACAATGCCTCCCAATTTTCACAGTCTCGCCCTGATTCATCTGGACTCGTTGAAGGTCCTTTTTCCCATTTCCACGATACCACCCCCCTAGGTAGCACGTCTGGTATGTGTTCATTTGTCCCATCCTTGTGCTAAAACAACTCAGCGATATAACCGTAGAAGCCAACTACAATGACAACGAAAAAAACCTTGCGGATACTGTTGCTGCGCATCCAGGTATCTTCATTCAAGGTTGTTTCATCCATTACGCTGACTTGCTATCAGACCCTCTTGCCCTTTCTATTGACATCCCCGGTGATCTACCTTCGCCACCACACCGTGCTGCTTTGAGCATTGGCGATCTTCCATATATCACAGGATCGGAGCCCCTTACAACTGATCTAGCACCAGTAAATGTGGATAGCGACACACAAAGCGTAATCGCCCTCGAGGATGTCGATGATGCCGATATCGACTCTGACGATCAATACTACTCAGTAGCAGCTTCACGTAATTCGACGCCGATAGATTCTCCTCAAACACGGAGCATATTCATCTCGGAGAATGCTAACGTATCCCTAGACGGTCACAGTGTACGTCAAAGACATTCTCTATTCCATAGCCTGCTACAATCTGCTACAATCTCATTCTTTAGACGATCGATCATCCTCGATTGCAAATCGAAGATTTAGTCGTTGATCTTCCACCCAGTCCCAATAATCATATGAAAACCTTGATCGACGACCAGGTGGGCACAATGCTTTATAAAAATTTGATCTTGAAACTTCACACACATATGCTTCTAGATACTTACATCGACGGTCAATATTGACGAGTCCGCCTCGACTCCACTCTTCACGACTTTGTCGTCGTCTACCGAGACCGCATTATCCAACGACCTCGATCTGTTGTGTCGCATCACCGGGATGTACAGACTGCTAGATCTCATCTTAGAACGAGGAAACGATGGTTTGGGTGAATCTGATCTTAGATGTCATGTCTACCCTCGTTGTTGACCGTTGCGCAGTTCACAAGGTTGTTATCGCCCAAGAATCTCTCGGAGAACTCATCAATGTATTACGACCTGGCGCTTACCATTCAATGACGAAGATCGACTTCAAGGCTCTAGATCATGTACGTCATTATAGACCTTATCCGTCGCACACCCCGCACCTCATGCCATAGTCGATAGACAAGCATAAAGCCGGTCGGCGTCTATGGGAGCAAGCCGGAGATCGTCAAGCTCTTACTCAGTGCCGGTGCCATCACCGAACAAATGTGAGCGGTAGTGGCTGATTTAATCAGTTCAAAACTCATAGTCCTCTGGAACTCGGACAGTGGCCATCTACTCCTCAAGGCTCAGATTGATCATTCAGAGCCCATGCACTCTCATTTACGTTCTGGATTGTACTTTGTCATCCTTCCCGAACCGTTTGGGGATAGCTTCAATGCATTCGTAGTCTACTGGCCCGAAGAAGCCACCTGGGAAGACGGGGCGTCTTCCTCAGTTTCGAAGAATCGATGCACCTTCATGAGGTAGTTTACATTGTGATAGCTGATGCCCATTCCTGACGCTCCGATCAGGTATCTCTTGAAACTCGTGGACCAGACGATAGCCGTCCTGACCACCGAGCAGTCCAAGGCGTTTAAATGGACAGTCCCAGATCAAGTAATAGACACCGAAGATAACAAGCTGGATGATGATTTCGGACGTATAATCTCTTTTGAAGTTGCCCAGACTCGTGATGAAGTGGAAGGCGTCAGCTCCATGGACGGTTTTCAGGTTTTTTTCCCTCTTCCTTCGTTCTTCATTTCTTTCATACTGAGCATCGCTCTATAGATGACATTGCCAATTCCATCGAGCAACATTGCAATTCCCGATCATCTCTCTGACCGTCAAGACTTGAGGGCTTCAACGTCTATAGTTGCTGGGGAAACCTCATGCGGCTTTATAACCTCGTCTTATATACCGGCTCACGAGAATCGAAAACCATATTACGAAGTTATGAACGAGATGCGCCTGAAAACGTTTCTCAAGTTCGTCGTTCTTCGTCCTGATTATGTAGGATGTTGGTACGACACATTGTAGCAACCATGCTTTCTCAATTTCATTTCCAGAGGTCATCGACGACGCAGCTCTTGCATTCCTTCTTAAGAGCGGATTACAGCAGAGGTGTCCAGAGATCTGTCCACAATTTGAACACAACTACCGGGAGATCAAACAAGCTCGGGAATATGCCATCGACCAAGAACGTTCCGAATTCTACCGCAGCTCGGAAGCTTTCAGGCAGGATTGTTTGTTTTCCGCTACTGCATTTTTGCAAAAGCAGGTATCACAGATGTACCCGTGAGCCCTCGCTAGATTTATTCCACCTCGTGATCAACATCCGACGCAGTTGCACGCAGGACCATCTCAGTAGCCTTTGCTGAAGCTCCCATTCGATCTTACGACGACTCGGTCACTAGTACGTCGCTTCCTCTGGCTATTCAGCGCATCCAAGCCAACTTATCGAGGATAGATTGGCTGGATAAGAACTCGCCCAGCAGTATGACGTATCTAACACTCTCGAAATGCAAGCCATTCAATGTACTGAAACATCGCGCAATTCTGGCAAAGAATTTTCTTGCGGAAGGGGTGCCGACGGATAATCAAGTACAGGTCGTACAAGAAATCCTTGACAAAGGGAATTATGCCTCTGTTTTGAAGAAGAGGAGGGGTTTTTTCACCGACGTCGCAAATGCTTTTCGTCAATTGACAGTTGCGGCGGCAGACCCGTCCCAAGCTGCAAAGATTGAAGCTGACAAAATGAGCGATCTCGCTTTCTTTGACTGGTTGTTCGATGCAAAACAGATAAACCCCGTGTTCACGCTGGTGGAAGACGCCATTTGTCCAATTGTATCGCCTTGGTTTGCAGAACAGATCAGCAAACGTGCCAATGATGCTGCTCGTATTCTGGAGAAATCCCGTCTCGACGACCTGCTTGCTTCTATAGCTGCACCCTTCGACCAAAAGGCCTCCACATTGCGGAGCAAATTTATCAAGGATGTTGAAGCCGTCTTAAATAAGGATACGGCGAGGTACCCATGTTGCCGCACTGATAATTACGCTGTGCTAATATCAGGTTGATCTCGCAGTGATCCTACGTACATTCGTTTGGGATCGATCGGAATGCAGAACTACGGTTCTTCGTATGGTACGCTCAATTTCAACAAGATCCACATTGCACTCTCAAGATCGAATACATACCTCCTAGGTGCTCTCAGTCTCTCTGGTTTGCGTATCAAACAAGCGGCACCCCAGATCCGATTCACAATATTCCCTCTCAATCTCACTCAGGCTGATGAGCAAGCATTGCACCTCAGTGTCAATCACCTTCCAACCCCTCGTGTACAAACCCAGCATGCACTGTCGTTCTTCCTTGCGCCGAATGAAACGCTAAGGTTTGCTGTCCCCGTGGTCTGAATTGTCCTTCTTATTCACTGCGTTTGTAGGTACATACATCGGCTTGGCGCTAGTCTATACCTCGTTGTGGTGGACGATAACGATCACTGTTCATTCTATGTTGAGGAGCTCGTGAACCTTGATCATGCGATTTCTCATGGCCAATACAAAAAGAGAATATTATATTCTAGATTCTCTAGAGATTTTGTGATGGCCTTCGATGAAGCGAAGCGTCTATTGGCTGTATGCGGAACGACATCGGTAAGTCCGCAAATTTCACCAAAGCCGCTCACGTACTCATCATTGTTGCATAGAATGACCCACCACGACTACAGGTCCAAGTGTATGTCCTCGACGAAGCGTTTGCTTCGATGACTGCTAGAGGCTCCGAGATACAGATTACACGTTGGTATGATGGTATGCCGGCTCTTCGCTCGCTTTTTTTTGTGACTGGTACAGAAGAGCTTTGCTTGATTGAACGCTCTGGTCGTGCGCGGATCCTGTCTTTGATCACACAGCAGTTTCGGTAAATTTTATCCATCTTCTGGAGACTTGGCTTACTGAATTGTCGATACTAGACCTGCAAGCTTGCAGCTGGATCACTCGTCATTGGATTTCTATTCGACTCCTGATGGGTCTTGCCTGCTTGCGATCACACCCTGCGATGATGGGGGGCACCAACTGGCTGCCTATCATTGGTCTTCTTTTGGTGCGAATAAGGAAGGCATCCGCATCGCTATTCCGCCTTTGTCTTCAGATGTGACGTTTGGTGTGACGAGTCTGGGTACTCGTCTCGCCGTCCACTTCCTTGCTTTATCACCTTCTGTGAACAGTGTCCAGTCAGTGATTCTGCAGATACGAAGGAAATCGAGCGAGTTCCAGTTCAAGGAACTCGGGATGCGCGTCCCAGAAAGGGATCAGGTGAATACCACCAACAACTGTTTGATCGATTGCCACCTCGACGTCTGGACACGATTTCCTGTTCAAGCTGCTATCCGGAGAGAAAACATCAGCCATCTTGGGCGCAGTAGACAATCTATCACCTTCTTGACCGACAACCCTGAGGCTCCTTTTGCTGCATATTTCCATGGTTTGATAAGATCCTTCCAGGATCACGTCCACAAACCCACCGGCGGAGTGCTCTCGGAGATCAAAGTATGTGCGCTTCGTCACGCAGATTTTTCTTTCCAAGATCTGGCAGTCTCCTTGTTCTCTGCTGGTGAATGGGTCGTAGAGCTGCTGTGCCTAATCCCACTCCATCTCGCTGTCACACGCCAAAATAGATTCATTCCATTGAAAGATGGCGTCTGGACCCCTGAATATGAACGTGAACTACTTGGTGCGGACGTTGGACAGATTGTCGACGCACTGAGTCTGGGATGGTATGAATCTTTATTCCAGTCGTACATGGTCTCAAAGGTGAGCCTGTTGCCATGTCACAACGGTCAGACGTCAGATTTACATTCACTTAAAAATCATAGCCAGTTCGAGTCGTCAGCTCTATGGGTTAGTGTCTTTATACATTCCTTTGACACTTCTCATCGGCGTCTACTTTTTCAGGCGAGCAATCTGTTGGTAAAAGCTACTCCTTGAACCACTTCGTAGACACTTCGTTTGCTGGGTCAGCAATGAGAACAGTGAGTGTCCAATCATCTCGCTTGGGTCAGGTCACACTCAGAAAAAAAAGACTGAAGGTGTATGGATGTCGGTAACTCCGACCCATGATGCTCTTGTTGTAGCGCTCGATTTTGAAGGTTGGCTTTATTCCTGAGCGATCTGCACCGGGAAATGTTGAAATCATAGATTCTATAGGTGTACATTCCATTGAGAGAAGCCCTCAAGAAGATGCATTACTTGTGCGTATCATCTTATTCACAGCATAATGATTTGGGAGCACATCAAACAGGTTCTATTCAACACTGCGATCTCGAACCTGGTAAATACATTTCCCTCGATGATGGAATTTGGCGGCCACTCAGTTCAGATTAGGTACTGTTTCGCAACAACTTTGCTCTGTCTCGAAATATTTCTGGCCTCTTCACGGTGAGTTTGTCGTTGCTTTGATTACCTCGTTTTTTCATTTGATCTTTAGAGCTTCCAATCATCGTCATCTATTCTTGATCCTGCATCTAATCCAGGGATTTTCAATGGGACTCTCTGTATTATTATTCGCGACGTCGTTGACACTGACGCACGAGATATCATCAATGAGTTTGGTACTATCTATTTAACGTCCTTGGGCCCTCGCTTACGGTGCTACATAACACCAGGTTTAGTCTGAAATTTCGGAAAATCGTTGAAGATGAAAAGGAGGACAACTTCATTTCACGTTTGCACCGTGGTCGCATAAGCATCATCCCGTGGTCAGTTTACATCTCCAGACGATTTTATGCGTTAATGATATTGTATGCACAGGCCAGTGATCAATACTCACCGCTTCTTCAACTTGTTCGGGTCTCTGAAGAAGCGATTCGAGCGGCAAGGTGTCACCTACACTAGCGCTGGTGTTTTTTTACATACCCTCAAGACATTGATGGCAAAGCTCAAAGTTGAGATAATTTAGATAGTATTCTTTTCTTTGTGATACACTAATGTCGTTTCCAGGCTAACGATTGGGGTGCTTTGGATCGTCAGTGCTGTTTTATCTCAGAGGTGGATGACTGTAGCTAATTTAAACGGGCTGCAGAAACCCTTGCATCGCATCGGGCGCGTGTTTTAACATCATCACTTCGAGGAGCCCTCTCCCGTGGATTGATGGAACCTGACTGCGAACCATTGAAGGTGGGGATCTCCTGCTCTTTTATGGGACTACGACTAAGAAACTAGTCCTTAAGGACATCGATTCGGATACTGAGATCCCCCACCATGACTCTGGCGTAATCTTTTTCGTCCCTGATCCTGATACAGATCAAGAGTGCAATTCACGATATCGGGAGGAGGCTCTGCGTGCACTTATCTCTTATTGCGAACAGCACCTCCCGCATCGGTTCTCCGTTGCGGATGCGAATTGGATAGAGGCGCTCACACATCACCTATCAGGGCTGATTGAGACTCGCATTACCCTTGTCCGCGACTGGCTTAGTGCTAATACCTCACGGTTCAAGGACTTTGACGACGTCCAGCGTCTTCGTCGCACGGCAGATATCGCATATCTAGACGTGCTCGCTTCGGTCCAGGTCTGCAGTATGCAGTGTCTTAACTGCAGCCTTGCATGTATACGACCAAAAAATCACCCATTGGATCACATGTGCGGTACATCACACAGATGCTGGAGGCAATGCGAGATTTCCGAGCAACATTCTTCACCAAAAGATTGCGGTTTGCCGTGAGCTGATATAAATATCTGAATCCAGTGGATGTGACTCTCTGATCCCTCTGAATTTGCAGCGCTGGACACACAGGTCGACACATGTGAGTGAAAGAGTCACCTTGCTATGCTGCAGCTACCGACTTATGTGATTCACAGGTGTGATATCAGTGCCCATTCATGCGGAAAGTCTTGTTCGCTCGAAGGAAAACGTGGATGTATGCATAGTTGCAGCTTAGTAAGTCAGGCATATCAACAAACAAATATATATTGGACTCATTGATGAATTTACCACTAGCCGGTAGATCATTCGGAGTCTCTGCATATGTGTTCTGCTCGCACACACTTGTGTGGTCAGGTAATACGAACACCTTGTTAAAATTTTGGGAACTAACTATTGTCGTGTCTATCTAGCCATGCTCTCTGCAGAAGGCTCCTACTGCGCTTGGTGCACCTTATATGTGCAGCGGTCAGTGCACGCTTCAATGGGACGAACCACACGAGTTGCATTCTTGCGAAAAAGTGCAATCGTGTCCTATCAGCTGCAAATTGTAGGCTGCTTATCCTCTTCTTTTGTATTGCTCAAAATGGTCTAAGAATCCTTTCCAACTAGATGTGCTCGCCTTTGTAGTACTCCTGATCATTTCCATGGATTGGAATCCGATGCAGTCCATCTCTGCGGGTACCTTGTTCTCTATTGATTGACCCATTACCAGCTTGCTCACACAAAATCAGGCAAAGCCATGCGTGTGCTCATCTATGCGAGCTTCCAGGAATATGTTACATTGAAACTCAACCGTCCGAAATCATGGAGGAATTCGAAGGAACGCACGAGAGTTTTCAATTTACCAAGGCATGAATCGACTTGAGAACTTATTGAGTATTGCCTCCGCTGATCCATGCCACAGTACACACAAGTCTCGCGCCGCCTTGCTTGTGCGATGCCCATCTCTCCTGGATCAACTTCGCATACAGGCACACACAGGCATGGTGAAGTAGACAACCTTTTTCATTTTTGTGAGGAACGATGTGGTCAATGCGAGTATTTCTGCACGCTTCCTATTGGTGTGTATGATACTCAATCCTCGTAACATATGACTGAAGTCAAAGCGCAGGCCATTCGCAAAACCTTCACGACACCCGTCATGGATCAATGACCGCTGCAAGGTGGCTTGTGGACTCTCCCGACAATGTGGTGGAATTGGATGGTCATAGGTTCGGGTCCGGAGATAATGGTGCTCCCATGCTCTGTAATCTGGTTTGCAGATATCTCGTTCACTTCAGGGTATCATGAAGTACTGAATTCGAGACAGATCTGTACATCGCAGGAACATCATGTGCACGTCGACTTCTGGTGAGTATTCAACGTTTGTCCCGCACTACATCTGACCCGTTTCCACAGCCGTAGCGCAGCAGGACAGATCTGTGAAGGTGCTGAATTGCAACATATTAAAACTGCTCGCATGCAGCCATCACCAGATCGCAGCAAAGATTGGATATCTCATCGCCTGCATTGGGCACGCCTCGGTAGGATCACTTCACAATGTAATCTGGTGAAATTTTGACTTGCTTTTGGCGATAGGTTTCAAGGGTATCTAATTTTATATTCCAATGGCACGAGCTGTTCCTTAGATTCAAACGTTATAGATCCTTATTCACGGGAAGAACAAGCTGAGTTTGCGAAATGGTCAGTTCCACGAGCAGCTCTTCCAAAATTGTTGCTAACAGGTACAACCATACAGCGATTCAATGTGCGGAGGTGCGTCGATCGTCAAACTTATCTCAAACAGGTGATAAATCTGTCTGTGTAGGACCAGAGCACGCAGCTACAGCCTCGCATTCTTTCTGCACTCAAAACATCTTTCATGCACCTCTACCCCTGGGAACGGTCCCAGACAATGCACTCGGATATGTCTCACACGATGGACACTCCTTCGATTGCAAGGATCCAGCGTTGTTACGCCAGTCGTTCCATGTGTATGTCTTTCGAATGATCTCGGAAGACATGCATTAATCGACCCCTTTTTCGTGTCTCAGTATCTTTGTGATCGATAGGTAACTTTCATTTGTTCTGAGGGAGAACATGCTTAGATATCGAATCATGCTTGGAGTTCAGGATCGATGACTTGCAGCGATCGCCGGCCTTTGCTTGACACTCCATCTTCGACGTTGATCCGACAAAGGGCCGACAACCGATATGGCGCTGCTCTCTCCTCTCTGTATAGTTTCTTGGCTGCGCGCCGAAGCCTCATTCGATCGGCTACTGGAGCTCGGAACGATGCATACTCTGTGGTTACTTTCAGTAGTTCGGCGCGAGTAAGTATTTACAGAGCATCGTTGATCCCAGGCACTGATGGTGTTAACCAGACTCGGGTCACGAATGATTTCTCCAGCACGCCAGACCAACTTCTCAGCCTTCTACTCACACAAGAAGAGGCTGGAGGGACAAACTTCGATGCCGCATTGAAGGAGGCGCAACAGACAATGCAGTCCTCCTTCAGTTCTGAACGGTTTGTGATATTGCCAATTCAGAAGACACTGTCACCGATCATATGTATAGAGCCCCTGTCTTGATTTTTTTGAGCGATGGCGAATGTTCAGTGAGAGACGAGACGGTATACGATATTTGTCGCAAGGCGGTTACATTAGGGTAAGCTTGTATCAGGACGATGCATATTACTGCATATCCTCAGATTTGAAGTGCTCACGTGTATCATCTCAAGAAAACCTCTCTCTTTCCATGCTGTATCTTTCGGGCAGGATTACAGCTCCTCTCAATTGCGTCGTATGGCTCAGCTAGCTGAGGAAGTTTATTCAACTGCCCCTCAAGACCAACTGGCTTCCACAGCGACAATTTCTTGCTCCTACACAAATGCTATCGACACAGTGCGTCAAATACTATATGGATGCTTCATATACTCATTTGGTACACAGATACAACTAACTGAAACATTCTTGGGAATTGCTGATTCACTCACGAAGACCCGGGCGTCGCTCATACGTGGCTGAAACGTAATGTTTCCTCAGCATGTTACTATACTTCCGTATCATGGACCTTCAATGCAATTTTTCCTCGGGGTGTCTTCTTATCGTCAGCTTGAAGGACAATCAATTGAATAACCGCCTAGGTAAAACCTTGATTGCAACGACTCGCTCAACATCGGTGTTGTCCTCAGACAGAATCGCCATCAGACAACAACAGCCTATCCCCGCGGGCTTCTTCCTAGCCTTATCGTTCGCACGGCCCAGAAATCGACTTGACGATTAAAAAAAAACATATCCCCTCATAGAACTTTCCCGTTTGTCCATCGAGATCAGTCATGTTGTTCGCCCAGGGTTCTTCAATTGAAGAGATCTATCGAGATATCGTTCCCGTAATTGCGCTCCATCCTGCTCCATATTCATTAGAATACCATATGCAAACGCCTACGTGATCTTGTGGGACAATGAAGGCGTGAAATATCGCATTCAACGTGATTTATCTGATGCTGATATCGTGGGTAATCTCGTCTATCCGCAAAGAATAAATATCGGTATTATAACAGTGATTTTAGGCGCTGCGGTCAGGCTTGCTTTCGTATACCGTATGTATGAATCATGTCGCAGAGCGTCATAGTTAGGCCCTGCTGTCGTCAGGCGCGTTTCCCTTCTTTTTACCTTTGGATGCATCCTTTGACATATACCAACCAGGATGTCTTCGGCTAATCAGGGAGATGGAGTGCAGGAGATATGCAGCTCTGAGGACTCGCGCGCACGGCCTGTCATGAGGGAGAATGTTATTCGTGGGGAGAGTGACCTCAATCAGTATACAATATGGTACAGCGGGTGTTGATGGACGGTCAAAAACTTTCGAGTGCGCAAATTTGCAAGTAGGTGGGTTCAAAATATTTAACTGGCTCTCACACGGTGTGCTATATATATGCCTTATACTTATGACATACCTCACATACCTGAATCCTGATATCGTCCTCACTCAACAGGAGCTGGCGAGTCCTCCATGAATACATCCGCAGCTTGCTGCTGCCACATCCCGTGATACAAGCCTCCCTCCTTGATCAGCTCCTCATGCGTTCCCTGCTCGACTACTTCTCCTTCCTTCAAGACGATGATGAGGTCTGAACACGCGGGGGAGAATATACTGTAAAGACCCATGCAGCTCTTGAGAAGGAGTGCAAGATAAACAGACCTGCTTCGACGACGGTGCGCAGACGATGCGCGATGAAGATACTGGTCCGCGCTCGATCCAGCAGCGTCGAATTGATGTTCTTCATGAGCTCCGACTCAGTGTGTGCATCCAAAGCAGAAGTCTACACGCAAATGAGTCGAACCCGCAAATAGAATGGCTGACGTCTTACCGCTTCGTCAAAGAACAGTATTGGCGGGTCCTTCAATAGCACCCTGGCCACCGCAAGCCGCTGCTTCTCTCCGCCGGAGATCATCAGTCCGCGCTCACCTACCGTGGTCTTGTATCCATCAGGAAGCTTCATGACCGTCTCGTGGACATGTGCCTTTCGCGCGGCCTCCACAACTTCCTCATCGCTCGCATCCAGCCGCCCATACCTGACATTGTGCATAATATCTGCGTGGAACAGAGGGGTGTCCTGCGGGACAACGCCTACCCGCCTTCTTAAAGACTCCATTTGCACTTTCGATATGTCTTGGCCATCAATCAGGATGCGCCCTGAAGAAGGCGTATAGAAGCGGTAGAGCAAGCGGAAAACAGTCGATTTGCCACACCCAGAGGGGCCGACGATGGCGACTTTCTTACCAGCAGGGATGGTGAAGGACAAAGAGCGGAAAATTGGGCGAGCAGGGTTATAGGCGAATGCAACATTTTCAAAAGTGATCGAACCCCCGGTGAGGTCCAGAGGTTTTGCATCAGGAGCATCCTATCAAGCGGTTAACATAAATCCAATGCGTTCACATGTGAAAGGGAGCAACCTTCGGCGGGGTGTTCTGTGCTTGGATGTTGAAGAGAACTTCCATGTCGAGGAGGCTTTGTCTGATTTCGCGATAGATAGTTCCGAGGAAGTTTAGAGGCAGGGATAATTGAAACACAAGCTGGTTGGCCATGACGAGGTCGCCGACGGTCATTGTACCTGAGTCGACATGAATCACAATATTAGAAGAATATGTTCGACCGTGTTACCATTGACTACTCCTTGTGCGGCCAGGAACATCATGCCAGTCAGAGCAGTCGAGAAGATGACATTCTGCCCAGAATTGAGATATGCGAGTGACGTGGCAATTTTGACAGACGCTTTCTCATAAGATGCGAGGTGCTTGTCGTACTGCATGATCTCGTACTTCTCGTTGTTGAAATGCTGAACAGAGAAAGTCAGGCGAGCAACAAGCTGACAAGACGGCGCATAAACCCTACCTTGACGGCTTCGTAGTTGATCAGCGAGTCAACGGCAATTGTCGCGGCCTTGTTGTCGGCTGCGTTCGCATCTCTCCGGAAGCGAGTCCTGAGCAGACGTCATTACGACTATTTTCGATGCATGAAGGAGAAAGGCACACCTCCACGCGGTCGTGCGCACAGTGAACCAGGTATACGCTGCCATTGTAGCTAGGGTGATGGCCGCGTAGTCCCATCCAAACTTATAGGTCTACGTCTATCGTCGTCAATGCTATTTAAGCACAATACAAAGCGAGACTTGCCAGAATACCACACACTAGAGATATTTCGAGAGCGGTTGGGACGACACGGAACAGGATCGCCTGTAGAATGAACGTAATGCCTCTGCGAAGGATGTCAGTGAAAATCAATGACAATAGGGGCAGAAAGATGCACAAACTTCGTACCCCGATCGATTGCGCGAGTCAGACCGCCCGTTTGCCTCGAGAGGTGAAACTTGAGATCGAGGTTGAGGAGATGCTCGAACGTATCGCGAGCCACTTTACGAATAGCACGCTGACCGACGTTAGCGAAGACAGCATTCAGAAGTTCTCCAAGGAGCGTTGCGCTGATACGTGCAGCGCCATCTGCAAGGGCACGGTGTTCAGCACGGTTGGAGGATGAGAACGTGTAGGATATTCAAAGACGGAGAGAGCTGACATACAACCGAGGATGATAGAGCCGCACACGACCCAGACAGTGGAATCAGAGGTGACAGGGATGTTGAGAGTATCGATAATTTGTTTGAAAAAGAACGGTACTTGGACGTTGAGAATCTAAGTTACGATGAACGGTCGTGTTCATATCAGAAATTGAAAGCATGTGCTGCAGGGCTCAGTGCCCTTTCAGAGTTCCAGGTGCAGGACTTGCAGACAAAAAATCCCATCGTGATCAAGAAGTAAAGGTTGTACCCACCTTTCCGCTCACGAGAAAACCCACACCAAGGAGGACGCGCCCCCGCGTTCCCCAGTCGTTCTTGGGCCAGAGATTGACTGCAAGCCGACGAATAATGGACCAATCCCGCCTCCTCTGCTCTGAATTCGAGACATCGGTATTGTCGGCGGCCAGACTCTGCGCGGTTTTGGACGAGGCCTGGCTCGGAGGCTGGTTCTGGATCGGCTTGGATTCTTTCGGCTGCGGCTTCTGCGGTGCGAGGTGCTGGAATGAGCGGAGGAATGCGGCGCGCATACATGGATGTGAGATTGGAGGATGCCGGTGGGGACGTATGGACCGCAGGGCGAGCCTGAACGCGGTGGACATGGCTGAGGATGACGACGAGCAACCTGCAGGCAGGCAAGGACTCAAGATGCGCGTTATCTTCATCTTATCTGATATCTGCACGCTTGTGATATCCCCTCACTTGATTCTTCAATTGCGCGACAAATGGAGTCATCAGGTGCTACTCTAAAAACTCTCATAAACCGCCGCACTATCCACGCTGTACGATCTCCCATCCGTGATACCGCCTCCACAGCACGTCTTCTACGAACCTGCTGAACGTGCTTCCATCCGTGCCAGCGACGCCCCACGCACGGCTGACGACCATCGCGTCCAAAAATGGCTCAAGAAAAGGCATCAGCGACCGCTTGTCCCCGGGATTGACGAGAGCGTTGAGCTCGGGTTGTACGTTCAGAGAGCCGACTCCCATCTCAAGCAGCTCATCGACGGGATTGGAGTCACTCCTTCCCCGGAGAAAATCAGAGAGGAAGAAAGTGCACGGGAACGAGTCGAAGAATAATTGCAGCGCAGGGTCAAGATCCGGTTCTGGGGAGTCAGTCGAGATAAACAAGGGGACGTTGAGCTTCATGAGCTCTGGAGAAGTGTGCAGTGGACGTCTGCAAGGTAGCCTACTAGAGCCGACAAGTGGTGGGAGGGGCGCATGAGGCGTGCGAACGGCAGGCCAGTCTGGGAGAAGCACAGACGGACATGGCAAGGTCGCAGACGAGGCGTCAAGATCCAGCTCCATCGCCCTGGCAGCCCCGAGCGAGAAGCCCAGAACGCGTTGGAGCAGCTTGTACCACACCACCCGCGCGTGGTAAGTCCCGTGGTGCTGGAAATGGCCGCTGCCGATGCGGATGTGCGCGCCGAGGTAAGTTGCACCCAGAAGACCAGTTACTTCGTGGGCGGCGCGCAGGAGAAGCGGGTTGGAAAAGACCATCCGTTCTCTGATGGACTTTCGTAGCTTCTTGTTGGCGGGCACCTTCAGATGGAGCCTGGTAGATCCAAAGAGCGTACCGAGTTGTATTAGCTTTTCAGGAGATCTAGACAGTGTGTTGATCTGGAGAGATGAGTTATATCTGGAGAGAGCGGGCCCGGTGGAGGGAGGGAGGTAATCAATGAATCGATAGTCGTAAGTGTTGTTGTCTTTGAGGACAAAGATCTCCGTGTCATCGGGCGAGCGTTCGAGGAGCCAAGGATAATTGAATCCATCGATATAATGCAGTGGCTGCTCAACCTCTATAGAACTCATGTCTACGATCGAGTTCCACGCGACGTGAGTGTATCCAGGAGAGTCTAGATCAGAGCATTCAGGGCGAACCGTGAGGTACCAAGGAGTGCCCAAGCATTGTACCGAGCCAGCCTTGTCGTCCGAGAATCTCAGCTGTTCGAGTAATTCGTCGAATGGAGAGTAGGGAATGGGCTCGACTCCCAGACGGACAGGCGGGACGATCAGCGTCCGGTTCAACATGCGCGCGAGCACGAGGCCATTCTCGAAAGCGATGCGTTGGTTGTGGAAGCCGCTGTGCGGAAGATATGCAAGGTATTTTTTGTCAGTATCAAGACCGTAAAGCCCAAGCGAGGATCGGTTTGAAGCCAAAGAGTCTTCGGGCGCTAGTATTGGAAGGAGATGGACCCGTTCGACCGATTCTAGCTGACCTTCAGGGAGAGCTATGGCCAAGTAAAATGCCGTGAAGAAGCACGATATGGATGCAACAACCAGCAGTGCAGCGAGCGCAGATGTCGACGCTAGCTGCGTCGACTTGCGATCAACACGAGTACAGCGGGCAAGTTGTTGCATCAGATAACAATTCGAGCAACATGTGGTAAGTTGCTAGCAGTCAGACTCAGGCCTGTCAAGAGCGCCACAATGTTGCTCCGCTGACACGAACCGGGTCATTTCGCGTCATATGGAAGATGCCATCATCGACCACAGTGATCTCATGGACAAGGAGATACTGTCCTAGACCAATCATTGATATCTTATATAGCGTCAGGATGAAACGAGGCAAATGGAGGCGTGATAAACGTAAACGCAGACGAGATATGTATACCGACGATGAGCTTGAGCAAACCATGTAAGGCAAGGTTACTGCTATGGGAGATACAGGGCAGGCGAACAGTCGAAAAGAGCCGCAGAGAAAAACTACTATCACGGACGACTACTAGCGGGGTATGCAGAGGGCGGAGGAATGCGTGGGTGTTGGATGCATGGTTAAACCAAGAGAAGATGTTGCCAGCGTCACGCGCGAGAATAGTGCGGGGAGACGATTAGAGCACGACGCAGTGCGAGTGCTTCTTGCGTCCCTGGGACCGGCTCAAGAGGGCCGCCCTTGTCGCATACTGGAAAACTTCGCGTACACCCTCTCCAGACTTGGCCGAACATTCCAGATAGTGCTTGGCGCCAATCTTTTGCGCGACAGCCATGCCCTAGAATAAGACGTCAGCGCTGTGCTGAGCTGGGTACACAAGGCGGACGAACCTCCTCGGGGGTTACCGGTCGTTGACTCGTCTTCCTCAACTCCTCAATCACACGCGGCTCACGCCTGAGATCCTTCTTGCAGCCGACGAGAATGATAGGGAGACCAGCACAGAAGTGCATCACTTCGGAAATCCACTGTAGGACGTAATGAGAATGATGTCATAGGCATTAGTCAGCTGACCCCAAAGCGATGCGAACATCCAAACATGATGGATGAAAGCAAGGAAGGGTACTGGAAAGAAAACCCGTACCTTCTCTTGAACGTTATCAAGCGAGTCTGGGGAGTCAACGGCGAAGCAGATGAGGATGACGTGGGAGTCTGGGTAACTCAAGGGCCGAAGACGATCGTAATCTTCCTGTCCGGCAGTATCCCATAACGCGAGCTCGACATGCTTGCCATCAACCTCGACATCGGCGACGTAGTTCTCAAACACAGTCGGGACATAAACCTATCGCGTTATGGGATGATTAAAGCGCATCAGATATATTTGGGAAAGCAAGATAGCATAGCATGAGCGATAGATATTTGAGGGGAGGAAGTGGGTGGCACGCACCTCGGGGAAAGTCCCCTTGGAGAAGACGATTAACAGACAAGTCTGTATCACAGGAAAATATCAGTGGACTGAATAGTCGAGACAAATGGAAACTGTGCTGACCTTGCCGCAGGCACCATCTCCGACAATGACAAGCTTTCTGCGGATTTCAGACATGAAGATATTAAGAGCGTGTAGGAGATGGTAAGGAGAGAAAGAGAGAGGGCAGGCGACACTGTTGGTGGTGACGGCGAGTGAAGGGTGCTGTTGACCGTGATACGAAGCGGGCTCTTAAGCGGGCCTTAAATTGGTCCCCTTCCCAATTGGCACAGCTTGGATCATTAGGTCATCACAACGAGGCCTGTGCGTGGGAACCCTCAGCCTATTATGGGCATTTTCCCCGGTGCATCCCGTTTCACACATAATTGAATGCCTTTTCCCCGCTTACGCTCTTGCAGATTTGTTTGTGTCAACGCCTACCAGAACGCAAGAAGCCAAACGTTCCAGGTAATGCACCCTTACTACGCAACTGATCAAAGATAATTTTACGTTCGCGCCACAGTGAGACAAGACAAAGACTGGAACATTCAAGTGGTTTAGTGGGGGGTGCAGCCTGCTGAGAGAATGTCACGGACCTTGCGGCCTACTCTCTAACTGAAAAAGTGCTGCCCACTGTCAATAGGACAGCGAATGCGATCAGAAAATCTAGACCGATGGGAGTCAGAACGTGAGCTTGCTGCTGGATCTTGTCTCGTCAGTACTATGCGTCGAGCGAGTCAGCTCGAAAGTCAGGGGGTACAGAAGACCAAGCGCTTCCTGATTCGTGGCAGCCCGAGGGGCAAACATGCCGCAAAGGTTTGGCACAGAAGACATACGCCTAGACTATCGCCTCGAGGCAACCGTCCTGGCGGTGTCCACGAATCGATGGATGTGTGTTTGCACTCCAGAGAGGTTTCGGTCGGCCATCATGGTGGAGCAAGGGCCGGAACCAGTCTCGACTTTGGCGTCACGAGCCGCGGTATTTGTGGAGTGGCGAGGCACGTCATGCCGCTGTCTTTCACCAACCCATAAAACAAGGCCTAGCTGGGCCTTACCTTATAAACCCGAGCCCAACCCCTTCGTCGTATGTCAACCTCTCTCCTTCCTGTCTTTTGCCGTCGTCGTCTTCGTCGTCATCAAACCCAACAATGATGATCAGTTTCGCCGGACTCCCCCCAGAAGTCACACAGGCCATGTGCACCCCGATGCACCTCATTCTCCCCGCCGCACCTTCTCAGCACCCATCATATCCCTCACACCATTCACCTCCGTCACTGACAGGCCAAGGGGCACTATATCTTGGCTCCTTCGCCGCTGTTCTTGAACCGACTCTCCTAAAGGAGCACAATATCCGTCACATAGTCCAAGTCCTCGACGGCTTCTGGACTCCCTCGAGTGGTGCAGACGGCGTGTCCACTTATCGGATCGATATCCAGGACATAGAAAGCGCCGATCTCAAGCCGCACCTCGAGGATGCCGTCGAGTCGATCGACTCGGCCCTGTCCAAAGGCCAGAACGTCCTTGTACACTGTCATCAGGTGCGCGCGCTCGCCGATGCCCCAACGCATGTATCTGATCCTTCCTTCCTTCACACACGACCAGGGTGTATCTCGCTCCGCATCGGTCGTCATCGCCTACCTCATCCGCAAACGTGGCATGTCATACCAGGCCGCTGCCGCATTTGTGAGGCAGCGGCGAGCGTGCATCAAGCCCAACCCAGGCTTCGTTCGCTGTCTCGAGGAGTGGGAGCGCCAATGGCGACCGCTCGCCCCCGTGCGCACGCAGAGCTCGAAGTAAGCAAGATATCCTCATGCTTCCGACAGACCGAACGCTTAGACTATTCGTTGATACCCCCGCGAAGTTTCCGCAATGCTCAAGTCCGCTGATGTTCTACACCAGCCTTAATTTATTCAGGGTCTGAAGGTGCGATACGAGCGATCGCGCCCCCGTGTTTCATCAGCTCGAGGTCTTTTCTGAAGTTGTCACAGATACCGTTAAATTATCTTTTCGCCTCTTCATTGTCAATACAATAGTCGATTTCTCCGAAGAGTTGTTTTCTTGGGCCTGAGGTATCACCTATTTATATACGATGTGTTGAGCGTAGCATTCCCTCGCACTAGTCCCTCGTATTGACGCCGACACGCACTGCTTCGATTAAGTTCGAGGGCGACATCTTCTGATGGCCCGTGGATCTGCAAACAGGCAAATAAATGTGCTTCGCGCGGGCTTTGCTTCTGGTTCAAATTATGAAAATAAAGGCAAATGCTCGTCGCGCGGCGCATACATGTACGAATACCCCTTAGATACACATATGTAGTGTTCCCCTCTATCTCCACCATTCATCTACGCGGTTACGTTTGACCACAATGTTTGGGCCATGTCTGACAGCGCGGCTGCTCACCGTGCGGAGATAGTATCATGGAAAAGAAGCGGAATGGGTAGTTTGCCTCGAGGAAATAGGATCGCCGGCTCCTTTCTAACGAGTTGCCTGATATATCTGCATCGTTTCAGAATTGGCCAGCAAGGGAGACCAACCTGTCACTGGCATCGACTTGCGCATCGCACGAGGCAAACGGAGGCTGCGCGAGTGGTGAATTGCACACCATGTGCCATCACGATGAGCAGGGGAAACCATTATATCGCACACCGCCCGCCCACTGAGAAAACAAAATAATATACCGCGCTAGATGTTTGCCTCCCAGCTGACCCCGCAGCCACACCCGGAGCCCTTCGCCTGCGGGTTGTCCAATATGCGAAACGAGCTGCCGATGAGCTCCGTCGCGTAGTCGATCGTCGCGCCTTTCAGGAGTGGCAGCGACACGGCGTCCACATACACGTTCGACGGGGCGATGTCCCGCCGCGAGAAGTGGCTGCGGCGCGCGAACGGGGCGTGAGGGGTCATGTGGGGAGAGGAGATAAGGGTGTGAGCGTACTAGTCGTCCGGCTCTCGGTGTTTGGTGAGCGCCATCTTGTACTGGTATCCGTGACACCCGCCCGACTCGACGGATATGCGCAGCCCCGCGTCAGGGTTCGCCTCGCGTACATGGATATTCAACAGTTGCTGTTCCGTCGCACGACTATCAGCGGCGGACAATGCATGAGAAATGTGCGACGAACCTGGGCGGCGCGGTCCGTGATGTTCACTACGGCCTCCAGAGGGGGTATCAGTTCTGCGTCTATTTCAGCCTCTTCGAGGTCCTGTGGTGATGGGTGTGACAAGAGAACCGCCGGCTCGATTTGGGGTCGGGCGGAAAGTTCGATTGGACGCGGTGGAGTCGAAGTAAACGCTCGTCGGGGTATCGCAATCAGTGCAGGAGTAAAATGGCGGTGGGCATGCGGAAGCAAAGGTCGTGGTCGTGTGCGGACAGCTTGAAGGATGCGAGACGACGAGCGAGCGAGCGAGGAAGACATTATGGCTGGGAGGAAGAGTGGCCGGCCGTGCTGACTGACGCGAGGAACACTAGAATGGGGTTAGGGCCACGGTATCTGGTCCCGTGACCTATAGGGTTGCACCTCCGAGATTTTTGCTTCGCGCATTGGCAAGATCACATCGTTCGCGCATCTTCATAAAATGGCCACCGAATCACCAGAACGACGCATTGTCGTTCTCATCTCGGGCTCAGGTACCCCCGCATCCCATCATTGTTTTTCTCATCCCTGACAGACCCTCGCCTTGCCCCGCCCGCCCGCAGGCACCAACCTCCAAGCGCTCATTGACGCCCAAAATACGCCCGCCCTCCCAAACACCCGCATCGTCCTCGTCCTCTCCAACCGCAAAGCCGCCGGAGGCCTTGCGCGCGCGGCATCCGCCTCCCCACCTATCCCTACCGCCCATCTCGCGCTCCAGCCCTACCTCAAAGCTCACCCGGACCACTCCCGCGCGGACTACGACGCGGAGGTCGCACGCATCGTGCTGCGTGCGCAGCCGGACGCGGTCGTGCTCGCGGGGTGGATGCACATCATGGGCGACGGGTTCCTCGACGCGCTGAGCGGCGCGCGGGCGCTCGACGGCGCGCCGCGCGTGGACCCCGCGCGCGCGATCGCGGTGATCAACCTGCACCCGGCGCTGCCCGGGGCGTTCGACGGCGCGCACGCGATCGAGCGCGCGTACGAGGCGTTCCGGAGGGGCGAGGTCGCGGCGTCGGGGGCTATGGTGCATCGGGTGGTGCGCGCGGTCGATCGGGGCGCGCCGGTGGTCGTGCGCGAGGTGCCGTTTGAGGAGGGGGAGACGATGGAGGCGTTCGAGGCGCGGCTGCATCGCGTCGAGTGGGAGATCATCGTCGAGGGCACGCGGAAGGTTCTGGACGAGGTGAAGCCGGTGACTTGATTTTAGCAGGGAAAAAGAGCCAAGTGTATTTTATGGGGCCGTGTATGTCATTTGTAAGATTTGTTATGCTTTTTTGGAGTGAGTTCTGATAGGGGGCGCAGCGTGGTCTGCGTGTGGAAATTCATTCTCATCCCCCTGAATGCTCTTGACTGAGAACTGCGTCGCCTGCAAGTCGCTTATGTAGCGCGCTCTCATATACGCATTACATAGTTCAGACATGAACGTGAACACCGATCGCGGCCGTAATCAGACAGAGCACGACTTTTATGCATTCACGATGCTCCAGTGCATACCTGACGACGGATAGGAGACAAATCACGATCGAAGTCTGACGGGCTGGCCGAGGGTGAAGTCGTTGTATTCATCGACCTTGAATGTCCTTCGTTTCGCGAGCCAGGTGGCGAGTGATGATCTCGACGTCTTCCGGGGCGGGATAGGGAACACAGAGGCAGACTGGCGCGGTGGCAAGTACGGCCTCATGTTTTCGACGGCATTCTGGCAGATTCTGGCTCAAGTTTGAAGGCATGGAGCGGTTGAAATGGCTGTCGAAAGCTCCTCCCTTGCCTGGAGAGAATTTTCGCATGTCGACGAGTTTGTGTGGACTCAGCCGAGGCTGGCCGAATGAGATGGATATCATTGGTCCGACGGGTGTCTATGCACAATGAGCTTGCCGACGTGCCGCAGTGCGCGTACACGCGGATACACAAGTGCGGGACACCGGACGAATCGAGTGCGCGCCGCACCCGCGGGACGGCCGCCGCGGGACTGGGAACGAAACGCCAGGAGGCGATAGACTGCGGCGAGCGCGTGCCGAGCGTGGTTGATACTTGTTTGCGCGCAAGCAAGGGCAGGAGCGGCTTCGGGGACAGGGCGAGTGGGCAGGAGGGGAGATGGGAGTCGGAGCCGGAGCCGGGACAGGCTCAACTCTGGTTCAACTAGGCGCTGTCGACGATGATCCTGTGACCGCCTAGCGAAAGCAGCGCCGCCTTGTCGAGCGGAGCCCCGCACGCGGAGTTACTGCGCCCCGCCCTACCCCGCATCCCCTCCCCCTCATTTAACCGCACTGCCCGGTCCTCGCACTCGCACCCACCCCGCACTCTCCCACCGCTTTGTCGCCACTCGTACACGATGCCATCCGGTGCCCCAGAGTCATCTTCGTCCCCATACGCGTCCTCGTCCTCGGCCGGCCGCACCTTCGCACATCAATCTAGCCTCCCAAAGCTCCCCATCCCCCCGCTCGAGGATACCTGCGCGCGCTACCTCGCCGCCCTCGCCGCCCTCCAGGACCCGCGCGAACATGCCCGCACCAAGCGCGCCGTCGACGCCTTCCTGGCCGGCGAGGGCCCGCGCATCCAGGCGCGCCTGCGCGAGTGGGCCGCGCACAAGGACAGGTACGTCTGCGATCTTTGGTCAAGCCTCGACATCTTCTCATCGTTGTGCGCACAAGTTATATCGAAGAGTTTTGGTGCGTCGTCCAGCCGAGCCATCAGAGCCGCAGAGCTTGCCCGGCTGACCGTGCGCTCTTTTTATCTTTGTCTCGCAGGTACGAGTCGTACCTCTCTCACTCGGACCCCGTCGTCCTCGCCCTCAACCCCTTCTTCGTCCTCGAGTGAGTTCGCGCTTCCCTTAATCTCGCTTTCTCTCTATCTTTTCGTCTCTTTATCCCATCCTAGTTTCCGTCCTCCCTGCTATTTATCATCGCATGGTGTGCCGACGTACAGATGCGACTGGGTACTCTCGACGGGCACGAGTGCGTCCGATGTGCCCCCGATCGGGTTCTGTGCTTCGCAAGGGGATGCGAAGGACAGGTTAGATAGTGACGTCATGCCTCGTCACGTGCGTCGCTCCCGATGCACGGAGGATCTGTTGGTCCGCCTGCGAGTGCCTTCGATATCTTCGATATTCAACGCGGACCCGCAGCCAGGCGTTGGGAATCCTGCAATACCTGCGCGCACTCCGCGCCCCTCTCTCCTCTTTTGTTTATTTCTTCTGCCTTGTCCCACACGTTGTCGCTGATCCCGGCCTGCCTATGTAGAGACGACCCCACCCCCGAGCGTGGCGCCCAGCTCCCTCGCGCCGCAGCCCTCATCGTCTCCTCCCTCGGCTTCATACACGACCTCCGCGCCGGCACGCTCCCGCCCGACACCATCCGCGCCGGCGGCGTCCCGCTCGACATGGACCAGTACACGCGCCTGTTCGGGACCGCTCGAATACCGACCGAGGTGGGTGCGCGCTCGCGCGCGTACGGGTGGCGATGTGCTGATTGAATTTATGTGATAGCGGGGTTGCAAGATGGTCACTACGCCCGAGGCTCGGCATATCGTCGTCTTGCGGCGCGGTCAGTTCTGTGCGTCCACGTCTATTATCTGATGCTGCCCTCATGTTTACGCTGCTGATATAAACTACAATGGTGGAAGACTGGTTCGACGTGCTGGATGAGGAGAATAGGCCTGTACTCACTGAGCGTGAGATCCTGCGCAACCTCAAGGCGATCGTCGCAGACGCGGACACGCTGCCCACGTCCGAGGTGCGTTCGCGTGCCGCCGTGTCCTCCTGATTGCCCGCTCACACGCACGCGCGCACACCACACTTCTGTTCATTCGACGCCCCAGGTCGCCTTCAATTCGGTCGGCGTGCTCTCGACCGAGAACCGCAAGGTCTGGTCCGGCCTGCGCACGGCGCTCGGGGCGCGCGCGCGCGCCAACGCGTCCTGCCTGCGCGTCGTCGACGCGGCGCTCTTCGTGGTGTGCCTCGACGACGCGGCGCCCGCGGGCCTCGCGGAGCTGTGCAGCAATTTTCTGTGCGGGACGTATAAGCTCGAAGGCGGAGTGCAGACGGGGACGTGCACGAATCGGTGGTACGATAAGGTAAGCCGGGAGGTCGAATGGATCTGGGAGGGAAGAAGGGGGATTAGGCTGATTTTTTGCATTGGGTGGTGTAGTTGCAGATCATAGTCTGTGCGGACGGCGCGGCCGGGATCAATTTCGAGCATACAGGCGTCGACGGGCACACCGTCTTGCGGTGAGTCGTCCTTGTGTCGGGCCGTAGTACGAAGACCAGCCACCGGACTCTGACCTCGCTCGTCGCTCCCTCTTATTTCCAGATTCGCGGCGGACGTATTCACGGAGGGTCTCATGCTTCTAGCGCGCTCCATTAACCCCTCCGCTCCTACCCTCTTCCACGCCCCGCTCTCCCCACATGCCAAATCCTACCGCCCGCCCCGCACCTCCTCTACCGCCACCATCACCGCCCGCGCGAACCCCACGCCGCGCGCGCAAGACCCGATCGACACGACGCCGAAGAAGCTCGAGTGGACACTGACGCCGGACCTGCGCGCGGGGATTCGCTTCGCGGAGACGCGCTTGAGCGATTTGATTTGCCAGAACGACTGCCAGGCACTCGAGTTTGGCGCGTACGGAAAAAGCTTCATCACAGGCCAGGGGTTCAGCCCCGACGCGTTCGTGCAGATGGCGTTCCAGGCGGCGTATTTCGGGCTGTATGGTGCGTGTCCACCCGCCCGCGCACTCAATTCACTGACTCGGTGTGTTTCATGGTTTGAAGGGCGCACGGAGTGCACGTACGAGCCTGCGATGACCAAGGCGTTCCTGCATGGTAGAACAGAGGCCATCCGCACTGTACAGCCGCAGAGCGTACACTTCGTCAAGGTGAGCCCCCCCTCGCGCTTCGCGGCGGTGTGCGACCCGAGCCCGCTTCTCACCGCTTTCCGCTAGACGTTCTTCTCCGACGCGGACGCGGAGCAGAAGATAAAGGCGCTGCGCGCGGCGTGCGAGCGGCACGTAAAGCTCACGAAGGAGTGCAGCCAGGGCCTCGGACAAGACAGGTGCGCGCACGCGTCTCGCAGTCGCAGTCGTCGCCACCGTCGCTGCTATTAGCTGACGCACATTGAACGCGTGCACGCAGGCACCTCTACGCGCTGTACTGCCTGCTGCAGCGCGAGACGCTCGACGGGACGCTCGATCCCTCGCCCGACCAGGCGCCGCCCTCGCCGACGACGAGCGACAGCGGCAGCAATGCTAGCAACGGCAACGGCAACGGCAACGCCCCTAATGGCGGCGACTGGAGAAAGGCGGCGATGCCGGCGATCTTCACGGACCCGGGCTGGGCGCTGCTCAACACGTCGATCCTGTCGACGTCGAACTGCGGGAACCCCGCGCTGCGCCTTTTTGGGTTCGGGCCCGTCGCGGCAGACGGGTACGGGATCGGGTATATCATCAAAGACGACGGGATCTCCGTGTAGGTTTCCTTTTGACTTTTTGGTCCGCCGATAGCACAGGCTGATGAACTTGCGTTGTAATGATGGTACTTGCAGGTGCGCGTCTTCGAAGCACCTGCAGACGAGGCGCTTCCTGGACACGCTGCAGGGGTATCTGCACGACGTGCATCGCATGCTCGTGCAGCTGCACCGCGCGGCGAACGAGCGCCCCGCGCCATTCATTGACCACTCGGGGACGCTGCGCGACTCCAAGACGGGGCGCCCGATTCACGGCGGGTTGAGTGACGACGATGACGGAGATGAGGATGGTGGGGACGGGGACACGATGCGTGAGTGTAGCCTGTATCTCGATTCCTTCTGCGCGCGTGTGTGGCTGACGGGGCGACGGCGACGCTTGGGATACAGCGGGCTACTCATTCTTTGACAGCTCGGACGTGGAGCTGCTGGGCAGGCGCAAGCGGTCTGTGCACCACAGTGTCGGTGTGTCTCTCTCTCTCTTCCTCAGCTCGGTAATTGCGGCGCGGTCTGATCGGTTGGGCTTGGGGCTTTTGCAGGCAAGGTGATCCCTATGGCGGAGTACTGACGTGCATGTACCGAGGTCGCCGGGGTTGGATGATTATTCTGAGCTAGGACGGTATGAGTGCGGTCCTCTTCCCTTCCATGCATGTCATTCAAGGCTCCCCCTTAGATTTGCGCTTTCCTCTAGTCGATAGAATTTTTTATTTTATTTCATCATCTTGTTTCATGTATGGTTTTTGAATGGGAGACACACGACAGGGTAGGATATCCCTCTTTTTAATCTTTTTTTTTGGGATATGATGATTTTATGTATGGCATCGCGCCGGTGCATCTTGTCTACAATGTATTTCCTATTCCCATTTCTCAATACCATTCTTTTAATGGCGCGCTTCCACTTGTTGTGAGCCGTATACTACTTTCGAAGGGCGGCGCTCTCGGATCCCACGCGTCAAATTTGTCATGTCGCAGACGCGCACTCGCCCGTAGCGCGCAAGCTACTCCTTCCCACTCATGATAAGCTTTACAAACTCCCTGTGGCCTATAGAGTATGCACTGAATACCTGTGCATC
This sequence comes from Heterobasidion irregulare TC 32-1, assembly GCF_000320585.1. Taxonomy (NCBI): domain Eukaryota; kingdom Fungi; phylum Basidiomycota; class Agaricomycetes; order Russulales; family Bondarzewiaceae; genus Heterobasidion; species Heterobasidion irregulare. The sequence continues at coordinate 1,664,626 of NW_009258208.1, read as the reverse complement.
ATGTACCCCCCGTGATCGCGTCGTTGGTAACTTTCACGTCCAGCGCATCTTCGCTGGTCGTTTTCGGAGGGCGCGGAGCGGCGGAGATCGTGCCGCGGGTCGACTCGTTGAGGGAGCTGAGTGGAGCAAGATTCCAGAGGCAGGAAGCGATATCTGCACTGTTGCATATGTGGAGGCAGCGGAAGCTTGACCAGGCGGATGACCAGGCAGATCAAATAGTCGCAGAAGTCACGTTGAGTTACGCGTGTTTTGGTGTATGTGGGCCTATGTGGGCGCGGTCTTTATTGGATCTGTTAGGCGTCGTCGTGTTGTGCTTTCGAACACCATCATCCAGGCCGACTCACCTCAACATCAACTCTACCGAACAGTCATGCCTTTCCCTACACAGCATGAACGTCACTCTCCGCCGCCATATGACGCTCGTAATCCCCCGCCGCCGCCGCGGACAGAGCATGTTCCGTGGTCAGCACCCTCTCCTCATTCACTGCTGGGCTTTACCTTGACAATATGATATGCGACCCCTCAAGAAACGATGAAGAAACTCCCCTCTTCACAGTCACGGTCATTACGGGACCTGTTCAAGGGAAGGCACACAATCGCCGCGCGCCATCCCGATCAAGGAGATTGTCGTGACTTGCGTCTTGGCAGCTGCGGTGCCATTTGTCGTGCTCTGTTTCCTCAGTCTGCGACTTGCGCACGTGCGCACAGAACTCAATAGCGAGCGCTCAGTGTTCGCGCGCGAGCGGGTTCTCTTCGAGCATGAGCGGCAGGAATGGGACCGCGAACGGCAGGAATGGGAGCATGAGCGGATAGCGCACAGGCCGTTTTGGGGCGAGATGCAGCGTGTGTCACCGTACTGCCTCGCGTATAACACGATGGAGTACAAGGCGCGACTGTGGAACGTCCCACTGGGCGGGGACTGGCTGCAGGCATGCATGGGAACAGAACAAAAGATCCACAATCGGACGGTGGAAAGGCCAGACAGGTGTGAGGATCGGGTGAGCTCAGTCGTGGGATCCTGAGCGTCAGACTCGGCTTGCTGAACGTCGGTTTATTGTCGTTCTCCCAGGGACAAAACGACGTGTATTGGGGATATTGGCGAATTGGTTTCGACGAACCCGAGTGCATAACCAGATGGGGAGAGACATGGGATAAAGTAAGACGGTTTTAATTCATATAAAAATCAACCGATTGTTCATCCATTTGTTCTTCACAGGGATGCGTCCGCTTGGGCGTCCACGTACGTTTCATTGCAACCTGAATTCATTCTAAAGAGACTCACAAGAATGCACAGGGCGTTGAGGCGCCGATGTGGGGCCAGAAGTACAATGATGACTGGTACCAGATGTGTTGGACTACACCGGGCCATCTACCTGGTATTTCTAACGATTTCGGTTTCCCCAACGATTGTCAACAGCGGGTGCGTAGTTCTCTGTCAACTTTTCTTTCTGCTGTTGTTTATGTGCTGGCGGGCCGCTAGAATGAGGAGGGTGGGGGGATGATTGGCGTGTGGGAGTACCACGATGGGAATTGTCATCTATAGTGGTAAATGCAAGGCTTTTTCTCCTTTTTGTTCTCATGTGCTGCTCCCTTGCGTGTTATACTCGCATCTTTTCAAGCGACCGTTTTGGTTTTGGTTTTGTTTCACCTGATTCGTACAATGTCACCAATGCAGAAAACGTCGTTGGCTCCAGCTTATACAGGAGTGAGCGACAACCTAAACAAACCAGAAACCAGCTTATCATAACACTCGACGTGATAGCGTGTGCACCTCATGCGGGGGCCGGGCGGGGCACTGCACTGCACCAACTTCATTTGCATTGCAGTCCTGTCTGCACCTGGAAGTCCGTTTTTTCAGCGCGTGGTCTTGCTGTTATGGGCGGCGGATGCGCAGGATTTACGTGTGCTGGCGAATTTCATATCAAGTCTGCACTGTTGCACAAGGGAGAAGCTCGCTGGAGAACTCACGTTGCGTCGTCGAGCGGCATGTGCATCTCTACAAGAGTCAACAGGCGCTTGTCGTTCTGTCCGCACGGAACCCAGATCGAACAGACAACCGGTTCATTGACGGTCGGACGTCTACGAGGCCTAGTCGAAAGCCAATGCCAGGAATATTAGCCGAGGAGAAGTCCTCAATGAGGATGAAAGGCTATGAAAGGACAAGAGACTAATGGATTCCCACGCATCCTCCAGGCACGACCATCATGACCTCGACCCTCCACCTCTCTGCTCATTCATTTTCAGGCCCTCGAACCGCGCAGCTGTATATCGTTTGGAAATGCGACGGTGCAGCTCGTACATCATCCTGAGTACAACTCCCCGCTCATCCTCTGGCGCTCCAAGGTCTTCGCAGACTGAGTTGGCGCAGGCGTGTTCCATCCATTCGTCCCTGTCCTTGAAGGATTTGCCTCCATCCGCACCATCTACCGCCACCTCCTGGAAGACCAGGTCCAATGCAGAGATGCCTTCTTCGATTCGCGCACGACAGAGCGAGATCTGCTACATTTTCAACTCACTACCGCTTTTTTCCCGCCAATCTTCTTCCTCTGCAACTCCGAACGTGTAACCCGCAAGATTTGTCTAGCTCGGATAGGCAGGTCTTCAAATAATCTGGGTCTGAAAGCAGAGCGATACGTGTAGAGGATGAAAATTTGAGCTTGAATCTGAACAGATTTGGAAGAACCTAGGTGAGTGGGCCTCTCGAGTACTGGTGGTAGGCGCATCTGTAAAATTTGAGCATCATGCGGCGCAAGCTGCCAATGTAGACAGGGATAGGAGACAAATCGCTGGCTCTGGCATCATTAAACTTTGTGACTGACTTCTTCTAGCAGGGAGTACGTATAGTGATGGAGAACCAGTCTGGCAGGGAGCAATCATCAAACTCTCCGCTTCATCACTCGTTACAACTTCTATCTCATATTTTTCTGCTCATCGTATCATGATTCAATCTAGAGAAAAGTAGAACCCCATCACGCTCTTCGTCAATTCAAAGTTGCAGAATGTGGACTCACGATCACTTTGACAGCACCAGAGTGGGGGTCTAAGACAGTCTCGAATGCTTTGATGCAGTCTTCGAGGCTAAATGTGTGGCTAATGAGCGCCTCAAGGTTCAGCTTGCCCGTGGAGGCGAGGCGGATCGCGGCCGGCCACGTCGACTTGTAACGGAAGAGGTAACGGAGATCAATCTGCAAGCGACCCTGTCAGCTCTAACGACAATGCGATAACGAAGAAAAAATCCACCTCCCGATCCATGACGGCGCCGAAGGGGATCGCAACGTGCTCCTTACCACATACACCTATTTGAAGGACGACCCCACCTGCATCTACCGCCTTGAGAGTAGCATCCATTCAGTCATAAGGTTAGATGGATGTAGTATTTGACTGACCAGCATCGCCGATTGAATAGATGACTCGATTCCAGAGCACTCGATAGCGACCTCTGGTCTATCTGCTTCGCCAGTGAGGCTTACAATCTCCTTCACGACTTCTGCTGGGCTCTTGCCGCCGACATTGACAACGTACTTTGCACCCAACTTCTTTGCGATTTCTAGCCGAGGCTGCGAGATATCCGTGGCAACGATTGGTGTCGCACCCGCTGCATTGGCGAGCGCGACCGCGAGCAGGCCAACGGCGCCCGTACCGGCGATCAAGGCAGGTTGTCCGAGACGGAGGTCGGCGCGGCGGATACCTGCAAGCGCAACAGAGAGCGGTTCGAGGATGGCCCCCGTGGCAAAGCTCATATCGGGAGGCATCAAGTGTAGCCAGGCCGCCCGGTGCGCGATGTACCGCCGTAGACAACCTGGCGTCCCAGGCGCCCCGATGGACGTGGCAGTTGGGCAGAGGTTGTATCGTCCGATCAGGCAGTGTTTGCACGTCCCGCACGGGATCGTAGTCCTAGTTGTCCATCCTTGTTCAGTTTGAATCTTCTACGGGATAGGGCGAGCTCCGACACTCACTCGATGGCGACGCGATCTCCGACTTTCAATTTTGTCACATCCTTTCCGATCTCGACGATTTCGCCCGCGGACTCGTGCCCGAGACCGAGAGGCTCTTCGACGATGATGGAACCGACGTGTCCTGCGCGCCAGAATTTGATGTCCGAGCCGCAGATACCTGTCGAACGAATGCGCACGATACTGGCGAACAGCGCTCAAATCCAGAAAACGGCTATATTCTACGAATGATACTCACCACTGGTCATCGCCACATGTTGGATACGGTGATTCTTCAACGTACAGGTCATGGGCCTTGTTAGTGAAAACAGCCGGATTTGAGGTGTCTAAGTGGTCGATATCTCATCATGTTCGTGTTCAGCAAAGGTACGGGGGGAACGCATACCAAGAGCGGATGTGGCACTCATGATATTGATGTTGTTATGGTCGATGGCAGGATCTCAATGGAGAGCAGCGAAAGGATTTTATTGTGAGATCGCATGCACCAGAGGGAGAAGCCAAGAAGCCACGGAGTTAAATGTTTCCTTTTCTGTCTCATCGGTCCTCGGCTCCGGCCGTCTACCCCACGATCGAGATGGAACATGGCGATCAACGGGGCGGCCAAACCCGTGGCGAACATGTACGTTTTGCGAGCCTGCGGAGAATTTCGACTCACACTGATATTCGGACCGGGCTGCAGCTCCTAGTCTGGTGACATACATTGAAGCGTAAACTGTACATCAGCTGCCTCCATTTACTGGCCCATATGACCTCTGCCACAAGTGAAAGGCCGCGGCAAACCGTTATATGCCCTAAAATGCTAGTTCAATGCCCGGATGCGGCAGCCCTGTTTTGGCATGCCCGTCTGCTCCTCTATCTGCCCTGATCGCGATACCTTGGCTTTCTAGTGTTCAATTGCAATTCACCCCCGCATCGATGTCATTGCTCCCGCATTTAAGCAAAATGCCAGACTCTGAGCTTCTTCGCCCTTGCACCACAACTTCGACATGAACACCGATGAAGTCGCCGCTCTTGCTACACGACGTGAACAGCTCACAGCGGGCCGCAAAACAGGCATAGGAGGGCTCTTCGCTAGCCCGCGATTACTCGGTATTGCAGCGCTCGCAGCGCTCGGAGGCCTGAACTATGGATATGAGTAAGTACGCGGAACCTGCATCACATGATTCCATTGATTGTAATGACAGATCGCAGACAAGGCTCTTGTAAGTTGATTCAAGCTCACTCGTTGCGAGCCCACCTGTGACGTTGTATAGATGCACAGGTGCTCGTGATGCCCTCTTTCGCTGATGACCCCAGGTTCAGCAGGATCGCCAATGATGCCAGTTACAAAGGTTGGACTGTTAGCACGCTACCTCTTGGAGGATGGCTTGGGGCCCTCATCAATGGGTACGTTCTTGGCAAAGCCGGCCGGCGCTGGGCCATTTGTGGCGCATCTGCGGTCTGTCTGCTTGGAGCCATCTTGACCACGGTGGCGATGGCACCCTCGTACATATTTGCTGGACGGTTCTTCATTGGTATGGCTGCTCAAATTTATCGCTTTCATGCGTACACTTTGTCTAAGTCCAAATATCAGGTATGGCAGTGGGAATGATGTCTACAGCCGTCCCTACATTCGAGTCTGAGGTAGGCTAAGACCATAGCCTTGAGAAGAAGCAATTTTAACAATAGACCTGTGTAGCTGGCTCCTCCCGAGATTCGGGGAACTGTTGTTGGTCTATTTCAGCTAGCGGTGACTCGTACGCATCTTATCATATGTGCACTTTAGCCTTGTAGTCTGACACAATTTCAGTGGGTATCATGGTTTCGTACTGGATTGGGTATGTCGTCTCTTCGCCCTCCGCCTCTATCTGGTGCTATTTTATTCGTCAGGTATGGTACGAACTACATCAGCGACACAAGTTCTGCGTCTTGGCGGATAGTACGTGAATATATGTATGCATCAGGCTACCTGGTCACTGACCGCATTTCAGCCTCTTGCTATTCAATGCGTTCCGGCTCTGCTGCTCATGTTTGGAATTTGGATCTTGCCCGAATCACCACGACATCTAGTAAACATCGGTCAGGATCAGAAGGCCTTGGAAGTGTTGGCATATGTCCGGAAACGAAGCATAGACGATGAGTACGCTTTGTGCTTCTCTTATTCATATCGTATCCATCATAAAACTGACCCTCCCTTCCAGACTCACTAATCTAGAGTTTTTGGAGATCAAGGCAGAAGCCATTTTTGGTTTGTTGCTATGATTTTCGCTATTCTTGCTGGTGTTGATCGGGCTCTGCAGACAAAGAAGTCATCAGTGAACGTTATCCCGATCTTATCAATAGAACTTGGCTCCAGGACGTGCAGATCGAGATGCTTGAGATCATGACATTGTTTTCATCATGGGACTCTTTCAAACGGACGGCAACGGGAGGTCTCGTTATGTTCTTTCAACAATGGACAGGGATCGATGCCATCGTCAAGTTCGTGTCACTTGCGTGGCTATTCTGGTTTTTACTCATGACCGCCTTCCATCAGCTACGCACCAACAATTTTCAAAAGCATGTAAGTTGTACTGTGATGCTCTGCTGTGCAAAATGGTCGACCTCGGTCCGTTACCTAGTGGCCTTGCAGGGGATACAACTTCACTTCTTGCATCCGGTGTTGTAGGAGGCGACCGTTTCGTTGCTACTGTTGTTGACAAGCTTCGCTGAAGAGCGTTCAAAAGCGATCACTTTTTTCGCTACGATCCCAGCATTACAATACATCGACAAGTTCGGGCGCCGAACTCTCATGCTCGTTGGGACTGTGGGCATGATGTTGATGCTGATATTGGTGGCCGCGCTTTCTGCTTCATTTGGGGATGATTGGGCTAGCCACCAAGGCGTGAGCTGGTTCACTGTGAGTCCCTCCCACCGTTGTCATATAACATTGATCGCTCATTGTTGTTTCTGCAGGTGGTTTGCATATGGATCTACGTCGGTGAGGACCGATAACGCGCGCAGACACATGGTTGCTAATAGGTTGGTTTCGCTGTAGCTCATTTTGGGTTCAGTTGGTGAGTGCTCTGTTGTGCTGTTCTCCTATGAAAATTGCGGGATCTGAACGATTTTATTCTACCAGGGGCCCTACGTGAGTGATCCAGCATTTAGAAGCACCATCTGAGAGCTCACTGTCATTGCATCGCTGCAGATCATGGTGTGTCATTTCCGAGATATTCCCTCTATCCACTCGTGGTCCTGGAGTTGCCTTATCTGCGTCTTCGAACTGGGTACGCCCTGTCCACACTCTTTTTTGCAAAATCAGGATCATGAATCGAGCTCCACAGATGAATAATTTCATCGTTTCGTGAGTATCATCATATGCCGGCGTAGTCGTGAGTTGACAATGCTTTTTCTCAGTTACACTGTGCCCATCATGCTCGATAAAATTGGCTACAAGGTGCGTTGTCATGTGCGCCAGACCGATGAGAAGCCTGCTAACAGCTGATCCAACAGACGTACATTGTTTTCATCTGTACGCTCGCCCTTGGTGGATTGTGGGTTATATTCCTCCTGCCAGAAACTCGCGGCAAGTCTCTGGAAGAGTACGTCGTAACATATTCGGGATGGATACGAGACTTACCTGTTCACAGGATGGACATCGTCTTCAAATCCCGTACAGGTGTCAAAGATGTAGAGCGTATGCACGAAATATCGGCACGGATTGGGCTTACCGAGCATGCGAGAGGCGTATCTCCAAGCCACAGCGACGAGGGGTTAAAGGAAAAGGTGGATCATATGGAGTCTATGTCTCCAGTTTGAGCGACACCGAGAGATGCCGACGACCACCTTGTTCTAATCATCACTACTCACTAGTGTACGTTATGAACGACCTTCATGAAAATTACCTTCAGGACATGCGCGTCCACACTGGCAGAGGCAGATTTTTCAGTTGTCTTAGCGTGCCTGGGCAGGAACGGTCTAGGGGAGATTTCGTCACACGTGATACACTGACTTCGGCAGACTGTCACCGAGGGCTGCATTTAGCGGTCATTGTCTACACTAAGCGCAATGGTGAACCCTTGTTATCCATCTTCATGTTCATCACGTTAGCCACAGCAACCCATGCTGACCGACCGACCAAGCGTGCCCGAAGAGTGCTTGCGTGTTCCCGTTGTCGCCAGCGGAAGATAAAATGCGATCTCGAGGGACAAAGCAGACCCTGCTCGAAATGCCAGGCTGCAAGGGCTGAATGCATGTCAGTATGGATATCTATTATCTCTCTCTGCTTCATTTGATATCCTTCGCTTTCGTGTTTCAGTACATATGAACAAATCACGACGGACGAGCAATCTACGAAAAGTGATCAACCTGCCCATCAGGTGTCGTGGTCAACCTCGGAAGAGCCGCCAACTTCAGGTTCAGCACCATCTTCTGTCTACACAGCCAATGCGCAAACACCATCTCATTCTCAATACCTCCCGTCTGCCTCTCCTCAGACCAGCTTGCCTCGTTTCGAAGAGCTTAATTTCCATTCGAGAACGTCCGGACATCACGGCTCTCTAGATGTCCGTAACCCACCTTCCACTAGGCGACAGGCATCCAGTCCTGATACTCCAACGGTGGACGAGCCAGTGGGAGATACAACATTATCGAGGATGTTGGAGTATTCTTCGACGGCGCCGAGTGCGTCATCATATTCTCACCAGGAAAACTTCCGTCCTGAATCGTCTTGCAGCCCCAAAATCTTCTCCATCTTCCTTTATCTTCATCGGAAACACCAATCCTCTGTCATGCCTTATCCAAGAGCAAGATAAAGCGAAAATCGTAGATAGAACAGCGGGATACCGGGCATTATTACCTCGACACCCTGGGAATTCACCTCGGCCCCAGCGAGAGTATCCTACGCAAGCTCTCTGCTCTCTTGACTGGTATGGGGCATTCGCTGCTGCTGGTCATGACCCGTTTCAACTTCGGTATCTGGACAAAATTGGTTGCTTCACCCTTCCACCTGATGACGTTATTTTCTCCCGTACGACAGTGCATCCTATCATCTCTCTCTAAAAATAATCTAATCATCAATATCGCAGTAATGTCGACTTTTTTTCAACATTTTCACCCGCTGTACCCAGTGCTTGATCGCCCAGAGTTTGAGGCGTCATTGCGGAGCGGAGACACACAAGAGCTCCCGCCTCTCATTCTCATCCGCGCCGTATTGCTCATGGGTGCACGATTCTCAAAGCATCCGTACGTTCTCGGAGCGGCCGCGGGCACAAGGTATTGTTGCGACCAACTGTATTCTAAAGCGAGGGCACTTTTTCTAGCTGATCTCAACTTCGAACCTTTATCAATGATCCAAGCTGGTTTGATGATGAGTACGTCGAGAAATCCGAAGATGTGTATATGGCTGAGCTTAGTTCTACAGGTTTACACTGGGAAGGCCTCGATGGAAGTAACACTGCGTTGAGCCACCTCGGTACTGCCGTCAGGCTTGCACAGGGTATGGGTTGTCATCGGCCAGCAACAACTCGAAAGCTCAAGGGACAGCCATTTCTTGCCAAACCGAGCTCATCGAGTTCACCCCGCCAACTGGCCCTTCTCAGGCGTATATGGCATAGCGCTATTGCTATCGACCGTTTCACAGCCATCACAGAGGGAGTCAGCACGATTATGTTAGTCTCAGTTCACGAACTGGCACCACCAGTGCTAAAACTTGTCGTTCTCTAGCGGCGACCATGATGCCTCTCTTTTGGAATCACTGGCTGCTGCAGACTTTGAGTTTGAGAACCCGCTTGTCCATGCGGTTTCTACCGCTAACGTCCACTTGGCTGCGTTGTTATATCGCATCCTCAGGACACATTATCAGCTTGATTCAGAGGAATGCGAACGAAGTTCTATAGCTCTCGACTCGGCGGGACACGCAAAGCGCATGGAGAATCGGCTACGCCTTGAGATTGAACTTGCCAACTTTCCTTCCCATCTCCAAGACGAAGTGCATCTTCCATCCCAACTCCTCGAAAATGCTCCGCCTTCGCATATCTGGGCAGGTAGGTTCCGTCCGCTGTCTAGACACCAAACGCTGAAATTGTACGTATGCAGCCTATCTTCACCTCCACTACCTCGCCGCGGTCATTCTAATAAATCGTCCATATATTCCCCTTCTCACCCCCGCCCGGGCGACTGAGCTATCTGACCTCTCGTCAATGACCAATCCCATGGGACAGTCCAGTCGTGAGGCATGTAGACGTGCAGCCAATGACGCCGTCACCTTGCTCTCTTCTCTTGGCGAGATCGACGCCTTGCGATACTCCTGGCCGTTTACCGTGTACACGGCTGTCTCTGCTCTATTGATTAGCTACCAGGACTTTGGAGCGCCAGATTTGGAGATTTCTAGACAGGCCGCTACACGGTACGACTCCATCATTGAGCTTCTGCGGAGGTTAGGTAGGACATGGTGGGCCGCGGCAGCGAAGGTGCGTTGTCGCCTTTATCAGTCAAGTCTACCTGCTTCTGAAGATCCTCGTGTTCATGGCTGTAGTATCGACTTGCGATCGTGATCAAGGAGGGATATATTCGGTCTAGCGCGGCTGAGCCACATCGGCCCATCTTTGGCACGCCGGGTCCGTTGGTGTTTGTAGACGATCAAGACAGTTGGGAAACGCACGAAGATGGTCAAAATTCGATGATCCCCCTGGATGACTCGTTTTGGAGGGCCTTGGGCCTCAGCCCATCTATCTTTGGTCCCGAGGGGAATCTAGTCTCCGAGTTTTGAGCTCTGGCGTCGCCATTTGCACGATGTACGTTATGTTCGCTCATTGTTATACAGGCCTTCGTCTTCAAAAATTCACTGGAACCGCAAGGTCACGGCCTTTCTCGTCATTCTATTCTGTAATCAACACTACTACGATATACTTGGAGAAGAATTCGATACGCTTACTATCAATCTACATATACTGTTTTCCCCTCCTTGGCACTGACCCGACAAAGCTCCAGCAGTCGTATCACCAACAGTGCCTCTTCTGGTTTGACTTTAAGGAGGGACCTGTCGCCGCTCTCGATTGCCTTTGCGATATTCTCATAGAAGCGCACCCACTGGCCAGATATGGTGGGGACAGTCGAGCTAGCTGACGCATTGAAGACTGTCCCATGAAATTTAGAATCCTCACGCCCAAAGGCCTCCGGATGTGACCCAGGCTTTTGCGATGGCATCCCCATCAACTGCGACTCTTGGGGATCCATACCATGCTAGATCGTCTTGTAAGCTCTATGTTTTCGAATATCCACATAGAACCTGACCTTGACATAGGTTCCTCGTGTACCTCTGACTGCGAGGCGCAACGGTGGGTCCGTGGCATCCAGACATGATGCGCGACAGAGGGCAGAGAGCCCAAGGTTGGGATATTGAAGAGTGACCATGAAGCAGTCGTCCACTGACTTTGGCTCGGTCTGTCGCTCATTCCACGTAAACGCCGTCAGAGAGGCTGGCTTTCCGAAAGCACACACGACTGGATATCGGGAACCGTGAGTGTTCGACAGTTGGAACCCACTTAATAAGTTCACTCACCTTGGTCGATGAGGTGACTGCCAAGATCGTACAGAACTCCCGAACCTTGGCCGACCTGTTCGCGCCAGTTTCCGGACAGTGCGGGTTGGAAGCGGTTGAAATAGCTCTCCCAAAAAACAGGTCTGCCGATGATGCTGTCGTTGATGAGCTTCTTGGCAGTCAGAAAGTCCCCATCCCACCGCCGATCTAGGGTAACGAGGATCAGGAGTACGCCCGATCCCGACGCGTTGAAGTGCCTACTGTGGTATACGCTAAGCACTACATTTTTGTGGGCTGCGAGATCGCACAGTTCCTGCGCCTGGACTGAATCCTCCGTGAACGGTTTCTCGACGACCACTGGGTACAAAAGGTCAGATCAACATGATTACAGTTGGAGAATGCAGTACCGTGTTTGCCTGCTTCGAGAGCGCGCTTCGCAAATACGTAGTGGGTGTGATTCACAGTCGTTATGATCACCAGCTGGATCTCTGGGTTCGACAAAACATCATCGATCGATTTGGCGACGTGGACATCTGGGAATTCCTGGAGACAGGTATCGCTGGATCGCTCAAGGATCGTGACGACCTGGAGCACAGGAACTGAAGTGATAAACGGGAGGTGAAAGACTTTGGCCGAAAAGCCATATCCAAGTACTGCGACTTTGATTGGCATGATTGGATTGAAGGGCGATGTCCGTGCCGTGTCTTGCAGAAAAAAGGGTCATATTCAAGGTTGGCGATGTCCTATTTCGGCTGAGATTGCAATTTCGGATATAGGGCACGGACTTCGACACCGGACATCGTGGATGAATTTAGCCAGCAGATGACTGCAGATGACCTCTGTGATGCGGACAAGCGGCGGATGGTAACCGTATTTGGGATTCGTATCTGCGTCGCGTCGTACGCACTGCGGCCGAGTAACCAAATATGGGAGTCATATCTGCGCACAAAATCTAATGACGGAAACCGGCAGGTCCCATGTCTTTGCAGTCCAGTTCTCTAGAATTTTCTTCAGAGCCCGTGATGGCCAAGAATTGGAAGACATTTAGCGAGGCCCCGCAGTCAGGGGAATTCGAAGGCACGCTCTGGGGTAAGTCTGGGGTAAAGCCTTCTTTTTAAAAAGCTCTGTCGGTAGAGAAATAATTATACGACTCGCACCTGCTTGTGAGAAGTGGATCATCATGAGAGTCTCACCAAGCTCGCTAGTCGTCGCCTCCCTGGTGCCGCTCGTTCTCGGTGCGTACAGCTCGCTGGTATCTGGTTCAAGGTTACTCATTCCGGATGTCCGTGAATTGTGACGTTATCAGGCCAAGGGAACCACGACTTCACCAGGCCTCCCAACCTCTACTATCCCCGTTCTCCCATATGGCCAGAGACCGTTCCCAACACGACAGGATATGGCTGGCAAACGGGATTCAAGCGCGCAAGGGCGTTTGTAAGCCAGCTCACCACAAAGGAGAAGTCGCAGATCTGTACAGGAAAGGGAGTGCGTGTCCTTTGAACCAATCTCGATGGTGGGATGCTCACGTCGGGTTGCCTAGCTTGCGAACCACTCCAACCCAGATCAAGTTTGCCAAGGCAATATCCTGCCCATCCCTCGTCTGAACTTCTCAGGTACCTCACCCTTTATTCTCACCGAGTCATCAGATCGTTTGACAGACCGATAGGTATATGCTACGGCGACTCCGACAGCGGCATCGGTAACACCCACACCTTGGCATCTGGTAATCTCACATGTGCATCTCATCGATGTTCGGCTGACATGTTCAAGGTTTCCCACTTGGAATTCATGCTGCCGCCACCTGGAACAAGGACTTGATACGTGCACGTGCGTACGGAATATGTTCTGAATTCCGCACCAAGGGCGTCCACGTGTTCCTTGGCCCCGTCGCAGTCCTCTCGCGTTACGTCGGTGGTGGGACGAACTTTGAGGGGTTCGGGGTAGACCCATATTTGGGAGGTATTGCCAGTGCGCTCACAGTGCAAGGATGTCAGGCGACTGGGGTGAGTCCCATTTCGAAACGCTAGCCTCGCCGATCTGATTCAAGAACTCGTAGGTCCAAGCAAGTCCGAAGCAGTACCTAGGGTACGACGGTCAGAATCAAGACAGAGTTTACTGTGCGTTGGCCTCCATCTTTGGCCAAGCTGAGCTCCGTACCGAAATGCGATATTTTCCAGACAGCAGTAATATTGATGACAAGACTATGCACGAGATTAATGTCTGGCCTTTCGCTGAAGCCGTGAGGGCCAACCCGGCTGTGATGCAAGTAACACACTTTTGCTTTTCATTTACTTTATCAACTCGGAAGCCTGTAGAATGTGGTGAGTGGTCGCTCTGGGACCGATGGTTGAGCAACAGCTGATGCATATGGTGTTCCCCTTGTTACCAGCTCTTATAGTGAGCACCATCTCTGCCTTTGCGAGTCGTTCCTACTGAACTGTATCATCTAGACTATATTAACAACACGTGAGCCATCAATGTTCATAAAAGAAACTATCGTCTGATCCTTTGCGGTAGGCAAGCGTGTCAAAACAGCTACCTGCTGAATGGGATTCTCAAGCGTCAGGCGAGTTATTCATTTGCTGTTGACTTCTCCACCGCCTGATGCCAAAGCGTAGCTCGGATTCAGCGGGTACGTCAACTCGGATTGGTTTGCCTTAAAAGCTGGATTATCTGGTACGTCTCCGGATTCACTCAGTAGACTACTAGGTGATGAGTTGACATCGCTTTTCAGCATACAATGGTGCGTTGAACGTTAATCATCAACGTTATTGGACACTCAAATCACAATTATAATTAGCTGGAACGGATCAAGACATGCCGGGGTAAGCTCTCCGACCGCATAGGCGATTGATCGTACTCATCCGTTCTCCTAGTTGGCCGTAAGTCTACGAAGGATCATTGATGCTTCGTTTGTCGAATCACATTTTGCAGTGGTCGTGATGCCGAGGGAAACTCAATCCCGTGGTCTTATTTTGGCGGCAACCTCACCGAATCTGTCAACAATGGAAGTCTCCCTGAATGGCGATTGAACGACATGGGTAAGCAGCGCAGTATCCGATATGCATATTCGCGCTCACCAAGCATTCTTAGCTACGCGTATCTTGACGCCTTACTTTGGGCTCGACCAGGACCGCGGATTCCCAGACACCAACCTGTTGGACGGTCCGTTCGAGAACACGGTCGACGCTCAGCGAAAGCGGCATCAGACTTTGATCCAGGACATCGCCGCCGCAGGAACAGTACTGCTCAAGAATGAGCAAGGCACCTTACCGCTTTGGCGCGAGAAGAAGATCGGTAAGCGCCGAGGGCCTCACCTCCTGTTGCTCTAACCTCTCCCGTCATCGTGTAGCTGTCTTTGGGGTCGATGCCGGCCAGAATCCGTATGGACCCAACTCGTATGGCTATGGCGCAAGCGGCCCCGCAGACGATTTCCAGTGGTCGCTCCCTGGCATGGGCTGGGGGACTCTCGCCGGAGGCGCAGGGTCCGGCTCCACTTACTGTGCGCGCACTCGCCCGGCTCGCGTTCTCGCGCCTCGCTCATCTCTGTGCCAAATATAGACGCACAGCTGATCGACCCGCTCATGGCGCTGCAGCTGAAGGCGCGAGAGCAGATGACGACGATCGACTGGACGATCACCCCGAACCTGACCGCGACGGCGGCGATGGCGCAGACCGCGACGAAGTGCATTGTCTTTGGGTCCTCGCTGTCCGGAGAAGGCTGGGATCGGAACGTCACGCTCATGCACGACGGCGATGCGATCATCAATGCCGTGGCCGATAACTGCGCGAAGACGATCGTGGTCATACACACGGTTGGGCCTGTGGACATGGAGGTATGTCCGTTACACAAGTCTATCAAATAGGGGTTTGAATATATCGTTTGTGTAGAAATGGGCAGATCATCCGAACGTCAGTGACACGCTTCCCCTTGTCGATCGTCAGCCTGAAGGGTATTGCGCTATAGGTGACTGCCATCATCAACGCCGGTCTTCCCGGTCAGGAGGTACGTCCGTTGATCGGTTCATACATCTTGAAATATGGCCGATAATGGTCGACATCAGTCTGGCTTTGCCCTCACCTCTATCCTCTACGGAGAAGTGACGCCGTCGGGACGAGTACGTATCACTCTCGACCACGTCCCATCTCACTCTGACCCTCCGCAGCTCCCATACACCATCGCCAAGAACGTCACAGACTACGCGCAGCCCTTCCAGATCGCCACTCCCCGTAACTACCCTCGCTGTTTCGCGTCGTCGAAGGGTCGCTGATCGCCCCGCCGTCTGTGCGAACAGAGGACTACCCACAGATCAACTACACCGAAGGCGTCCTGATCGACTACCGCGGCCTCCAAGTCCGCAACATCAGCACGCGCTACCCCTTCGGTCAGTCCCTTCCACCGCGCTCGCCCGCCAACACACCTCGAAGACTGACTCGGCGGCGCACGCAGGCCACGGGCTGTCCTACACCACGTTCGAGTACAAGGGCCTCGAGGTGACGAAACACGCCACCCTCCAGACCGCGCTGAAGACCAAGATCGTGTGGGAGGCGGACGCGCCCGGCGGGGACACCAACCTGTTCGAGACCGCGGTCGGCGTCGCGCTGACGGTCACCAACGTCGGCACCTTCCCCGGAACGTACGTCCCTTCTTCCCACCCGACCGCGGAGACGCGCGCTGACCCCCTAGCGTTTGCGCGCGCGCGGCGCAGCGAGATCGTGCAGCTGTATCTGCAGATGCCGGAAGAGGCAGAGAACCCCGCGCGCATCCTGCGCGGGTTCGAGGCCGTCGACGTCCCCGTGGGGCAGAGCGCGCGCGTGAAGCTGTATCTCACGCGCAAGGACATCTCGTACTGGAGCGTAAGCGCCCTCGTCTCCCCGCCCCTCCTTCCACCGCGCGCTTGCCGACCGCCCTCACGTGCTTCATTTCGTGGACCACAGGTCGTGCAGCAGACATGGGTCGTGCCGGCGGGCCGCTTCGACGTCTACGTTGGCGCGTCGTCGCAGGACCTGCGCCTCACGGGCGGCTTCGACATCGCGGCGCACTGAACGGCCCTCATGGCGTCTGCCTGCGGCCCTCGATGTACCCACCACTCACTTACTTACTTATCCGCTACGTTTACCGGCTCGACGAGTAATGACCTTGCATTTTCGTTTTCATTCTCGGTTTCCTCTTTGTGATCATTTTGTTGGTGACCCGCGTCGTGAGGCTGTCAATGAGCAACACCGCCCGAAGGCGTTTTCGTTTCTACTCACCGTCATCGAAGGGGGACTGAATGAGACTGAGTACCGAGTAGGACCGAGTGCGTGCAGCCCATCGCAGGTGGCCAGGACCCGCGCGCACGGCTACCACGCACCGCCGCAGGATCCTGACATGCGCTCTCCTCCGTCCAAGACGCCTCGAAGCGCGCCCTCCCCCCGCACACCTACACCCGTCCGCTCACACCGCGCGGTCAACTCACAGCGCCACGCCGCATCGTCAACTCACGCCGCGTTGATAGCTCACGCCGGATCCGCGCGAACCCCAAAGTAGCGCTGCCCGCCGAGCGTGCGACGGCGCGCGCGGTTGCGGCGCTAGGCGGCTGGCTCGGGTGGACTAGGCTTCGAGCAGGCAGTAGAGCACATCGCCCCTCTGTTCATTCAGGTTCAGGTATACAACAACAACGACAACGACGACGACAACAACGCGCAAATCTACCGCCACCGCCCTCTTTCATCTTCCCTCACCTCGCGCCTCCCATGCGTCCTCAAGGAGAACGCGCGGCGGAAGGGCGGGAGGCGCGCGCGCTCACTTGCGCGCGACGTGCTCGTAGAAGGTCTTTCCCTGGATGGTGGCGACCTCGAGCTCGAGCGCGGAGGGCTGGCGCGAGCCGTCGGCTGCGGTGAGCGTGCCGGCGCCCCATGGGGAGCCTGCGGGGACGGGGACGGGACGTCAGCGTGCGTTCGTATGGAGGGGAAGAGAGAGGAGAGAGAGAGGGAGGAGGTCGTGATCGTGTCGCGTCGCGTTGTGGAGATAACAGGGCGCACGCGATGGACGGGTGCAGTCCCAGGCATGACTCGGGGCAAGACCCCCCGCCCCCCGCCCTTGCCGCACCACACAACAACAACAACAACACAGCACAAAGTGGAACGCCCCCGCAAAAAAAAAAAAAACACAGCGCGCGCACTCACCCCCATGCACCTCCGTCAAATTCGACAGCTGCGCAAACGTGTTCTTGTACCCCAGCGGGACGTACGCGATGCCGTGGTGCGCGAGGGTCGAGAGCGCGGCGACGGCGGTGGATTCCTGGCCGCCGCCGAGGGACGAGGTGGAGACGAAGAGGCCGGCGGACTTGCCGTAGAGGGCGCCGGTCGCCCAGAGCTGGCCCGTGGCGTCCCAGAAGGTCTTTGGGGCGGGGCGGGGCGGGGCGGGGCGGGGCGGGGCGGGGCGGGGCGTCGTGTCGCGTTAGCATGGTGCAGAGACCGCGAGGAGGAAAGGGAGGGGGGACAAGGGGCGGCTCACCTTCCACTGTGCGGGGAAGTTTCCGAAGCGGGTGGGGATGCCGAAGAGGAAGGCGTCGAACTGGGGGAGGTCGGCGGGTGCGAGGATGGGGTAGGCGGGCTTGGGGGCTGCGTAGAGCTTCTTGAGGATGTCCTCGGGGAGGGTCTCTGCGATCCTAGAATCGGGGACGGCGAGGGGTGAGCACGGTCGGTGGAGGCTGGAAGTGGGGTACGGACTGGTAGATCGTGGCGGCGCCGCCGGCGGACTCGACGCCGGTCTTGACGGCCTCGGCGACTGTGTGGTGTGCGGTGTGCGATGAGCGATGCGCGATCAGACGAGACGACGGGGGACGGGAGAACGAGAGAGAGAGAGAGAGAAGACGGGCACGCACGCTTGGCGATGTGGCCGTACATGGTGTAGATGACGATCGCGATCTTGGGGGACGACATGGTTACAGCGGGCGCAGTAGCGGCGGGGGGTGCGGGTTGCTCCTTGGGAGGGTGGGGCTTGGGCGTAGTAGAGGGTTTAGACGCGGGGGAGTCCTCTGCGAGTAGATTTGCCTGCTTCTTTGAGGGAAAGCACATATACCAGCGGGGGGAATGGAGGAAGAGACGGCATCGCGCATTCGAAGGCCCTTTATACGCGCAGTCGGGGCTCTGTCTGTGGTGGAGGGGATGAACTCAGCGCATCCATCATGCACGCAGAACCGCGGTGGGACCATCTTGCCTTATCCGGGCGCACGCGCGACCCGCCGCCCGTCAGCTCACGTTGCACGCTCCGGGACGCATTGTTTTGCCTGGCCCTGCTTGCCGTATAAGGTGCCCGTTTCCCCGCGCGCTCGCCTTGACGATCGCCGCTATCAGCAGCAGCAGCAGCCACGGCTTCGCTTGAGCGCGACGCTGCGGCGCGATGAGACTGATCGATCAAGCACTCGCCGCCGCACGCCGCACGCCGCACGTTGGTCAGCCGCGTCAGCCAGCGTCAGCCTCGTCAGCTAATGGGACGACGAGTGACGCGAGCGCGCGCGCGTAATAGAAAGGTCGACATCGTTCATCGTCGCATCAAATCGAACGGCGTGCGCGCGACGCGCGTGTTTTTGGGGCGCGAACCTCTGCGAACCTCAGCGCGACTCGGCAGCCCAACGACGGGCGTGCAGCACACGGCCCGCAGCGCGATCTAACCCTCCATGAGCATTCATTCCCGCAAGAAGAGCCCGTCACTCGCGACCGCAAAAAAAACGCGCCCCCGGTGCCTCCACCACGACGTCGCGCCAATACAATATCACCCAGAGCGCGCCACCCCTTCCCACACACGCCTCGGCTCGGCTCTGCTCAGCTCGGCTCTGCTCATGATGAGCAAGCACCCCCGCTGCTGACGCCCCGCGCATGACGCGACGCCTCGCGACGCCCGCACGTGACTCCGCGGACCACCGTTAGCGCCAGGCGCGATGGGGTGAGATGGTGGGGGAGGGTCGCACCGCGGGAGGGCGAGCACCGAGATGACAGAGCATCGCGCAGGGGCACAGTCACGACGGTCACGAGGATGTGCCGCATCAGACGACCAGGCTTTCTTTCGTCGATACTCGATAGCACCCTACACAGTGCTACCAATTTTTTTTTGCGCATTCGCTGTATCGCGGAACGACCGGAGCAGAGTCCAGTGTGAGGGGCCACGAGATGAATTATTTTCGGCATCGACATCATGACGAAACAAAACGGGAAACAAAACGGGCACCGAAACACGAACACGAACACGAACACGACCAAGCGCAAAATCAGCGCGCGTGAGCACGAACGAACGAAGCGAAGCAAAGCAAAGCAGACAAAGCGCACAAAGCGCACAATCGCCGCGCGCGCGAGTGGGATACGTACGATATCGCGACGGCGATCCTGTTTTCCTCGGGAAGGAGGCCGCGGTCACCGGCGCTCAGAACACCGACTCGTCCACCCACTGCGCGACACCAGCACCAGCACCAGCACCAGCACCAGCACCAGCACCACCAGCACCACCGCCTCCACCACCAGCACCGCCCACGAGCTCCTCCTCAATCACATACTCCCCCACCGCATGCTCCCTCCCCTTCGTCGCCTGCCCGCGCCCCCGACGATCAGCGCCGCTCACCACAAACGCACAACGACCACACCCACGCACCTTCCCAAGATACTCCCGCCCGCGCGCCGTCTCCCTCTCCAGCGCACGCAGCACGCGCTCCTGCGCCTGCGCGGCGCGCAACACGCCCTCGAGCGCCGCGCGGTCCACCGCCGCCGCGTGCGTCGCCGCCGTCGGGTCCTCGAAGCGCACGGTCCCGTCCGCCGCTATGCGCGCGTCGATCTCGCCGCTCTCGATCTGCGCCGCCGCGGGTGCAGGCGCGGGCGCGGGTCAGCTCAGCTCCGCGAGGCGTAAGAAAGTGCGACCAGAAGCCACGCACCATGCCTAGCACGACGCGCCGCGCCGCGTCCGCGTCGCCGAGCTGCGCCGCGCGCGCGATCTCCGCGAGCCCAAGCGTCATATACGTCTCCGTCAACCTCCGAATCGCCCACCGCGGCGCGCGCCCAAGCGCCTGCGCCACGAGCCCCGCGTTGCCGTCCTGCGAGCGCGCGCGCGAGCACAAGCGGCGAGCGCGACGCGAGAATGTGAGCGCGCAGAGAGAGAGAGGAGTCGACGGAAGCGCGAGGTACGCACGGCATCGAACAGCGCGCGCTCCCGGCGCACGACGTCGCGCAGCGCGCCCGCGTCGGGGTACGCGCGCGCGAGGGCGCCGTACGGCGTCCCGCGGACGTTGGCGATCGCCGGGTGCGTGTACTTTGGCGGCGGGGTCGTCTGCGTCGTGCGCGCGCGCGCGAATGAAAGGGTGCGGGGGGTGAGCGAGCGAGCGGGCGGGCGGGCGAGCGAGCGGCGGGGCGCACCTTGCCGTGTAGGATGAGCTGCACGAGCACGAGCTTCTTCATAGCGTCCACCTGCACCACGCTCGGCTCTCCCGCCCCGCCTCCGCCTCCCCCTCCTGGCCCTCCGCCCGCCCCCGCCCCCACGCCCCCGCCCCCGCCCCCCGGCACCTGCCCGCCGCTCCTCCTCCCGCCCATCCCCCCAGGCCCGCCCATCCCACCCGCACCACCACCACCCGCACCGCCCCCATTACCAGCGCCAGCGACCGGCGCCGCCGCGCACATCTCGAGGTACTCCGCGGCCTCGGCGAAGCGCTTGAGCGCGGCGAGCGCGGCGCCGGCGAGGAGGTGGTAGGAGGTCACGTCTGCGTGGGCGAGGTCGGGGGCGAGGGCGCGCGGGGCGTGGGTGATGGGGTGGTTGGTTAGGAGGGGGAGGGCGGGGGCGGGGTGGGTTGTGGAGAGGCAGGCCTGCGCGTGGCGTGGGGCGGAGCGGGAGGTTAGTGGGAGGTTAGTGGGGGGGAAGGGGGAGGAGGGCGGCGGCTTACGGAGAGGAAGAGCGGGTGGACGGTGGTTAGGTGGGCGGGCGAGGGCGGGTAGCGCATGACGAGGTCGCGGAGGGGCGCGATGGCGGTCTGGAGCTGTGTGTATGCGCGGCGGGGGGTCAGCGTGTAGTCGCGCGCGACGCAACGAGGGCGGGAGAGAGACGCACGCTGCCGCGCGCGTCGGCGCGCTGGTAGATCCCCTTGGCGAGCAGCGATACTATGCGCGGGGGCGAGTCGGTCAGTAACCAGAGTGCGGGCGAGCAAGTCAAGAAAGAGGCGAAGAGAGCACAGAGGGAGAGGGCCACGCACCGCGCTCGGGGGCTAGGCGCGCCTGCGCGGGGTCGAAGCGCGCGCAGAACTCGCCGATGTGCGACGTGGGGAAGAGCGGCGCGGCGGGGGGCGCATCGGACGCGGCAGGTCCGCCGTGTGTGAGCCTCGCGGACCTATCTCGCGACGCGAGAGGCAAAAACAGCACGATGAGCACGACGCGAGGGGCGGATGGGACGGGGACGGGGACGGAGGGAACGCACAGGATGAAGAGCACGATGAGGGACCCGGCGGGGCCGTCGAGGTCGATCGCGTCGAGCGGGTCGCTGCCGTCTGGCATCGGGGCGGCCAGGATCGCCTCGCGGGCGGCGAGGGCGGTGCGGGAGAGGGTCGTCGGTGAGCCGCCTGGACCACCGCCGGTGGACGCCGAGCCGGAACCGACGTTGGTGTATCCGGTGGCAGAGGTGGAAGCGGAGGAGGAGGAGGAGGGGAGGACGCCGTATGCGATGCCGGGTGGGTGGGGGACGGGGTAGAAGGTGCGGAGGAGGGCGAGGACGTTGGGGGGTCTGCGGATGGGGAGGAGCTCTGCGAGGAGGCGGTCGAGGGCGTGGGATTCTGTGGCCGGGGCTGCAGGTGCTTGGGACGTGGGCTCGGGCTCGGGGGCAGAGAGCGGCTGGGTGGAGGGTGCTTGGGTGGAGGGCGGGTCGGAGGACGGGGGCGTCGGGGGGTCGTGCGCGGGGGGAGTCGGCTCGGGCGCTGGGTCGGCGGGGAGGGCGGCGGTGGCGGGGGGCGTGGGCAGGCTCTGGGCGGGCTCGGGTTCCATTGCTGTCGGGGTGCGGTCGCTGTGGGCGGCGCTCAGGTGTGGATCTGGGCAGGCGCGCGCGCGGGCTGCTATCGATGGTCGGCGCTCCCGGCCGCGCCACACCGGGGCCTCACGCCCCCGCGCCGCGCCACGCCCTCGTCACCGCGCGCACGTCCTCGTCCTCGTCCTCGTCCTCGTTGCCCACCCCAGCCGCGCACCAACAGCACGCGCCTCGCACTACCGCACCGCACCGCACCGCACCCTCGTCTCCGCCGCGCCGCCATTGACAGGCTCCAACGACGCAGCACGGGACGAGGCGGGACAGAACAGAACAGGGTAGCGATTCGTTAAAACACGGCGCGACGCGCTAACGAGCAGGATCCCTGCCCTCTCACCCGCGCAAGCGAAAACGATCGACCCGGCGCGTCCTATCTACGAAGCCATCCCCCTCCTCCACGCGTGCCCTCCGCACCTCCGCCCCCGCCCCCGCCCCCGCCCCCGCCCCCGCCCCCGCCCCCGCCCCCGCCCCCGCCCCCGCCCCCGCCACCGCCCCCGTCCCCGTAGAACGCCCCCGCCCCCGCCCTACGCGGCGGTGCTACGACCCTAACACGCGATCCGTCATCGCGCGCGTGCGGCGTCGGCGCTCGTCGAGCGCCTGGCTGGGCGGCAGCTCGAGTTTGAGGAGATCAAGCAACAGGTCTACTTTGAGCGTACCGAGGGCGCCAAGTCTTACTTGGATCTTTTCAAGCCTGGAATTTTCCGTCGCGTCGGGCTCGGCGCATCGCTCCAGATGTGGTCCCAGTTATCTGGCATGAACATTATGATGTGCGTCCTTTTCATTTTCTGCGTTTTCGTTGATGCTGACTATGTCCTATAGGTACTACTATATCGTCCATGTGTTCCAAGGCGCTGGCCTAACAGGTCGTCGTGGGAACCTGATCGCCGATTCTGTTCAATATGTTCTAAATGTTGCCTTCACTGCTTCGTCCTCTTGGTCTGTGCTCCGCTGCTTGTAGTATTGACAGACTTGATGGTACCCGCCATTCTCTACATCGATCGCTGGGGTCGCCGCCCTATGCTTCTCGCAGGCACCCTGTTCATGCGATTTTGGCTGATGCTCGTTGGCGGTCTGCAAGGTAGATACGGACACTGGGGTACACTCGGCACCGATCGTGTTTGGGTCATTGATGGACATGACGGTCTCACGAAGGGTATCGTCGTCTGCTCTTACGCTCCTAGCTTTGCAATCACTATGGGTCCAGGTCCGTCGCACCCCCGTCTCGTATGGGGTGTTTTTGCAATTGATATTTTTACGCTAGTGTCTTGGACTTACCCGGCTGAAATATTTCCGGTGCGCGTGCGTGCGAAGGCTGTCTCGTTATCCACCGCGACCAACTGGCTGTTCAACTTTGCGCTCGCATGGGCAGTCCCGCCCGGGTTAAGCTTCATCGCACACAAGACGTACTTCATCTTCGGTGCCTTCAACTTTGCAGCCTTCATCCATATCTTGTTCTGCTTCCCCGAGACGGCAGGTCGGACATTGGAGGAGATCGAGGCTGTTTTCGAACGAGGCCATATTTTCACCGCGTGGAAGGTCAAGAAGGATGTGGAAAGGAAGACGCTCGAGGATGTCGTTTCTCATCAAAAAGATGTAGTGGTTCGTACACTTCTGACTCTACACGACACCCCTCGCTGACATGTGTTATATATAGCACGATGATGCAAATGAGAAAATTGTTTAGGACCCCATGACCCCGGTCGTTCGCTTTATTTTTCGTTGTGTTTCAAAAATATCGGAGACCGTATGCCCCTTGCTCATTCCTTTCTTGTTGTCTTTGCGTTTCATGAATTGCAATATCTAGGACCATGAAATAAGCAATTGTCTGATTGTCTCAGTCGGGGATAGCAGGAAAGTGAACCATCGCATGCTAGCATTCAATTTCCACCCTCCATCTCGGCTGCACCCTTCCTTGAAATGGTCCAACAAGTTTTGAACACTGCCGAATATCCAGTCCCCGATTTGTTAAAAATGGGGTGTATATTGGAGATAATGTGAATTTTGGCTGCTTTTACCGGATGAAGTAACTTGAGCTTGCCATCTCGCAAAAGAGCCGGCATACGAGTGCAATGAAAAACTACATTAGCAACTTGGTATGTTCCCTGGAGTGCCCCGAAATGCCCTAAAAAGATAATTCCATCAGGCTTTTAGGGCACTTCAGACCACAGGTCATCAGGTATATGTTTTTACAAGCTTCAGGTCTTTAAGGACGTTATTTCAGCTGGTTCAGAATGTTCAGTTAACTTAGGCTACTGTCACTCAGATATTCAATGGTTCAGGTCTGGTTAACATTTCAGAATATCAGTTCTTTTTTGCATCAGAAAGTCAGACCCCATAGAACTGTTAGACTGCCAGGCTACATCTGGAAAACCACCCCTTTGTATTAAGCTCTAATTAGTTTTATTTATGCATAATTAAGAACAATTAGGATTAGACATTTTTAGCTTACCCCCCTCTAAACCTGTTTAAATTAGACATAATTTTCCTAAATTAGGAATTATTAGGATTCATTATAACTTGAAATTTCAGAAAAATAATAATAAATCAAGCATCATAGTTCTCATAGCCTTCTTATAGAGTCATGTTTAATAGAGCACTAGTTAAATACCTAAACACAGAATATACCTTACTACAAACTTGCCTTTTGACAGAGTTGAACCAATAACCTCATGTATACAAGCACCCAGAACAAATGCTTTAAGCTACTAAGCCACAAGGTCTAATATATTATCTTGGTAATCAGAATAAGTAAACATAATATAGGCAATCTCAATATTTCTGATTTTATTCAACATTTATCTTTCCTCTGTCTTATAAATAAACAGGTCAATAAATACCTAAAAAGTTAGGTTTTTTAGGATTTAGTTTAAACACTAGCTAAGAAGATAAGAAACCAATGGAAAATAAATAATATACTTTATATAGGGTAAAAACAAATTATGGCATTTACATAATTTGGATCTAGAATATATAAAACTATGATTGAGTGTAATATTCAATAGGACTCTACTAGTATAGACAATACTACCTTAATTTGCAAATTTGATCAAAAACATGATTATGAATAATTAGCACGAAGGTGCTGTGGTAGGAAGACCACAACAAACAAAGAGAATAGACTGAAGAACCTCAGCCTACTCTATGGGCCTTTTATACTACTTTAGGAAATAGGGCGTGAGAATACCGTATATGTATCTGTAGGTATTCTCTAAGTCGTCTCTCTCAATAATGACTACTCTTGTGCTTCTCCGTTTGTCTCCTTCCGGCCAGGAAAGACTAGGAGCTCAATGCCCGGTATGTGAGTAGTTTGTAAGGCGGCATTCTATGCCCGTCGCAATATGGCTTGTGATACTTGACCAACGATAAGGTGATCCGTTGGGAGTGGATGACCAAGGTTACTATCTGTACCTTGTTGTACGCCTCCCCTTGTGAGGCCGCTTGATATTTGTGATGATCGTGTCGGAATAGACCGCCGTTAAGGCTCGACAGAACGTGATCATAACAGTGATCTTAATATGCTTAGTGCACATATTTTCTATATGGCAGGCAAATATATCATTCTAGCACCACATACCAACATGACTGTCTTTTCCACAGCCTAATAGCTAAAGGAAAACACCAAGTTTGAGCATCTTCTGTATAACAAGGCAATGAACAATATAAATAGTGCTAAAAATTGTACTATCAATAGTGATGATGATTGTGTGCTACACAAGATAGTATTGACCACTGTACTCATAGACAAGGTCTGCAAGGCTGTATGTAGCACATCCCTAAGCCTAACCCACACATTGTGTCCTATAATAACCAGTAGCAGGCATTAGCTAACAATGACAACTTTAATAATCTTGTGTGTAAGGCCAAGGTACCAAGGTCTTCATAGCCTCTTGTGGCAGCTGCCAAGCTGCCACCAAAGTGGCTAGGGGCATCAATGCACATTTCTCTCTTTCTATGTCCCTTTTAAAGGCAGCTAGAAAGTTAGCAAAAGAGCTACAAGATAATAGTGCAGGCATATATGAAGGAGAGTAATATGCTGAAACAGTATAGAATGTGCCACATCTTTACCTTCTCACTGATAGAGTAGTAGTACTTACTATTTCCTACTGCTAATTAAAGACTTCTTAGTATAGAATTAGTGCTAATATCATGAAATTAGAAACTAATCCAATGCTCACAATATGTTGCTCACAATTAGGAAATTAGATACTTTTAGATGCTATTAACACTTTTAAATACTTTTAGACACTATTAGATATAATCCAGAGCTAATACAAGGGGGTGGTTTTTCAGATGTCTACAGTGGCACTATTATAACCCACCACACTTTCTATACTCCAAACATGGGCACACTTCTGCCAAGCTTTGTAGCTTGGCATACTCAAGGCAGTAGGGCTTAGTAGTCATACAGGAGCTGTATAATATATCTAAGGCATCTATAATGCCTATGACACCTGCTAGTACACCATGAATTCATATTCACATTTGAATTGGGTATAGTGAGTGACCTATCTACAACATTATTGAGTGGTGCTTAAACACTGTCTGGGCATAGGTAAGCCTGTGGCCATATGCTGACCCAGATAGAGCTCTTTTCTAGGTAGCATAAGGAAATGTCTACTAAGTATAAATAGGATATAAGTTATAGATTCCTTATAGTCATATACTTGTAGCTTAATACAAATATGTCTACCTTACTGGCCTTTTGCATGTTAACCTCAACTGTTCTTCTTGTAATATATAGACTACTTTTTCTCAATCTTCAATAAGTATTTTAGCTTTTGATAAGTCACTCTTCTTAAATTTGTCTTATGGAGTTCACTTAAGACACTGAGGGATTTTAATGCTGTAAAGTGAGGAAAAGACAGAAAAAAACAGAAAAAAATAACAAAAAATAAATAAGCTACAAAAGGAAATCTATGTATTTCCTAATATATACAGATTTACCTTCACCTTGATGGGCCTTCTCTATAATCATTCAAGGATATTTTATATGTTTTTCTAGTGATATAGAGACCTGGGCAGGCTGGTTATTATGATATGGATGAGCAGACCAATTTTCTGACATTGATGCAATATGAAGAAGTGATAAAGAGAGAGAGATTTGGTAAAATCTCACTGTGTTAAGAGTAGGATGGATATATGGGCAAACAGAGTCACCATGATCTTATTTGATGCAAACAGTAGTATAGTGTTCAAGTTGGTTCCAGCCTTGTTGCCTGTATCCTACATTTACTATCACTAGAGTAATGTTGAGAGATTGCAGAGTCATTATAATAGAAAAAATCCTGAGACCTCATTTGTTTGTCTTTTTCTTTGATTTTTGTATAGGTAGTTGCTATATAACTCCCTATATCATATTTCACTGTCAATGAGACAAACAGAGAAGGGGTGCTGTTGCCGGAGCCTTTGCACTGAGGTGTATGGTTTTCACTAGTGTTTGGAAACCTTGGCTGTGCCGCGCGGCATATGCCGCTAGGAGCCAAGCACGTGAGTTCAAACTCCGGACAAGCACGGCGATGTTAGACGGCGAGCGCACGCCATGCCGCCGCACAGCGGAGATTGAATTTCCGCATGTATCTTCCACCGGTTTTACCCCTTGACAAAAGTGTCCTCATTTTTCAGTGATTTGTTTTGACAAGGCTTAGTCAAAAGTGTACTATACATGTAAACGGACTGAATTGATACACTGGCACTTTCTCCTACTCAAAATGAGGCCTTTGGTGTTCCTCGGAAAGATCTCGGATGGCGCCTGCACACGCCATGCCTGCATTTTGACCACATTTCGACTCGTATCTCACCATGTGCTCCTTGAACAATGACATGGTTTGAGAGCCAGAACGTTCTTTAATTTTCCTTATTTGAGAAATAAACCCGAAAGAAACACGTTAAGGACTGCACACCCCAAATCAGATTTACGAACACTGGTGTGTTTCCAAACACCACTCCAGTGATAGTATCAGTTTCAATACACCTCATTGGAGAGTCAGCTAATCAACAACTTTGATCACACGCAAAAACATGGCGACAAGAGACTGAATTGACAGTGCGCGAGGGAAAGATTGAATAACATGGTGAAGCATCAGAAATATTCTAGCCACGGATAAGAGAGGCCCGAGTCTTCGTGAGCGAATCGGTAATTCCTAAAAAAGTCTCAGCCAGTTGAATCTACCCGGCAATTTGTCAGCAAATGGACATAGACGGGAAAATGAAGCATACTGTATCTAGAGCATCCATGTAGGAGCAAGGAATGGCCTTTGCTGAAGACATCTGGTCCTGCGGAGTGTCTTTATACACTTCCTGAGCAATCTGAACCATGCAACGTAGGCTATAGGAGCTTTGATCTTGTCCAAAAGATACGGCATGGAAAGATAAGGGTTTCCTTAATAGATGTGGGTGAGGCCTTTAGATCTAAAGAGGCGGTTGTTAAGCCGGCTAGGCTTAGTCGAGTGCACGTGATGCACTAAGAGGGGTTCCCTGGGCTGAAGCTGATAGTGACGGCCCACCGAATGAAGACGACTGCTCGTCGTTGGGCTTGTTCCAAGAAGGGCTGGTCTGTATTGATCTTCTCCTTGAAGAGTCAAAGGAGATGCTGGTTGATCACGTGACGATGTTCGTCTGGTACGAACAAGTCTTCTCCGATGCAACAGATGACTTCGGATGGGTCCCAACGGATGACTCGATAGGCAGCGAGTCCTTGATACGTTGCAGGCGGTAGAGGGTGGTAAGAGCTGTGAGACGAGTCCAGTGCTTCGTCAGACTGAGTATGGTTCTTTAGATCTGACAGAGATCGCGAAGCGTGAGCTGGGAAGGCAGCCAGACGCTGGGCGCAGTGCTGAGATCAAGATGTATACAAAGTGAACGAGCTGAGGCTTCTGAGAAGCTCAGCTCCCCTATATATAGTACAGGACTATTTAGGGCGGGACGGACATATGGTCCGTGCTTCGAAACACTAAGTACTATCAACGATCGACATCAGTAAGCCGCAGTCATCGTTCGTGCTCCGCGGCTCACGAATGTAGCCATGTATAGTAAGTAAATCAAATTTCTGTCCGCATCAATCAGAAGTAAGGAACTGATCGTGATCTAATCAGTAAGCATAATAGAAGAGGAACCGATCACGATCGTCATCAGTCATCAGAACAAAAGAAGAAGCATAGTATCGTAAGCGTTCATGCATTAGCATGTGAATGGTAATCAATCCGAAGCAGAAGACGAAAGCGTTCATGCGTTAGCATGTGAATGGTAAACAGTCTGAGTCCGAGTCATGTGCGTAGCTCATGACCATGTCCTGAGTCACGTGCCTAGACGTGTGTCAAGTCACGGTCCTAGTCTTTAACAGTTCAAGTCCGGGGAAACGCCTGACCTTCCCGTTTGTCCACGTGCCAAGCACGTGTTAGGACGCGGTCCTAACACTACCCCCCCTTTTACACTCGTCGTTGGCTCATGACGGCATCAGGATCGCGGATGGGGAGAGCCATGAAAGTGCGGGGATCCATGACGGGGGTATGACGTGTCGGATGTCCTTCCCAGCGGGCGTCATCGATCATCCTGTCCCGAATGTGCCAATAATACCTATAATTCTCCGCCACATGCTCTAGCTGCGTCGAGAGGAGTTCAACTACCTCGCCGTACGCTTCGTAGTCCCGTATGAAGTTCCGGGCAGTGAGGTCAGTGCGGCGACGAATGCGTGTGATGGGACAATTTGCGATGAGGTGTCCCGGTCGGTTGCACTCCCAGCAGAGTCGTGTGTCGGTGGCAGGTGGCGATAGAACAAGAGGAGGGGGAGAGGGTGAAGGGTCGCGGAGAGGGGGCCAGGTTCGTTCAGCAGCGCGGACGCCATCCAGTGGCCAGCCGTTGATCGTTCGTGGCGGTGACACGGGCGTCGAATGATGGACCTCGTGTTCCCTGGCTGCCTGTTCCGGATTGTATGGTGGGCTGCTGGGTCGAGAGATGGGTCGACCTGCGTCGTCGAAGACAGGGATAGGAGGGAGCCGGTTTCCGGGGAATGGGTCGGCGTAGGGGTAAGGAAGGGCGTTGTGGATGTCGGTCATGGGGAGATGGGAGAAGGGTTCTGGCACCGGGAGAGCAAGAGGGGACAGGTGGCGGGTGCCATTGAGGAGAGGGAGGAGTGCAGAGGAAGACATATCCAAGTAGAGGAAAGGTTTGGTGGGGAAGCTGGAGAGAGGTTTGGGTCTCGACAAACGTTCCTTTATAGATTCCTTTCCTTCTTGTTTGAGCGAGTAAAGACGGTGGTGCGGTCGAATCTTGAATAGGCGTAGCGACAGTGGTCCTGGCGAGGAGTGTATATTGGGCAGTGTTTGATGTGGTGGCTCCTGCTCGGATCACCGTCGTTTGTTCGGCCATGCCAAACCGCGATTCGTCTGTCTTTGCAGCTCCTGGTATGCCTGGGTGCGCCAATTTGCGCTGTCTGAGGGTTTGCGCTGTGGCTTCGTCCAAGACCGTTCCGAGTAGGTCTTGCTTGGGGAAGTGTCCGTGGTTGCCTTCTGACTCCTGCCGCGTGGGTCCGATCGTTCCCGATTTAGGTTGTTCGATCGTTCGCTTGTAGCGGAAGTCCTTGAGGATCCTCGATCAAGTTCCTTCCTTCGCGCTTCTGGGTGGTCGGCTGATTCTGTCCTTCTCGACTGCGGAGTTGCTGATGGCTTCGCGAACTGCGCCATCCGTGCTTCGAGGAGTTTCTTGATCTGGGGAACCGTTGCTCCGGTAGCTAGAAGCTTCTTCCAGACGGGATGTTTTCGGAGTTCTTCTTTGAGCTTGGCGTCCTTCTTGTCGTGTTCTGCCGCTATTGCTAGAATTCCCAATGTCTTGAACTTCATCGAGTAAAACGTTTCCGGGATTGGGAGGTCTTGGACTTTCCTCCGGCTGCGGGCATCGTTTACTTCTTTTAGCTGGGCGGTTGCGACTTCTTTGATCTTGGCTGGAGTGGTTCCCTTGTCGAGGTATGATTGTCCGATACGGCGACCTTCGAGTTTGTACTCGTCGTCCTTGAACTGTCGATTCAGCTCTCGTGCTTCTTGCTGAAATTGTCGGATGCTGTATCCTTCGCCCAGAAGTCTTCTTCCTGATGAAGAGTTTAATAACCCTATCGTGATTCAATCTTCTTCTTCTTGATCTTCTCGATCTTGTAGGATTTGGCGAACGTCCTTCCCTGTGGCGAGCAGCTTCCTTCCGCTAGGAGTTTTTTCGAGTTGTTTCCTGACCTGATCTTCCTCGGCTTCTCGATTATCTTCCAGGTCGGCCTGCAATACTCGGATCGATGCTTCCCTTCCTTTGGGCGCGGAGGGGTGCCGTTTATAGAACTCCGCGACGGCTTCCTTGGCATTGGTGACGTTTGCCGCTGCTTCCCAAGAGTTATCCGATTCGGGATAACCCTTCCATTTGATCAGGTACTGGAGGGTCTTCCATCTCCCGAAGCGTTGTGCTCCGATGATCTTCTCGACTTCGAATTCTTCTTGCCCCGCTATTAGGTCTGGTGCCGGTTTGGGGTAGTTGGGTCCATGTGTCGCGTTCTCCTTGTAGGGCGTAAGTCGACTAGCATGGAAGACGTCGTGAATGCGCTGCCAGCTGTTCGGCAGCTTCAGCTTGAAATTGACTGTTCCGATAGTGTCGATGATCTCAAACGGCCCAAATCGTTTGGGTCTTAGCTTCTCCGATGGGTGGTCTGTGTGGATGTGCTTCCCATCTAACCATACTTGGTCTCCTTTCTTGAAAGGCGGTAACTCCATTCCAAAACGGTCGTGCTGTATCCTCATGGCTTCGGCTGCGATTTCGAGGCTGGCTTGTGCTTCCTTCCTAGCACGTTGCAGAGTTTCGAGTCGCACGTCGGCGGTGGGGACGTTCGTGTTTCCTATAATCGCTGGGTACGCCCTTGGTTGGTATCCGTGTAGAAGTTCGAATGGTGACTTCTTCGTGGCTGAGTGCTGGTGTACGTTGTGGGCATATTCCGCGTAGGGAATGAGGTCGGCCCAATCGTCCTGTGAGGAGCTGCAAAATGCCCTGAGGTATTGCTCCAGTTCTTGGTTCATTCTCTCCGTGGCGCCATCTGTCTGTGGATGATATGCTGTGCTGAGCGCCGACTTGATTCCTAGTTCTTTGAGTAGTGCTTGTGCCACTTTTGACGCGAATTGTGTTCCTCTGTCCGAGATGATCTTGTCGGGTAGTCCGTACCTTCTCCAGGTGTGATCCAATAATAATTGGGCCGTCCCGTCTGAGTCGATGTTCTTTAGACACGGTGTGATGACGGCCGTCTTTGTGAATCTGTCTGTTACCACGTGGAGTGAGTCAAATCCGTTTGACAGGGGAAGGTCCGTGATGAAATCCATGGTAATCGTTCCAAACGGTCGGTCTGGAATCTCCGTTGGCTGGAGAGGAACCATTGTTGGATGCGTGTCGTTCTTGGTAGATTGGCAGGTTGCACATCCTTCCACGTATTGGTGGATTGTGTTCGATATTCCGGGCCAGGTGAATTCTTGCCCTACCGCTGCTAGTGTTCCTCTTTGTCCTGGATGTCCTGCGGCTAGATTGTCGTGGTTCAACTGGATGATGTCCCTGCGTAGTTGTTCGTCCTGAGGAACGTAGATTTTTCCTCTGTGTAGGACGAGTCCATCTTCTTCGTTCCATTCCTGTAGGCCTTTCTTCATGCTTCTTGGGCCTAGCTCCTGGATCTTGGCTAAGGTTTCGAGTAGCCACTTGTCCTTCTGGTTTGCTGCTATGATTCGATTCTTGAGGTCTTCGTCAATAATCGTGACGCCTCCTCGTCCTGTGGCTCTGATGTGCCATATCTCGTGGGGGTTCAGTTCGTCCTCTGTGGTGATTGCGTTGACGTCTGCGAAAGGTCTTCGGCTCTTTTCCGGTGTTTGATCGAAAAGCTTGGGTTCCAAGAGCGTTTCGCCTGAATTGTCAAATTCCACCCCCTCTTTATGGTCTGGACGCCGTGACAGACCGTCGGATTTATTGGTCGTCCCCGCCTTGTGCGTTAACTTGTAATCGAAACGCGAGAGGAATAGCGACCATCGTGCTTGCCGACGGTTCAACTTTTGACTTGATCGGAACCATTCGAGGTTCTTGTGGTCCGTCCAGACGTCTACCGGGGTCTCAGCGCCCTCCAAGTAATGTCGCCAAGCTTCAAAGCTCGAACGACCGCTAGCAACTCTTTGTCGTAGATCGGATAGTTGCGTTCTGTGGGTGAGAGCGATTTGGAAATGTATGCGCACGGGTGCCATTTCCCATCGGAGGCGACTTGGGATAGTACTGCTCCAGTAGCGAAGTCGGATGCATCGCATTCGATGCGGAATGGGTTCCTGGTTTCCGGCATGACGAGTACTGGAGACGAGATGAATATCTTCTTGAGTGCTTGGAATGCCTCCTCGCATGCTGTCGTCCAGTCCCAGCTGCGCTCCTTCTGTGTCAACTCAAATAGCGGCCTAGCTATTTTCGAGTAATCCTTGATGAATCTGCGATAGAAGTTGCAGAATCCCAAAAACGATTGGACCTCCTTGACTTTGGTCGGTGTGGGCCAGTCCATGATGCCGGCCACCTTGATTGGGTCCATTTCCAGATGTCCATGAGAGATGACGTACCCGAGATAGTCAATTTTCGTTTTGTGAAAATGACATTTTGAGGGTTGCAGGTACAAGTCGTTATCCTGCAATATCTGTAAAACCTGTTTCATCGTCTTGATGTGTTCGTCCATAGTCTTTGAGAACACCAAGATGTCGTCCATGTAGATGGCCACTCGTCCTGCGTAGATGAGGTCCTTGAAAAGCGAGTTCATCATGGTTTGGAACGTCGCCGGTGAGTTGGTGAGGCCAAAGTACATGACCAGTGGTTCGTACATCCCTAGATTCGTTACGAACGCTGCCTTGTGGACATCCTTTTCGTCGATGAGGATGTTGTTGTATCCGGTGTCGATGTCCACCAGCGAGAAGTACTCCGCCTCTGTCAAGAGATCCAGTAGCTCTTGAATGATCGGGAGAGGGTACTTGTTCTTGATCGTTATTTCGTTAAGCTTCCGGTAGTCCATTACCGGCCGTAGCTTTCCATTTTTCTTCTTGATAAAGAAGAACGGGGATGCCATGTGCGGCTTGGATTCCCTGATGAATCCCTTCTTGAGACTTTCGTCGATGAACTTCTTGAGTTCCTCTTGCTCCATGGGACTGAGGCTATAAAGTTTCGGCCTGAGCGAGTGTTCCATGCCGTCCTTGAGTTCGATCTTGTGATCCCATGGTCGTTTGGGAGGTAGTTTCCCAGGTTTTCGTCCTTCGAAAACCTTCCTGTAACTCCAGTATTCCTTGGGTACGATTTCCTCGAAGGATAATTCGGGTTTTCCTTTCGAGGCCTCTTCTGCCAATTTCTGTGAATTGGTGTGCTTCGTTTGCTTGCCTATCGTTGCCTTGGCAGGCTCCGCCTTGCGTGCCGGTGTATTGGCGACGGAGGTCTCCACGCGATGGATGTCGTATCCTTCCTCGCGGTCGTTGTATAACTCCAGGGCTTCTAGTTGCCCTATCTCCAGATACCTGACGAGGTATACTCCATCTTCGTCTAGGTCCGTGGAAGGTAGAGCCGATAGCGGTCCACCACCTTCCTGAGTCTCCTCTTCTGCCCACGTCGGTGCCGCGTAATTTCTGGCTTGGGTCCTGAGGTAGTACTCCCTTCTCGTGCCTTTGGGTTGCGACCCCCGGATTTTAGGCATTATCCGCGGATGTGGTACTGTAGTGTTTCCCACTTTCCGACCTAGCTGTCCTTTTCCTGGCTTCTGTAATGGGATTGAGTAGTCGCACTCTCGTGGTACTGTCGCCATGCGCCGTATCCCTGGTTTTTGACGTCCTGGTTTTCTAAAGGCCCTCTTCGCCTTGACTGGTCCTCCTATGATGTCGCATGTCGGTGGGCACCTAGTGAAGTGTAGTCCATACGCGTGCCAGTCGACTTCCGGGTTGTGTTCCAATAACCAGTCGGT
Organism: Heterobasidion irregulare TC 32-1; assembly: GCF_000320585.1. Classification (NCBI taxonomy): domain Eukaryota; kingdom Fungi; phylum Basidiomycota; class Agaricomycetes; order Russulales; family Bondarzewiaceae; genus Heterobasidion; species Heterobasidion irregulare. The sequence continues at coordinate 1,629,170 of NW_009258208.1, read as the reverse complement.
TCCTAGAATGACGTCCTCTTTTCCAATTTCGGCGATGTAGAATCTTGCCGACTCGATATGTGCTCCCCCTTGTTCGCCTAGAACTCGTAGTTTGAGTTCTGCGAACCTCGTGATCGGTCCTCCTTTGAATTCCGTGTTTTGGACCGTATTGACTGGAATGGGGTGGGGAGTCCTCCTCGTAGTGATTCCATGCTTCTCCACAAAGTTGGGATGCATGAATATTCCTGTTGCTCCGCTGTCGACCAGAGCCTGTGTAGCAGCCTTTCGATTCTTGCCTATGAGTTCCGTCTCGATCTGAAGTGATGGTGCACCACGAGTTTTCATTTTGAAGAGATATAACGTGTCTGGATGTCCATGCTCTTGGTCAGCATTGTCACTGGCCAGAGGAGCGTACCGGTTTCCTGCAAGAATCCTACTCTTCACACCCGCTGCCGGTGGAAGAGACTTTAAAAACCCTTTTTGTTGACTTGGAGGTTGGCGATTTCGCCTCGTTCGATTCCCATTCGTCTGTCGGGTTCCGCTCTGGGTCTGCGTTCGTCCCGATATTCTTCTTCCTCCTCTTCATCCGCTTCCATGGCCCTCATAGTGCGAGGCCTTGGAATGAACCTTCCTCTTGACGGAGGTGGGAATCTTCTTTTGGGTCGAGAGGGACATCCACGCGCCATGTGCCCGGTCTTCTTGCAATAGAAGCACTTTCCTTCTTTGTAGAGCCGGTTCCTTTCTTCCGGCGTAAGCTTCTTGAAGCGGATGGCGTCGACCTCCAATTCGGCTGCGTCTACGTCCATAGGGGCGTATTGGGATTCTCGTTCATGACGAGGGGTTGGGGCGAAGTTCGAATAGTAGTTGGTCGGGGTGAAAACTTGGTACTTCCCCTGCCGAAGGTCTCGTGCGCGCATTTCTTCTATGCGCATCGTCTCGTGTCGTTTGGCCTTGGCTACTAGTTCGTCCCATGTTGCCTGTGCTGCTGGGTCTTGATAAATTCCTCGGGCCAACTCCCATTTGAGGCCCCGTAGGAAATGCGTCTTCTTGGTCTCGAGATCAACCCCTGCTAGTTCGGCGATTTGCTCGAACAACTGGAGGTACGTGTTAAAGGACTCCTTTCCTTGGTTGATCCTAGCCAGCTTGTCTCTGGCATCTGCTGTCTTGTCGAATTCCTCGAAGTCCGTCGAGATCTTTTGGCGGACTGAGGTCATGTCGGTAGCGGGTTTCCACGTGTAGTGGTTCCAATCATCGTTCGTGTTCCTGGCCTTGGTGAAGTTCCTCGCCCATATCCCTGCTGATCCTCCTTTCATGTAGGACAAAGCGTACGCGATCTTTGTAAACTCGTCCGGGAAGTCGTGTTTTCTGGCGAGGATCATCAGGTCGATTTCGTGGAGGAACTGCTCCGTTCGTTTTCGGTTTCCGTCGAAGGGAGTGGGTTTGGCCATAGCCGGTCCCTTGGACTCAGGATTTCTAGGATTTGTCGACATCTCACTGGATGGGGGCTGGTGATCGTCAGGAGGCTCTCCACTTGTATCTGGTTCTTGAGTATGCTCTTCCCGGGTGCTTTCGTCCGGTGAAGGGGTTCGGATACTTGTTTGGGGAGAGGTTTCTTGTATCGGGGATGTAGTGGGCGTGTTTCTTCGAGAGAGTCGACTTCCACTGGCTGTTTCCCTGGGTACGTTATAAACGTGTGGTCTCGGTGAGTTATGATTCCGATGTGGCGGTGATTTAGGCTTGATTCTTCTGAGCTCGGCTGTGACGATTGCGAGCTTAGTGGTCTGTAGTTCGGGTGCGGCGTGGATTTCCTTCTCGAAGAAGGGTCTCTTGTAGAATTCTTCTTTCCCGACTCCTGTGTAGAATCCGGTGAGGATTCCTCCGATGTAGAAGTGTCTGTTCTCTTCGTCACAATAAACGGTGTCTGGGTCGACGTCCTCGGGTAGGTGGTCGAAGATGTAGATCGGGTTATTGTGGTACGGGGGTGGGTATCCTTTTGGGATTGTTGGCTCAATGGTTTATTCTGTGAAGAAGAAGGGGATCTCGTGTCTTCTTCCGGCTCGGAGTCCTTCTTGGAGTGTGGGTTCTCTGCGGATGATTTCGTTAATCCCGTTGTTGATCTGGTCCAGGAGTGTGAGGATCTCGTCAAAGGTTTGTCCAGCGACGACGGTTCGGAAATGATAAGTTTTGTGGGCGAACTCTCCTCGTCGGATAACTGATACGGTGCCGATGATTTCGGTTCGGTGGGGTGAGTATCCAGTAGGATCCAGCGCGTCCTAGTTCGGGATGGTGTAGGTCCAGAAGATGAAGATTGTGTAGTCGCTCCTTTGGTGACTGTTCTCAAGTAGTTCCTGTCTGATTCCTCCTGAATCAACGTCCTGGGTGATGCGCTTTCGAAGGGATGCGATGTGTTCTGCTGGGAAGTTGCTTGGCCTTCCGTCGTCGATGTCAACGGTATTCCTGGTGTGAATAAAGTTGAGTCCTGGATCTCCAACTGTGGAGACTGGTGTCCTGGGTTCGTTGGTGAAGCAAAGCCCCAGAAAGGGGAATCCGATTCTTCCGATGAAGAAGTAATCTTGTGTGTGCTGTAGCCGATATGAGGCTACTCCTGCGTATACTCGTCCGATTGCCGAGTATCTGATGTGGGTGCTGGTCTCTGTTAACCTAGGCGTTCCTTCGTGGGGTGCTTGGTTAATCCTGGTGGCTAAGATGTTGCTGCGGTTTCTTTCTTCTAGCAGTTGGTGTGCGGCTGCTGCTAGTGACTGTAGTCGGTGCTGGTCCAGAGTGTTTCTTCAGGGCAGGGAAGAGAGAGCTCGTTCAAGTGTTAAGCCGGCTAGGCTTAGTCGAGTGCACGTGATGCACTAAGAGGGGTTCCCTGGGCTGAAGCTGATAGTGACGGCCCACCGAATGAAGACGACTGCTCGTCGTTGGGCTTGTTCCAAGAAGGGCTGGTCTGTATTGATCTTCTCCTTGAAGAGTCAAAGGAGATGCTGGTTGATCACGTGACGATGTTCGTCTGGTACGAACAAGTCTTCTCCGATGCAACAGATGACTTCGGATGGGTCCCAACGGATGACTCGATAGGCAGCGAGTCCTTGATACGTTGCAGGCGGTAGAGGGTGGTAAGAGCTGTGAGACGAGTCCAGTGCTTCGTCAGACTGAGTATGGTTCTTTAGATCTGACAGAGATCGCGAAGCGTGAGCTGGGAAGGCAGCCAGACGCTGGGCGCAGTGCTGAGATCAAGATGTATACAAAGTGAACGAGCTGAGGCTTCTGAGAAGCTCAGCTCCCCTATATATAGTACAGGACTATTTAGGGCGGGACGGACATATGGTCCGTGCTTCGAAACACTAAGTACTATCAACGATCGACATCAGTAAGCCGCAGTCATCGTTCGTGCTCCGCGGCTCACGAATGTAGCCATGTATAGTAAGTAAATCAAATTTCTGTCCGCATCAATCAGAAGTAAGGAACTGATCGTGATCTAATCAGTAAGCATAATAGAAGAGGAACCGATCACGATCGTCATCAGTCATCAGAACAAAAGAAGAAGCATAGTATCGTAAGCGTTCATGCATTAGCATGTGAATGGTAATCAATCCGAAGCAGAAGACGAAAGCGTTCATGCGTTAGCATGTGAATGGTAAACAGTCTGAGTCCGAGTCATGTGCGTAGCTCATGACCATGTCCTGAGTCACGTGCCTAGACGTGTGTCAAGTCACGGTCCTAGTCTTTAATAGTTCAAGTCCGGGGAAACGCCTGACCTTCCCGTTTGTCCACGTGCCAAGCATGTGTTAGGACGCGGTCCTAACAGCGGTGTATCGTACTGGAGTATTAGGCTTACCCTAATGTGACTGCCTTCCGGCAAATATCGTAAACTGTCGCGTCGCTGACCTGAGCTTCGCCATCGCTCAAGAAAACCAACACGGGAGCCCTACGCACAATTTCAGTGACAAGGGTTCCAGAGCTGACAATTTCACCAAGCTTTCAGGACTGAAAGAAGACTGCATTGCCTTTTGAGCATCTTTCAACGCAGCCTCAAAGTTGGTGTATGAACACTCTTCTTGTGTGAGTATAAGGTTGAGAAGTTGGTCAGGCGTGCTGGAGAAGTCATTTACGACTCAAGTCTGATTGTGAAGATCAATACACGGAATCTGTCAACGGCACTCTTCGAATGCTTACTCGTGATGATGTGCTAAAGGTAACCACGGAGTACACATCACGCCGAGCGCCATTCGCAGACTGAACAACAGCTTGGCGCGCAGACCAGAAACCATACAGAGCGGAGAGAACAGCACCGTATCTGTTATTGGCTTTCTGAGAGATCAATTGGTACGACGGAGTGTTGGACAAGGGCCGGCAATCTGGCTGCGTCATAGACCACGAACTTTGAAGGAAGTAGAATTGGCAAATGAATCATCCCTTCTGAGTCAATTATGAGGTTTACCTGTCAATCACGAAGATGCTGGGAATGTGAAGGGTTAACGATTGCGCATCTGCCGAGATTGTTCGAAAGACATACACATGGAAAGACTGCCGCAACACTACTGGATTTGCGCAATTGAAAGAGTGCCCATCGTGCGAAACATACCCGAGTGCACTATCCGGAGCTGTGTCAAGGGACAGAGGTGCATGGAAGATCTCCTTAGTGCAGAAAGACTGTGATCCCGTGGTCGCATGTTCTGAGCCTGAAGAAATAACTTTATAATTTAAGTTAAATAAAATAGAGGTTTACGCACCTCCGCATATTGAATCACTTCAATTTTTTACCTGTTAGAAAAATTAAAGTGAAGAGGCTTTGGAGACTGACCATTTCGCGAATTCCGCTTGTTCTTCATGCGAGAAAGGGTCTGAGAAGTCTAGATAAGTACTGACATGGGACGGAAACTGACAAAGAGAATTCGGTACCCTTGAAGCCTATGAGTGATGCTAGTTAAATATTAGCTTGAACAATTTGAGACCTGGCCATACCAAGGCGTGCCCAGTATAGACGATGAGATATCCAATCTTTCTCGCGATCTGGGGATGGATGCATTCTCGCGGCAGTAATATGTTGTACTTCAGTGTCTCGGCAAGTCTCTCTCGCTGTGCTGCGACTGCAGAAGGTAGATTAATTACAGACCAAGACATGATTGAAATGATATACCAGAAATCAATGTGCGCGTGACGTCCCTGCGATGTACAAACCTACTGCTCGGTGAGTGTCACATGAATTTGAGGTGTCAGATACTTTGAAATCACCATATTGCACAGCATGGGAGCGCCATCATCGCCAGATCTGTTATGATCACGTTCTATCGGGCCTACACGGCGGTCTATTCCGATACGATCATCACAAATATCACGCGGCCTCACAGGTTGAGGCGTACGCCAAGGTACAGATATTAACCTTGGTCATCCACTCCCAATGGATCATCAATCATTGGTCGAGTATCACGGGCCTATTGTATTAGCGGGCATGGAACGCCGCCTTATAAATTACTCACACGCAGGGCATGAACCTCCTAGTCTCTCCTGGCCGGAAGGAGACCAACGGAGAAGCACAAGAGTAGTCGTTATTGAGAGAGACGACTTAGAGAATACCTACAGATACATATTCGGTATTCTCACGCCCTCCTTCCCAAAGTAGTATAAAAGGCCCATAGAATAGGCTGACGATCTTCAGTCTATTCTCTTCGTTCTGGTGCTGTCTTCCTACAGTACCCTTCGTTCCCCTGTATCTTCACATACAGGGACCTACGCTCGTACTGTCTTCCTACAGTACCCTTCATTGCTATACCGCAATACACTTCTGGCTCCTGTGCTACACGTACAGTCGAGACCACCGTTCCACACATCCTCCACGAGCGACCTAGGGAAGAACCTCCTACTCTTGGGGTTACCGACGAGCAGTCGTAACACTAGAATAGACTCTTCTGCCCCTACCTTGCTCGCACTAGCTTGCTGCCACACCCTCTCTCATAACCTTGCTCAGTGGGGATATAGACCCCCATTGAGAAAGCGTTACTGCACACACTCTGGAGCAAGACCTAGGCCAGGAATATCCACCCGGCACTAGACGTATCAATAACCAACTCCGTCACAACAATCGCCCTATCCGGCGCGAAGGGGACTTCTGGGTCTACGAAGACAATAACGGAACTGCCCCTCCGAATTACGATAACTGCTCATACCGAAACAGGCGTTATTACTTCACCCTTGAAGACGGAACAGAAGAAGAGGATATTTGGAACGAAACAGAAGCTCAGTGGGAACTAGCCCCACAATACAGGGAACCGGCGCCGGTAATCCCCGAAGACTCGGAGCAAGAGGAAACAACCTCGGAATCAGACTCCGACTCACCAAACCAAACACCGATCAACACCCGAAACGAACCACTCGCCAACATGTCGGGACAAGCTTCGACTTCTACAAACACCCCTTCCGCGACAGTACAACCTGGAAGAGGAAAAGTCAAACTCCCAGACAATTACACAGGCGACCACATTGAATCCCAGAAATTCATGCTCCAATGCCTCCTTCTTTTCGCAGCAGAATCCGATCGGTACAAGACCGATCAAGACAAAATATCCCTTGTGCTCTCATGCATGAGATACGGCACGGCGGGAGCCTGGGCGGAGAATTTTCTCCTCAGATCAGTAGGAGCAGATCCACCTACCGACCTAGGCACCTGGAAGGACTTTTTAGCAAAGTTCAAATTACAGTTTAGGGAGACGGGCAAGACCGACAAAGCGCGAAGCGCTCTCATGGCTTTCTCCCAAGGACGAATGACGGTTGATGAATACTCCAACCAATTCATTCTCATCGCCGCCGATGCCGACATCTCCGATAAAGAGCAAGTCCCTTACTTCCAACGCAGGTTAGACCCGCGCGTCATGGACAAAATATACGACAAGGAAGTTCAGCCAAAGGATACCATTCAGGACTGGATCAATACAGCCTGCGAAATAGATGGACGACTGCGAGCCAGAACAGCTCAAAAAGCCATCCTCGCCAACTCCACCTCCTTCCGAAGCGATTATCTGAATCGTTTTCATAACCAAATCTCTCCCCGCTACAACTCCACAAACGCCCCTCGCAGAATGAATAACCAGGTGGTAGACATGGACATCGACGCCACCAGGAAGCGTAATGCCGAAAGTCAAAAGAGAAAGTTTGACGGCAAGCGACCAAAATGTTATAACTGCGGGCGCGTAGGACATTATAGCGCTGACTGCCGATCCGCTCGTAGAAGCGTTCCACCAGTTCGAGGAAACTCGAAAAGACGCTTGGGTACGACAGGGAGAGGAAACCGCGCAGTTGATTTGGAAGGAGAAGACGACACACCCGCTATGGGAAACCAAGCGGGAATATATCGAGGAATGGAGACAGAGGATGTCCCTCGCAACGACCAGCGGGTACCACAACCTGGTCCTTCGATGGAACGTCCTCACTCTACCTCATCCGGACGACCCCAAACGAACCATGGGCAACGCGCTATGTTACCTAACGGACGACGGGGAGACGGAAGCGTCAGTCATTCTGCTCGAATCGGAGCAGTACTCGGAGAATTAGGGGAAGATGAAGCAAGAGAAGTGATCTTGGGACACGCGGAGCGTTTTTCCTGACCTCTCCCTCACCAGCGAAGGAGAGAGGTCAAGGACGACCCGAGTTTGATGCCCGCACTTGTATTCGTATCGGAGCAATGAACGACCGTATCATCACCCCCATACGCCTGAACGTGAAAGTATCAAACAGGAGTCAAAACGCTGGAGCAAAGGCAACCATCGACTCGGCCTGCGAAGGGGTTATAGTAAACGAAACTTGGGTCAAGAAACATCGTTTCCCCACCTATACACTCAACAACCCCATTCGCGTCCGGAATGTCGACGACACTATTAACAAAGCAGGTCTCATCCGGTCCGCCCTGGATGTAAACCTCACCATTCGGGACATCAGAGGACGAACGCATACTGAGCGCGTCCAAATGTTTATCTCCAATCTAGGGAAAGACGACCTTATCCTAGGAACAGATTGGTTGAAATACCACGATCCCTCCATCGAATGGAGGCGACGTGAAGTGCACTTTGATCGGTGCCCCCAGAAATGCCAGCAACCATATGGGTTCACTAGGGCAAGGGAAGAACCGCCATACAATAGGCGGTTATCAGACGTGGAGCCACGGCACAAACCACGCATCAATGAGCGCGAAAAACAGCGCCTAGAACATCTCCGAAGACTATCGGAAGATGTAGGACTCCGCGACCATAGCGGAACGTTTGGTGTCCAACTACGAGCATACCTCAAAAGGAAATGGCTCCTAAAGGACATAAGGAAATACGCAGAAGAGAAACGAAAGGCTCAAGACAAGCCATCTCTTTCACCAAACGAGGGAGAACCTGATCTCCCAGACAAACCCTCAGGAAAACAGGCCACCCGGGACCCAGTTATTCGGAAACTGGCCCCCGAACCGTCAGGATTTGCCAGCTTCGACCAAGACCTGGAAGACGAAATCATCGTCACCAATCTAAAGGAAAGAGTCCCCAAGGCGCATCACGAATTTTTGGACATCTTTAGCGAACGAAAGTCGCAGCGACTCCCAGAGCACACTTACTGGGATCATGCCATCGACTTGAAACCAACCTTCAAACCTCAAGTGCCCAAAATCTACGCCCTGAGCCCAGAAAAACACGACGAATTAGGGAAATTCATCAAGGAACATCTGGAGAGAGGAACTATCCGTCGATCCACCTCGCAAACAGCAGCCCCATTTTTCTTTATAGGGAAAAAAGATGGAAAACTACGACCGGTACAGGACTATCGCCACTTAAATTCGCACACCATCCCGAATGTGTGCCCCCTTCCACTAATCCAAGAACTACTGGACGTGATAAAAGGGGCCATCATTTTTAGCAAATTGGATGTACGATGGGGATACAACAATATACGCATCAAAGAAGGAGATGAGTGGAAGGCAAGCTTCATCACCCCGTTAGGTTCTTACGAACCTACGGTGATGTTTTTCGGCCTAACCAACTCACCAGCCACCTTCCAAGCTATGATGAACATGATCTTCAGAGAACTCATCACAGCCAGGAAAATAACCGTATATATGGACGACATCCTCGTTTTCTCCAAAACCATGGCAGAACATGTTAAAATCCTAAATCAAGTTTTCCAAATCCTACGTGACAACGATCTGTATTTGAAACCCGAAAAATGCGAGTTTTACAAGGAAAAGCTCCAATATCTGGGATATACAATTTCAAAAGACCATGTCGCCATGGAGGACTCAAAGGTGGATGCGATAAAAGATTGGCCAATCCCACGCACAGTCCGCGACATTCGCTCCTTCCTGGGTCTAGGGAATTTTTACAGGCACTTTATTGACAAGTTCTCACTCATCGCGTGCCCCCTACATGACCTCACCAAAAAGGACGAGAAATGGAACTGGACTACAAAATGCCAAGAAGCTTTCGAACGATTAAAGAAAGCTTTTATTAGTAAACCTGTCTTGAACTATCCCGATCCCATGCACCCATATCGACTAGTAACGGACGCATCACTAATCGCCTATGGAGCTACCCTTCTACAAGAAGGAAAAGATGGTGACTGGCACCCAGTCGCTTTCCTCTCTGGATCGTTTTCACCAGCAGAGCAGAATTACGACGTTCACGACCGGGAACTCTTGGCTATAATCAAAGCATTGGAACACTGGAATCACTACCTCGAAGGCGCACGACACCCCTTCGAGATTTGGACAGATCATAAAAACCTGGAACACTTCCAAACGGCGCGAGACCTATCACGACGACACGCCCGTTGGAGCCTTTATTTGAGCAGATTCGACTTTACACTCAGCTATAAAGCAGGATCGACAAATCACTCTGATGCTCTGTCCAGGCGTCCAGATCTAAGTGAGGGGGTAGAATCTGACAACAAATCTCAAATTTTACTCCCGGCCAAGCTTTTCAACAAATCCAACGAAACATTGGTAGAACCGTCCCCGACACGGCATATAAAATCCACGGAAATCGCCTCTTCAAACCTCATTTCCCTCATCCGACACTCGAAATCGGAACATGACGCCTTAACAAGAGTAGCTCTTGCAAAACTCCTGCGAGTAGGTCCACAAGGGATGAGAGGATTACTGGGACATTGGACACACGAAGACGGAATCACCAGACGCAATGGCCACATATGCGTCCCAAAGGACGACGTCATCCGAAGACTCATCGTCAAAACACACCATGATGCACCCGCGGTAGGACACCCGGGTAGAGCGAAAACATTGGAAATGGTGCAACGACACTACTGGTGGCAAAACATGACTAAATTCGTCCACGAATATGTGGATGGATGTGCCATATGCCAATCTACAAAGAACTTGACACACAAGACACACCCACCTATCCACCCTCTGGAAACCACCAACGTCCCTTGGCGATTCATCTCGACGGATTTCGTCACGGACCTACCCGAAAGCAAAGGTTTCGACTCAATTAACGTGGTAGTGGATCAAGGTCTGTCAAAAGGCATAGTCATCACCCCATGCAAGAAAACGATCACGGCAGAAGAAACAACCGCGCTTTTCCAAAATAACGTTTTCAATCGACATGGACTGCCGACCAAAATAGTATCCGATCGGGGCCCTCAATTTGCGGCCAAGTTTACCCGAGAACTCTGGACACGGCTAGGAATCACCGCCGCTCTCAGCACGGCTTATCATCCCCAAACAGATGGAGAAACAGAACGGGTAAACCAGGAGATCGAACAGTTCCTGAGAACATTCTGCAACTACCATCAAGACAATTGGGTAGACCTTCTGCCGTTTGCCGAATTCTCGCATAACACACGGAAGCACTCGGCCACCGGAAAATCCCCTTTCGAAGTGCTATACGGCTTCAATCCTCCCTATTCAGCTGACACGGCACTGGAGACAAAGGTACCTGCGGTAGCTGAACGCATTAAGACGATCATAGAAGTTCAGGAAGAAGCCGCTGCTAGCTTACAAATAGCCAGCAACTACGCCAAAGACCGGGATCTTTACAGGAAACTTCCCCAATGGGAAGAAGGAGACCAAGTATGGCTAGAAGGAACCCATATTCGGACAACCCATCCTAAGTTCAAACTCACCCCTAGGCGATATGGCCCTTTCAAGATACTGGGAAAAGTGGGAACCCTGGCGTACAAACTCCAAATTCCTCCGCAGTGGAAGATCCACCCGGTATTCCACGCCGCAGTGCTCACTAAATATAGAGAAACCGAAGCCCACGGAGAAAACTTCGCGCGACCAATACCGGAAGTATTGAACGATGAAGAACACTACGAAGTAGAAATGATCGTGGACTCAAAACGGCAAGGATGGGGAACCAAATACTTGGTCAAATGGATGGGATATCCCGAAGCAGACAACACCTGGGAGCCCTACGCTCTCCTAAAAGGAACGGCGGAAGAAGCCATGAAAGATTTCCATGACCAATACCCTGACAAACCTCGTCCGGGAACAGCCTGAGAGGAGGGACGAAAGATTATAAAAGGAGCAACGAGAGGACTCCAACCAAAACATCTTCTCACCCTCTTTCCCCTCTCAAACACATTCCCCATTCGAATGCTCCTCCACGACGACCACGATGCTTCGTCTCCATCCAGAAACTCCTCCCCCGATGTCGTCCTTATGGTCGCCAATCCAGATGTCGAACGAGTGGAAAGAGGAACAAGTCCTCACCGACCAGATGCTGGACGAATTGATAGAGGAACAAGTCCTCAACAACCAGGACCTACCGGCGTCCTCCTCACCCCTCACCTCAACAACTTCTCCGACGACGATGCCGAAGACTATGCCAAGTTCAAAGAAAGGGAAAGAACCCGAAGACCCTCACCGGAGAGGGCCTCACGAGATACACCACGGCATGAAAACCCTGATGACCGAAACCAGTCGAGCCTTGGCCAATTACCAGTGGGAGTTCCACCTCCTAGTGAAGGCATGCCAAATAGTGGAGTTGCAGGTCCCTCGGGACTTCGAGCAAGAACGGCAGCTCAACTCCCAAGCCATGGAGAAGCTGAACCAATACCAGTTCTATCAGAAACTGCACCTCCGCCAGTACCAACTAGTGGACCGATTCCCAGCTCCATGGGAGGACCTACCCCTCGTACAGATCCTCACGCCGGAGAACTGGAGCGACACGCGGACGCGCTCCTCCAGCGGAACACCATCTCCGCGGTAATACAAATGGCCACAGCCATGGCCCTCCAAAGACTCGCTAACTTCTCGGCAGGACAACCCGGGAATGAACATAGCGATGTACCTCAACGACTGGCTAGTGCCAGTCTCCAGATCAGGACGCTCGCCCTCCAAACCGACCCGGACACAGCCTCCTGGTACGCCCACAATGACGGGCGACCGCGAGCCCTCCTCATCCACCCTGATGAGTTCTCCCAATACGTCAACCGAGAGCTCCTTCCAGCTCTCCTCTTCGGAGGAGAACTGGGAAACGTCCAGCCAAGCAGAACCGACCCTTTCCGAGTTGTCACTTGGAACGTACCACGTCCCGGAGAACACCCCACGCCTGTACCAAATCCAAGGAGGGTTCCGCGTACGGTCGTGGAGCGCCCTCCACCGAGACAACGAGAGGTTCCTACAGTGCATAGCCATACCGCGACTCCCCCCTCTCACCGGATACGAGGTTTTCCCCTATCCCAAGGAAATACCGACGAGGAGGAACCGCCCGTCTATCGAAGAAATGAGGGAAGGCGGAGTCGGGGAAGCCAGGCAACCCTCGGACGCGGAACAACTGCTGGCCGGAGTGTTCGACACCGGCCTAGATCGCCTCCTCCTAGTGCTCGATTTCGTACGAACGAAAGAGAGGATAACCGAAGTAGCCGCAGAACTCGCCGCACTGATTCGGAGGCTCGAAGAAATAGCTCGTGGACTAGATCCGAGCTCGACGCATGGGATGCTCTAGACGATCCAGGAAATTACGACGAGGCGGACCCCTACTACCGACCTGACGAAGGGGGCGGGGATTATCAAGGACCCTTTGATTATTAAACGGACTAACAACAGGGCATAGGGAGAAGAAAGGGGGTAAGGAAGTTGAGGAACTCCTTCCCTTGAAAAAAAAAATCACATCCGAAACGATGTAAAACTACAGTCGTCCGCAACGACGTAAAACTAGGATCGTCCCTCAAGACGTTAAACTGTACGACCTCGTCCGAAAGAGACGTTAAACTACCGCGCGTCCGGAATGACGTCTAAACTATCGGACCTGCATGTCTTAAAACTGTGAAAAGACAAGAAGGCAGGGGAAGTACCTGACCATTAGTCCTAGGTTCAAATGATGGTACGAATCAAGGACAACAGCGGGCATAATTCCACATACGACCTACGGCGGAATCCTTTCACATCCTCGCTGTCAAGGAGTTAATCTGACAGATGCATCGAGCGTCCCATTTGGATCCTCAGTTTTACAGGGTTTTTTCCGCATTAGGGAACCCTCTACATGACATATACTCTACTCGTAGGTGTCGACAAGCAGGCCCTTCGCCTTGGTACAGCGAAGTGCCCATACATAACCGGTTGCAAGTCCGAGTCAAGAAATTATGATGCATAACTCGTATCGTGAACCCTCACAGTCAAGGTCTGACTGGTGTTTTGGGACGTCCCACTTTGGATCTCCCGTTTTACAGGATCGTTTCCGCATTAGGGGATCCTACAGCTGGCGCATGAGATGATGTAGAGAGCGGGCCGCCTCTACCTCACAAGTCTTCCTAATGATGCGAGGCCACAAAATCACATCCGGAACGATGTAAAACTACCAAAGGCTTGGTCCGCAATGACTATAAACTATTAGGGTCCGCAATGACGTTAAACTAGTCTTCGTCTGAAACGACGGAAAACTATCCAGCATCCGAAACGACGGAAAACTACCACCGTCCGAGATGACGTTAAACTACCATTGACCAAAGGAGCGTGGTTGCATTCTGGCGAAGCGCGGAAGGACTCGCGTCACAGAACCCTGCCTATAAAAGGTCGAAGCGCTTCCGATATTCACTCGCTTTTCGGTAAAAGAATATCGGGTCGTCTTGGTTCAATTCCAAGCGAGGGGTCTGGGGACATGGAAGAGCAAGCATCTCTTCATGGAGCGCTCAGTCTAGTCCTGGAGTCGAAGTACAAGAAATTCCGCTCCAAGACCTAGTCAGGAGGCAACTAGGACACGTGCCTCGAGTCAAAGATCTAGTAGGAAGGGACTAGATCACGCGACTCTCGTCTGGCCCACATAGCGGAAGAACGACAAAGAGCGGGCCACTCATCCAAAGTCTATTCCGCAACGCTCGTCCGCGACGACGATAAACTACAATGCGTCCGGGATGACGTTAAACTAAGCATTGTTTTTCCACAATATTTGTGGCGAAACAACGTCCGCGATGACGCTAAACTATTGTCCCTTTCCACACAGGGATTGTTCGAGGCCAATGGTATCGACGTCCGCAACGACGGTAAACTACGGGCATCCGGAATGATGTAAAACTACTGTCCCTTCGTTCTAGGGATTGTGCGTGGCGATCTTGACAAGATACCATGCGTCCGCGACGACGTTAAACTAGTGCCCCTGGACCTAGGGGTTGTCATTGATGTCTTTGTCCCTAAGACACCAATGCGTCCGCAATGACGGTAAACTATTTGCTCCTTACCGAATAGGAGTTGTGGATTGACCGCCATGGTGTCAATCGGTCCGCAATGACACTAAACTACGTGCTCCTTACCGCATAGGAGTTGTGATTCATCACTCTGGTGCTGAATCGTCCGCAACGACGTTAAACTACTTGTCCCTTCTTCCTTTACAGGGATCATCATCAACGTCGTCCTTGACGAGAACGACGCTGATAACGTCCGAGATGACGTTAAACTACCCTCATCCTCGGAGGAAAAGCCTATCGTGACTCGAGGGACATAGTCAGACGATAGCCCGCCTATCGCACGGCGTTAAACTGCAAGTCGCCTAATGCACGGCGTTAAACTGCAGGCCCGCCTACCTCACGGCGTTAAACTGAGCGGTCTCACAACAATGAGGCGTTACAAGTTACCCGGTTTGATATAGTATAAACTGTCCATCATGCCTCAGTGGAATCTGGAGCGGGAAAAGTCTGGTCTATGGCCCTATGCACATAACCGATGAATGGTCCGGCGTGCAGAAACATCTCTCCCCACAGAAATTCCATGTTGATGATGAAGCAGGTCCGAAACGACCTAGAAAGTAAACTACTGGGAGGCGCAAAACGCCTTAATGACGTCCGCAAAAGACGTTAAACTACGGATCGTCCGAAACGACGATAAACTACGGACCGTCCCGCATGACGTTTTAAACTGCCAGTCGTGGATATATCTCGCACCCCGACCAATATATCAGCTGTGGTCTTGATGTCTACTCGTGCAAGCGAACGGACAGACTTGGGAAAGGAGTCAGACTCCTCCTTATTCCTCGCTGCACCCTTCAAGTCTAATTCTCTTCACATCCTTGCCTCGAACCCAACACTACACGTGGTATTCCCCACCATAGGCCCACGTTTGTGAAAAACAAACTCTGGACGCCGTAAACTGCCTCACCGGAGATGAGTCCACCGTATGGGGACAATACTGCTTGGGATTTGGCTGCAACCTCACCGGAGATGAGCTCACCGTATGGGAGCGATACTGCTTGGGGCGTCATGACTGGTAGCCTGGAGAAGTAGGCCTAAGCCTTCGTAAAGCGATCAACCTACTTGTCCATGGGCGCCATCCACTGTCGTCGAGAGGAACAACAAATCATGAGGATAGACGACTATCCTGGAAACACTGAGGTTTGGCCCTCGGAGAAGGAAGAAGAAGAACCTGATGACACGAATTAGAACCCACACGCTCGAATTTCTACACATCCACACACCACTCGCATTCATACACCTTTCTTGCTACCGTTCCAGAAGAGGCTGGAGTAAGACCATGACGCATTTTCCCATGGCAAAATAATCCTTATGGGTGAAGGAACAACATCCTACCGAGCGGAGGCTTGGAACCCTCGCGCCTCGACAACAAACAAACAGCTCAATGGAGATGGAAAACTCCTAGAGGATCAAACGACGTAAGTCGGTCTTCCTCCCAGAAAACGAAGTCATGTCTCGGAAGTCGCATCCGGAGACCATCGTTGGATCAAGAAAGCAAATCGTATATGGAGTGGCGATGACACGCAAGGCGTGGTCCTACCAGGCGAATAGGATGTAGAAAGGGGGTATTGTTATGATCACGTTCTATCGGGCCTACACGGCGGTCTATTCCGATACGATCATCACAAATATCACGCGGCCTCACAGGTTGAGGCGTACGCCAAGGTACAGATATTAACCTTGGTCATCCACTCCCAATGGATCATCAATCATTGGTCGAGTATCACGGGCCTATTGTATTAGCGGGCATGGAACGCCGCCTTATAAATTACTCACACGCAGGGCATGAACCTCCTAGTCTCTCCTGGCCGGAAGGAGACCAACGGAGAAGCACAAGAGTAGTCGTTATTGAGAGAGACGACTTAGAGAATACCTACAAATACATATTCGGTATTCTCACGCCCTCCTTCCCAAAGTAGTATAAAAGGCCCATAGAATAGGCTGACGATCTTCAGTCTATTCTCTTCGTTCTGGTGCTGTCTTCCTACAGTACCCTTCGTTCCCCTGTATCTTCACATACAGGGACCTACGCTCGTACTGTCTTCCTACAGTACCCTTCATTGCTATACCGCAATACACTTCTGGCTCCTGTGCTACACGTACAGTCGAGACCACCATTCCACACATCCTCCACGAGCGACCTAGGGAAGAACCTCCTACTCTTGGGGTTACCGACGAGCAGTCGTAACAAGATCCAAACCTATGGCCATCCAATTCAACAGAATCATCAGGCGAATTAACCACCCATTTTGCTGCAGTCATTGACCCATGGCGTGTCTCATGGAGGTTTTGAGAGTGTCCTATGGCTCCGGTTCAATTAGGCGCCGGTGATCACAATACTTTACTCACCAATTGGTAAGGTACAAAAATATTCGCATTGACTGCACCTTTCCTCACAGAAATGGAAAGGCTTCTCGTCTGCATTGTGCTTGTGCACGCCTGTATGGGAGGTTGATCCAGGCAAGATGGGGATCGTGCAAGCAAGGCGACGCGAGACTTGTGTGTACTGCGTAGGGATTTGATAGGGGAACTGCGCGTTAGATTTTCAGGCGTAACCAAACCTTGGTGAACTGAAAGCTTTCATGTACCCCGCTGAAATCAGCTACGATCTCAGAGGGCTGCATTTCGATGTAGCAGATACCCGGGAGCTCGCAAAGATGTGGACACGTGTGATTTTGCCTATAGAGAGTGAGTGTATTGTCGACACATTCATGGAATGAGAGCTAGCTACCCGCAGAGATGGGTCACACCGCTATCTAATCCATGGAAATGGTTAAGCGCACTGCACGAACGACCACATCTACATACAAATAAGGCTCAGATCACAACTATGCAATTATGGAAATATAGACAAGAAACCCACAATTCGCATACGATAGGGCACGACTGTACTTTCTCGCAGGCATGGTCTTCGTGTGGCACATCCCATGGCATCGTGCATAGGCCTCTGCATGTATACAGTGAACCAGACGCGGTAGGTGCATTCTGTAATACACAAGGCTAGAGGAACTTTCAATTACTGTCCTCAATAATCACAGTATACTGATCTTACCCTTCCACACAAATGCGTGCGGGCAGAACACATGTGCATAGACTGTAAATGGTCTATCGGCTAAGGGCATAGTTAGGTTGATTAGTTGATCACCTCGTTCTACTGACCATTGTCACGCCTACCAGATTGCAACTATGCATACACCCACGTTTCCCTTCCAGAGAACAGGGTTTTCCACACGAGTGAGCGCTAATTTCACACCTGTATAGAGATATTAGTTTTAACGAGTAATCCTCGGATCGCACGATACAGACATATGTTGCCCTGCGTGCCCAGCGCTGTACGAGGCGAGATGAGAGATCATAGATAATTCACAATGGTGATATGCCACTCACGGTAATCCACAATCTTTTGGGGCGGAATGCTCCTCAACGATCTCGCATTGGCGCCAGCACCTATGTAATGTACCACATGCATGATCTAATGGATGATTCTTTGGACGAATGCACAAGAGACTGCAATCTGCACATTCGATACCGCACACCTGCGCCGAAGCAGAGACGTCAAGATATGCGACATCTGCTGCACGATACAGAAGCTGAATGTCATTGTTATCCCGGAAACACGTGGTATTGGCCGTTATCCAGTCACGGACGTGCTGGATTCGGGCCTCGAGTAGCTCTGAGAGGCGATGCTTGAGTGCGTTGATCCAATCAGTTTCTGGGGAAGAGAATCGACCTGGAATATGCTCTTGGCATTCGTCTATCAAGGACTGCAAGATGGCCTCTCGAGATTGCCAATTCGATTCTTGATCCACTGAAGGGTCGGGAACAAAGAAGAGTACGCCAGAATCATGACTCTTGATGGGGGTGTCTGAGTCAATATCCTTATAAATCTATCAGCCAGCCATCATTGAGCTTGAGCAGCACAGACAGTCATTCACCTTCAATGATTTGCAGTCGGGCTCTAGTGTCGACAAGCCGCGAGAGAGAGCTATCGGAAGCAATGATGTCAAAACACGCGTACAATGTGATGCTAGGTTCTCTACAGTTTCCCAGAGTGAATCATGGTTAAACGAAATTGGTTCCCCATATTAAGCACTCATGGTCTAAAGCACCCCAATCGTTGGCCTGCACGTATTGTTAGCATAAAGAACAGGCGTGATTTGTCAAAACCCAACCTTGAGCTTGGCCATCAACGTCTTAAGAGTGTGTAAGAAGACACCTGCGCTACTATGGGATACATGCTGTTGCTCGAGTTGCTTTTTAAGTTGCCCAAACAGACTGTAAAAGCGGGGGCTGTTGATCACCGGCCTATTTCTTGCTATCAATGACAGAGCACATCATGCAGAAACGGAACTGACCATGGAACGATGTTGATTCTGCCACGGTGCAAGCGAGAGATGAAATTCTCTTCCTTTTCATCTTCGACAATCTTCTGAAATTTCAGACTGAATCTAGAAGTCAATAGCCACGCATGTCGTAAGTTGATTTGTTTGAAGGTTGAATGACCTGTCACAAACTTGTTGACAATTTCTCGTGCATCAGAATCAACAACATCGCGTATAATGATGCAGAGAGTTCCGTTGAAGATTCCTGGATTAGATGCCGGATCCAGGATAGATGAAGATGATTGGAAGCTCTAAAACATAGTTGAGAAAAAGAAGCGACAAAAGCAGACCATAAACGCACTGTAAAGAGCCCGGCGATGTCTCGGGAGAGAGCAAAATTATTACGGAACAACACCTACAGGTAGTGAGCATCGTCAGACTTTGTAATCATAGGGATTTCTTTCACTAGATTAGAGATTGCGGTGTTGAAGAGAACCTGAAGGAGCTCGCTTCAATTTTATCAAGGAGCAAATAATATAGCACACCAGCAATGCGTCCTCTTGAGGGCTCCTTTCAATTGAGTGCACCCCTAGAATGCCCACAGTCTAAGTGTAATCATTACAGTTGAATTGGATACAATTTACCTTTGAAGTCGAGAGCTACAACGAGAGCACTGTGAGTCGGAGTCACAGACATCCACACACCTTCGGTCTGATTCACATTATATATCCATCACTCCTGCGTACAATTTAGAAGAAACTGACCGTTCGCATCGCTGACCCAGCAAACGATGTATCCACGAAATGATTCAAAGCATAGCTCTTTCCGACAGATTGTTCGCCTAAAACCCATGATGCAGTGGTGAGGCTTGGGGGTGTGAGTAGAGACAAAAAGAGACTGACCCATCGAGCTGACCACTCGAACCGGCTACGACACCCATCAGCCTGTTAGCTTTCGAGTAGACATGAGATCATGATGGGCTCTTGCCTTCGAGACCATATATGATTGAAACAGTGACTCATACCATCCTAGACTCAGCGAATCGACAATCTGTCCGACATCTGCACCGAGCAATTCTCATTCGTACTCCGGACTCCATATTCCGTCCTTCAATGGGATAAATCTGTTCTGGCGAGTGACAGCGATGATACGCTGGTGATGCCTCTGAGTGCGAAACACACCCAAGAAACACCCCTACAAGCGCAGGTAGGCAGGAGCTAGTTCTAGTGTGCAAGGAACTATAAGCTGTGCAACAACCAACAAGGGAGCGTACTAAAAGTGTTCGGAGTGTAGTGAACAAACAACTCCAAAATCGAAGTATTCAGTCGGTCAGTCAGTCGGTAGGTCGGTCAGTCAGTCGGTCAGTCGGTAGGTCGGTCGGTAGGTCAGTAAGCCGGTAGGTTGGTAGGTCGGTCGGTAGGTCGGTCGGTCGGTCGGTCGGTCGGTAGGTCGGTCGGTCGGTCGGTCGGTCGGTCGATGTTTGATCGGGATTTGATCGGGATGCAAAGGGAAGGGAATGGGTGCAAGGCCACACTGGACCCTGGCAGAGGATGACAAACTAGATGAGAGGGAGAGAGCAAGACGACGAGGGCTCTGGCGGAGGGCTGTGATTGAACGCAACAACACAAACAAAAGGGCAAAATGCGAACAAGGATTGGAAGGCAATGGCTCAAAGTCTCATGGACACAAGTGCACAAATGGAATCGGAACAAGGGGGGAGCCAAAGCTGGTGTATTGCAAAGCCATAGGTGCCCTTTTATAGTAAGTCCGAACAGGTACAAGATAAGGAGATCGGCAGAGGCATAGAGCAATCGGAAATGTGTGCTAAGAGTGATCAAAGGTAAAGAAGATAAGGGAGTGATGTTGCAAACACTATAAGATAAGAAGCAATAACTCTAAAGTCTAAATAAGTGGAGAGATTGCCAAGGTGAGTCCACATGGACCTGGAGATAAGAACCACATGCCACATGGGTAAACCATTTAGAAACTTGGGAGCTCTGAAGATAACAAAGGATAGGTCAACAGAAGGCATAAGGACGATAAGAGATAGAAAGACAGATCCGTTCTGAGTCAACAAAGTGTTCGGCTGCCTCCGATTCGGGACACCGAAGCCGACCGAATGTGCCGACCATGTGAAGTGTACCGAACCGATCGGCGATCGGCCGCGACAGTCTGTGGGGAGCCCCTACTGCTGAGAGTGATGATAGATGGATAGGATGACTGTGAACAGCTCCGAACGACTGTGCGGAGGTCTAAATGGAAAGTCGGCACCTGACAAATGGCTGAGATCGCCGAACGGATCGGGATCGGTCGGTCCTAAGTATGCCGAACGGTCAAAGAATACTGAAAAGCTGCGAAAAGTGGGGTATTGGTGCCTAGAGCATACCCATGCTCATCAGCGAGATGCAGCGGAATCAGGCACAGTAGCTCGACGACCCATTCTCCAGCAGAGTAAAGGGAGACCGACATGTCCTCACAAACCGAATGTACATCGAGGGTGGCAGACACTTTGATATCTGAGAGCCAGGCGCCGGATGGTTTGTGAACGCGACTCTGCAGTGAGCCGACAAGTTTTTCGTAGTATGCAGCAACAGGAGCCGTGTGACCATCAGTCAAGAATGTGAGTGATCGCCTGCAGCGCCTAGAAAAACTGATGTTCTCCCTCTGGATAGCAGCTTGGACAGGGAATCGAGTCCAAACGTCTAAGTGGCAGTCAAGTAGGCAATTGTCAGTAGTTTCCGACTGGTCGGTTTCCGCAACGCCATGCCCAAGTTGCTTGAACTGATACTCGCTAGATTTTCTTTGAATTTGTAAGACTACCGAATGGATGCTGCGCGAGGATTCTGACAAGCCAACCAAGTGAACAGCAGAACGAGGACCTAAGCTTGTGACACCGAATGACACATGTATGGGCATCGACGAAAGAAGGATACGAATACCATCCTGATTGGAACCGAAAGAAGACCAGTGATAGGCTGCCAATGTAGACGTTCCGTCGTCGCCGGTTGTCACCGCAAGAAGGCAGGACCCATCAGGTGTGGAAAAATGGCTAGCTGCTGCAGTGTCTAATTGCAAACTTGCAGGTCTATCTCCCAGTCAGAACAAACCTTCACGGACAGAAAATCGGCACTGCAAAAGCCTACCGGAATTGCTCTGTAATCAAAGAAAAAACGCGTGCCCGTCCAGAGCGCTCAATGAGACAGAGCTCTTCGGTTCCAGCAATAAAAAGAAGTGAGCGCAGATGTGGCATCCCTTCGTACCATCGCAGAAGCTGAATTGGAGAGCCACGAGCACTCAGCGAAGTGAATTGTTTGTCGAACACAAATATTTGAACTTGCAACTGAGCTTCGTGACTCTGTGGAAGAGCGAATATGAACAATAGAGCAGGCTCAACATTATAATCTTATCATTTACCAGTGTCACACCACATAGGGCCAATAGCCGCCTCCCTTCATCAAATGCCGTAACAAAATCCTTGGACAGCTTAGAGAAATATATCTTCTTTTTGGTTTGATCGCGAGTAATCGCCCTATTGAGGTTCACGAGATCCTCAACGTAGAAAGAACAGTAATCTTCGCAGTCCACTGCAACGAGATATAAGTTACTTCCGATCCTCTGGATGTGCCTGTTCTGGTCTGTGATTAATGCAGAGACAATTGAAAATACAAACAGCAAACCTGAGTTTCTGATTCAACGGTAATAAAAATACCTGCGCATAATGGCCTTGTACACGAGGGATAGGAATGTGATTGGTATCAAGGCGTAATGATTGCTCATCCGCTTGAGTGAGACTGAAAGGAAACACCTTGTACTGGATTCGGGGTGTTTCTTGAATGACGCGCCAACCACAGACTCTCACGCTTTGTGCTACATATCGTGTCAATTGACATGATATTCAGAATAATCATGCAACCTGCGGAAAGACACACCATAAGAATGCTTCTGCATCTCCATCGATTCCAAATGGAATACAGTCGAGCTACTAGGACGGGAATATGAGCGCAGAGTGATCCAAAGTACCGCTATAAATACCTTGTTGGGTCGCCCGCGAGCTCGGCTTGGACATCCTCGATGAATCTGGTCTGAAACCTAGAGAGTTCTTTCCCTTGACGTGAAGCGATTGGAGCGAGCGCATCGTCAAGACGCGAGCTCGCTAGAGAGCGCGCGGCATCCTTAGCGGCCTTGCCAATCAGTTCTTCCATAATTTGAGCGATGCCTTCTCGCACTACTGCTAACGTCGGGATGCTTTTTTCCTCGCTTGAGAGCCACTCTAGGAAGGTCGTGTCACTCATAGCCTGGGCTTCGGCCTTTGCAACCGCAACCTGGTCTGTCTGCCAGCCAAAAGCAGATTTCCACCAGGAGAGTTGGATTCCTCTCTCTCGCAGAACGGGAGCGTCGCCTCCATAATCGAGGATATCTCAAATGATCCGCATCTTGTCTTTTTCTTCAAAATGCGCTTTTGCGAGGATATTCCTAGCTAGGACGCTGCGATACTTTAACTTTTCAACTTGCCTGGATTTCGAAAGCTTCAGATGGGACGCTGTAATCGCCTGCAAATTCTTAACCAGCCAGTCTTCAAACATGTTAGCATGGTGCGACTTGATGCTTAAAAGGTGGCCTACCGGCGACTAAAGCATCGTGAACTTGGGTAGGGTTCTCAGCTATGGCTAATGGGATGGTTCTGGTAAAATGAAATTAACAAGGTAACTACATCTCGAGTATTTGTTCAAAAAATGAGGCTTACGGATACGTGTGTAACACCTCCCTTCGCAACGCTACGGTGATAGCGGAGAGACAATCTTCCTCATAGGCCCTTAGGCCCTTGTGAACCTTCCTGCGTTCTTCGGTCGCAACACACCTTTGAGCTTCCTTCAGTTCTCGACGGCGGCACTTAAACTGTTCGCAGATTGCCGGAAACCTTTGTCGCAAGCCATTGTCAAGTAGGAACGAGAGAGTCTCTTCATCCAATGAGCTTGGGAGGTGGATTGAAGAAGTGCGGTCCCTACAGATGACGAAATTTTAGTGTCAAGGCACATATGACGTATACCAAAGATAACGAACTTTATGAAAGCCGTCAAACTCATTGCATACATAGCCTCGTTCAAGTACTCTTTACGTTCTTTTGCCGAGACATAAGTTGAGGTCATGAAACCGCACGCCGTCTCCCCAGCCATTACTGAAGCCCCAAGCTTGTGGTCCGCAAGATAAGCAAGAAGCGTGGGGTCGTTGGAAAAGGTGACGTCCGTTAAAAAGACCTTGTGAAATCCAGTAAGTGATTACGAAGCCGAAGAAAACCAAAGGGTGAAAAACCTTGAATCCATCCCTAGATGTAACGCTCTCCGTCTCATCGCAAGTCTGAGCAACTTGGAATGCGAACATTCTCCCATGATCATCATCGAGCTCATCGTCTCCCGCATCCAGCGATGAGTCTTGAGCTTTCCAGTTGAATAATTTGGATTGCTCTGGTGATATAACTGCTATCGTCTGGTCTACGAGCTTTGACATGTATCTAGGAATGAGGTTAGACAAAATATTCAGCGACCTCAGAAAAATCTACCTCATGAACGTGGCACGATTCTTCGTAACGGAAGAAGTGGCACCATCCTCCCAAGTGGTCGCTTCAGGCCAGTATACGACGAACGCCTTGACTTCGTTGTTGACAAGTGCGGAAACAGGTCGGACAACAAAGTATAAGCCGGAACGGAGATCAGCGTTCTTGGAACCGGACTGATCATTATTGGATCGAAGGAGTAGATCGGCTCTATGGAAGAAAAATGAAAGTTCCTCGCGTGCGTAGATCACCTCAGGATAATACCGGCTCACCCTTGCTCATTGATAACACCGGTATTGGCAAGTAGCTTGACGATTTCGGGCCTACTCCCGTAGACGCCAACAGGTTTGATACTCGTCTGTCAAAATAGCATGAACCATTCCATTTACTCAATAGAAGATTGAATTGACCCACGAGATCGAGAGCCTTGAAGTCAATCTTAGTCATCGACGTGTAGGCTCCCGGTTGCAGTGCATTGATAAGTTGGCCAAGAGAATGTTGAGGGATGACAATTTTGTCAACTGCATCAATGTTGGTAGTTGAATTGGTCGAATGTGGTATTCGAACTTACCCAAGCCGCCGCTCCCTTGTTCCAGAATAAGATCCAAAAGTCTATACATTCCCGGAATTTGATTGAGGAGATCCGACTCATCACCACGTAAGCCATCAGTGGGAAAAGAGGGGAAATCGTGTTCAGAATTAGATCGTACTAATGACGCTTCATCGATTGAAGTAGAGTCGTATTCCTCACGAATCGGGGATCGCAGCTAGAGTATACCTGTTATAAGCTTCCCAAGCACGACAGGGATCTAATTTCTGGCACACACTGTATTGTTTTCGGAAACGACCACCTCTTCCGTGTTTGATTTGATTGAGGGTAGAAAATCTCGGTTGGACGATGAAACATCGGTTGTCTAGAGAATTATATATTGTAAGCAACGGACGACAATACAACTAGGACGGAAAAGGGGACCAGAGAGTCCTGCCAGGCTGATGTGCTCTGGATAAGAAGGGAAGCAAGTGGTGTAGCCTCGACGGAGTAGAATTCATCAAAGGTGGCGGCATCGTCGACACCATCATAATCAAGGACACCATCATAATCAAGGACACCATCATAATCAAGGACATCGACGGTCGTATCAGTGGGAGTCATAATGTGGGCTTCATTGTCAGAATCTGTGAATTTACAACATGGTTCAGCTCGTATATCACTAGAGACGATAACAGAAACGAACCACATGTGTTTTCCACCTGAAGTATGGTATCGTCAGAATCTTCAAGAATGCGGAAATCGAAATTGAGGGTGCCTCGGAGCTTTGTCGTTTTCCTGTGGCTGCTGGCAAGTGCACGGTCGTCACTTGAGCTAGTAGTTTGTGCGCGCAGTATATTCATGAGTAGGTGCTAGGATGCAAGAAAGGCAGAGGGTGGGTTTGGGGTACAGAAAGTGCGAGGCTGCCACAAGGACTGTTCTTTATAAGTGCAACGGAATCTATTTCAGAAGACGAAGCCAAGTGATAAACCATTTCCAGGTTAAAAGCCCTCAACCACGGCCTCATGTAGCCCAGAGTTGATTAAAGCATCGCGTGTTGGCCACATTGTCTCTATGAATACTTTATATGTGCTATCGAAGGAGTAGAAACTTTGCCGCGGAACGCGATGCGCAAAGGCATAAGGACCGTTCATTTCGGGCGTCGCCGCACATTCGAACTCCTACCCACAAATTTCAAAGAGCGCTACAACGATGTTTTCCCCTACCGTTTCCACCTGATATTTACTATCACTGGCCCTATGTTCGGACAAACTGGACAAAAAAAAATCCTGCCCTCTGTAGACTTCGCCTTGTACCCCCAAAATTTGCACAAACAATGCCTGCTAGACCTTTTCGAAGCCTGTATACTTTATTCTGGTGGAAATGGGGAGAAAAGTAGAAATTTGTGAACGAGACCGTTGTTCGGACAGTCTGGTCACACCGGGTCACGAATCCGCATTGCACAGCCGAAGCGGCCGCCTCTAATTTTAGACTCCGACACTTGCACCTGTGTTCGGACGAGGATCACAGTGCACACATGATCATGAATTCAAGGAGGGACATTATGTTTCTTCCCAGCCTTGCAAAGGCTAAGGCTGTCATTTCCTAGTTCTTTGACGGCTACTTGGGGTTGCTCCTCAGTGTGCTAGATTTGAGGTTTATGCTTGTTGCCACCCTGCAGGGTTGGTGTGGAGAACAGTTGTGAGACAAGGGTGTCACCTCGGGTAAACACAGAAGTGGGGGGAAGTTTGTGACTTAGGAGGCTGTAGGTTCAGTATAGTCTGTGGCACGGTTGAGGAGGGGAGACAGTGGGGACAATGTTCGGACACGACTTGTTGCTGGTAGAACTATGTGCGGAGAACGAATTTGCACTCCCCTTTTTCGATGCTCCGTGTCCGAATGTCATGCTTGATACCTTGTATTTTCATACGAGTGCAACAACACACCATGCATTTTCTTCACATACCGGAACCAATATATATGGGCTACACTAGACTACATAAAAAAAATTGGATCATCAGGATCCTTCCTCGCGTGCTCCGACTCATCCGAGGCGTGACATTGGGCTTGCAAAGGCACATTTTCAACATTTAGGAACGTAAATCACCTTTAAAAAATCTCAAAGTTTCAGAAACCAAGTCTACACTATTTAACATGATTTATGGTCAAAATATTGAGGTTGATATGTCGAGTAATGAGCGAGAAACATAGACTGTCCGAACATCGGTACTGTCCGAACATCGGTACTGTCCGAACATAGGGCCAGTGATAGTACTGCCTAAAACCACTCTCATGGTCATCTAGAATAGTCTGACGGCGTCATCAAGGTTCAGTAACTCATCTCTCCTGCACCTGCCTGCATCAATCTAACCCGCAATACTAATGTCAATAATAGGAGAACGGCGAAAGCCTGACCTGTCAGAGCGTAGACTCCGCCGCAATTCTAATCTTTTCTCAGCATGCATCAACCCGCAGTGACATGCCAACATGGCACAGAGCCTAAATATATGCAATCGGGTTCACTGAAATGTGTAGGGAGAAGATGGCTTGTAATGAAATCTAGACCCATCGTTTCCTTAATCTCCCTCCCGCCTTCGCGGTCTGCTGAGAGTTCTGCATGATGTTCTGTCTGTCTGCTCTTCCTAGTCACAGCTACATTTGAGTGGATTTGATCTGATCCATCGAAACCATGAAACTATGATATATCTAGTCAAAAATGCCGGGGCTCAAGCCCATAAGTAGGTGAGTGCAGAGTGGATGTTCTAGCGACGGACACAGATATGAAATTAGCAGGCTTGAACATTTTTTTAGGTACAGAGCAATGAATCGCTGGGAAAAGAGACGTGAACCTCAATGCAGTCAGATGCAGCCCCTGTATCAAGGCATCTATACGTGGGCTAGCTTGGCCTTGGCCTACGTAGAGACCTATCCTGATACCGTGACAGGGACAGTCGGCTTTGGCAATGAACCTTAAAAGAGGCGCACTGGAGTCCATGTACCACAAGCATGTAAACTCAATGATGAACTTGATGCTCTGTGCTGATATGTACCTCGACATGCTCTCATTGTATGGTCACAAGACTCTTAGACCCTCCCAGACACACACCCTTCTATGCCTTACCGAGCGCACATGTTGATGGCGGGCCGCTTCGCCTAACTTGAGGAGGCTTCTCTTATTTCTCTTTGCGCCCGTCCCTTATAAACTGATCATACCCCGCATATGCGGCCTTGCACCTCTGCCTCCTTCCTGCTTGGCCGCTCACCCAAGATAACACTTATCATGGGTGTAGGTGACATCTCCTTTCCACTTGATCCCGACATCCTGCTTATTGACAACCTTTCGGTTTTGTCCCGTAGTACAGCGCTAGAATTGCTGCTAACCCAGTACGACTCGACGATACCTTTGTTAGAGGCTCACTAATGAAATTCTCATCCAGTATGTGGTCGGCTCTTTTGCGTGTATAGGCGGTGGCCTTTTTGGGTTGGACATCTCGTCTATGTCTGGTGTGCTCAACGTGAGTGGTATTAGTTAGGTTAAGTCAGCAGTAAGATTGGTCCCTTATCATTGCATATTGAGCCTTCAGAACGATGCCTACCTGAAGGCTTTCAGCTCAGTGCGTGTCATTTAGCTTTGA
Source organism: Heterobasidion irregulare TC 32-1 (assembly GCF_000320585.1). Lineage (NCBI taxonomy): Eukaryota > Fungi > Basidiomycota > Agaricomycetes > Russulales > Bondarzewiaceae > Heterobasidion > Heterobasidion irregulare. The sequence continues at coordinate 1,600,478 of NW_009258208.1, read as the reverse complement.
AAATCGCGTTGTCTGCTTACCTTGGGTCAATGAAGCCCGGTCCTAATGCTCAAGGTGCAATCGTTGCCACCATGCCTGCGGGTTCGTTCGTAGGCGCGCTCGCCGTCAGTGCTCTTGCCGATAAATTCGGTCGCAAAAAGACTGTCATCCTTTCTGGTATCATCTGGGTCATCGGCTCGATTTTGCAGTGCGCTTCAATCGTAAGCATCTTCTACTCTGAGAGCTTTCCGTTGCATGACATGTGGTATTCCCACAATAGAACCGTGGTATGCTAGTCGTTGGTCGTATCATCTCGGGTATCTCTGTCGGTCTTGCGTCGGCTGTCGTTCCTGTTTATCAGTCAGAGATCACGGCTCCTCATATTAGGGGACGTCTCGTCGCCATGCAGCAATGGTCCATCACTTGGGGCATCCTCATTCAATACTTCATCCAGTTCGGCTGTTCCTATATCAACGGAGTAGCCTCGTTCCGAATCCCGTGGGGTCTCCAAATGATACCAGCCATCATCCTCTCTACGGGCATGCTGGCGTTCCCCGAATCTCCACGATGGCTCATTGATCATGGAAGGTTCGTCTTCTCATATCGAATAGACACCTGACAAGTACTACGTGCTGATAAAATAGCACAGGGAGGATGAAGCACTCCAGATCCTCGCGGATCTTCATGGTGGAGGTGATCCCAACAATGCACTCCCGCCGCACGGGGTTGAGATCCGCACGCCTTTGCTCGGCCATGCAAGCCTGCGCCCGCGGGGTCATACACCTAGCTCCCCACATGCACACGGTCTCCCTCTCTGCGCTCCACACTCCACGACGCACGACGCACGACGCACCGTCCACCGTCCACCGTCCGCCGCCCGCAGATCGCCCCAGCGCGCGACCCCTCCGTCCGCCGCACTCGCCCGCCCGCCCGCCCGCCCGCTCTAAACGCCGGTACGGCGATCGCGCGATGCTCATCCGGGGACCACGAACGGGGGGCGCACACCCGACGCGCGCGGGCCCAGGCGCGCACCGCTTGTGCAGCGCGCTCGTCGCCGTCGCCGTCGCCGCCCCCGCGCGTGGGGCCGTCGCGGGCGGACTCGCGGTCGCGCGATCGGAGCGAGTGCGAGTGCGAGGATCGGGCGGAGGCGAGGCGGGGGCTCGAGGCGGTCGCTGATGGCGCGCACCGTTGCTCAAGGATGCGTCCCTGGCGCTCGTGTGCGCCGCGTCGTCGTTTGCGCGGGCGTGTGTGCTGGTGGTAGGCGCTGAATACGGTCATGGCTGCGCCTGGCTGTACGTACTTGGCGATGTTGGATTCCATGCAGACTGCCGTCGCCGAGTAAATGCGTCGCGGCGTTTATAACTTCGTGCGGTCGAGGAGATTCCGCGCATATTCGTCCTCGACGGTCACAAGTTGATATTTAATAAAGCGTATCTTGGTCCCTCGATCGCGCGAGTCGCTCGCAGCACGCTCGCGAGCAAATACTAGGCTCAAGTGCATCGGGATACTAATAGCGAACGGTTGCTCGCCCGACTCTCTCTGTGGACCAGCCATGCTGACATCTGTGCGGATGATTCTAGTCAAGTATTCCTTCAGACTTCGATCATCCGAGACGTTCGTCGCATGCTCACATCTTGAACTCAAGAGTACAGGGCTAGAGTGTATCGAGATACCGATATCAGACGGTTGTTTACTCAACTCTCTCTATGAACCAGCTACATTAGCATTCTCACAGATAAATTCTGCAAAGCATTTCTTTGTACCTGAATTACCCAAGACATCCACTGTGTGCTTTCGGACCATGAATCTAGTGTTTGGGACATAGGGATAAAATGTATTGAGAAATCAATATCCTATAGTACTTTCTTTTTTTGGCTCCTGGACCAATTATGCTGGCAAGATATGCATAAATGATATTCATAAAAGTGTCAAGTATGAGAGACCAACCTAGACAAAAAATCAAAACTTTTACCTCAAAAACACCTATTTTTCAACAAATCTTAGCAATTTCTAACAAATACTGTTAATTTTCAACAATGCCCAACCATGATTATCACAAATTGCCATAATTAGGCACAACTCATCCACACTAATTCCATTCTAGGAAACTCACAAATTTTCAACCCCTCAAAAACTCTTTCTAGACACTCAACAATTGTCAATATTTGCCAACAATCTCCAAGTCTACAAGACAGTCCTCAATCCAATAATATCCAACAATTGCTAACAATCATCTAGGGCCATGAGTAGCATAGTATAGTGCATCCCAATATGGCTTAGAGATAAGGTACCAAGGCATAACAATATCTAACAAGATCCAAGAAACCTTAACAAGTAAATATAATATTGAGATTGGACAGGATCAAAGGGCAATTATGATAGTAGACAATTATCAACAATTGTTGGCAATAAGATCATTAATTAACACATCATGCCAATAGTGCCTAATTAATAAAAATTGCTAACAAGAGACCACTGCTAAATGTGGTGTTTATGTGAAATTTGCCACTCATTGCTGCAAAGTATTATATATTGCCAACCAGACCCTAAAAAGCTTGATTTTTGTCTGAGAAAACCCTTCATAGAAGAATCATCTAGTTAAAACTTATTAAGACCTAGTCTTCACATATAATATATTAAGAGGCTTCTGAGTCACTAAGGAAATATGCCAAATCCAAATGCATCTGAAAAAGTCACCAGTAGCTATTTTAAAGTGTAGTTTAGGGTAGATAAGGGATTTGTAAATGTATTGTAATTCCAAGTAGTGGCAAAGGTCATTTTATAGATATAGAGGTATGACTTAGTGGGGATCTAGGTGGCAATAAGTATGCTGCCTGCTAAAGTCTAGATAAAATACTGGTAGTTTCATATAGAAAAAACCTAGCCAGTGTTGATATATAACTGAGTAGTTAAAGATGATAAGAGAGGAAAGCACAAGTATGGGTTAAACCAATATTATAACAATAGTTTTATTGACAATCAAAACCTGGCCTAATGGCAAAAGTTTAGATATTGTGTCAAGGAAAGAACAGATAGTAGATAACAAAGGTAAATAAGCTAGCAAGACAGGTCTCTGGCTTGTTTTATATATACTATATACTAGATTATGGCAGGATCAAGAAAAGGTCCATAGTTTGAAAGGTAAATAAACACTTGGCCAATAAAAGAAGAAGTAAGCCAAGCTATTAAAGTATCTGTTATGATTATGCTTATCAGGCCTTTATAGCAGTCTAAGCTGATAGAACAAAACAGAACTCCTCGGCCGCGTGCGTCGCACGATTCACCCACGAGCGGGGCTCACACCTGCGCGCTTGCGAGCGCGAGCGCCCCACGCTCTGACCACGATCACCGACGACGACGCCTTCCTCCTCCTCTACGCACGTGCCCTCCACGCCTCCCCCTCCGCCTCGCATGCCATCCTCTGCTCTGCGTCGTGGCCTCCGTCCCCGTAAAACGCCTTGCTCCGCGCTTTGCAATCCGCACGACCGATGCAGATCGCACCCGGCCACATAGTGCGCGACTTCTCAACCGCGTCTGCATACCAGCCCGACCCAGATGACATCAGCGTCTCGCTCGCCACATGCGCGCCTCTCCCCGCCCTCTCCGAACCCCTCCCCACATCTGCTTCCTGCCCTCCCCCTGCGACCACCGAGCACCGAGAACTGCTCCGACGAGCCGTGCCGGTTCTTCAGCGGCGTTGCGCGCGCCGTCAACTTGGCAGCCGGGGAGCGGTCCCCGCACGGACGGACGCACATCCCATCCCGCATCTGCAGGTCGCCGCCGGTTTCAAGTCCCGAGGGAGCGGGCGTGCGCGGCTTCAACCGGGGCGCGCCTCTGTCCGTGTAGAGAGGAGCAGCTTGGCGGACGCTCGTGAGCAGCTTTTATGGGATGCGGGAAGGCCGAGAGCGCGCGCGCACGATGAGTTGCGCTTCGTACTGCACCTCGGCATGCCGTTGTCGGCGTCGACCATGCCTCCCCGCCCATCCTTTCCCGAACCCGAACAGCGCGCGATCGCGTGCTGCGTGCGGCGCGCATTGGAGCGAGTGGAAAGCCCCTGCGCGACTGCCGCGTCGACTCGCAGGACTGGCGTCGTGGACGCCGTCGTTGCGCGCGGAGCAGGCACCCTTGCGTCGGGCAGCCCTTGGCCGGAGGCTCTGCGTGATGGGCACTGTTTGGGCGCTGTGGACGAGAGGAGTCTGAGTTCGACGAGGCGCAGACGGCCGGTTTGACGGCTGCGTGTGGCCGCCTCGTGTGCCGCGTCTGAGACTGATCTGTGCATGTAAGGCGCGGAAGGTACCGGTGTGGCAGCAGCGCGGGGCTTTGTTTGATGCACGTCTGCGGGGTTTCCGCGCCTAGGCGCCGGGTGCTCAGGCGATCAAAGGATCTGAAGTAGGCAGCCCATCTATCCTCACCCCTCGCCCAAGGATGATACCATTTTTCCCGCATCTGCCGGCTCAAGCTCGAGGATTACAGAACGAGCGCGTGACTGTTGTGTGATCTTGACGGAAGGAAGATGTCAAACCGAAATGAAATACAGATTCTATCTCGCAACCTGCAGTAGAAGGTGGGTCTATGCTCTGCTGGATACGACAGCCGCTGCAGCTGAACCCGCGAAGTGCAAGATTGCTGATACTCTCGAATTTCCCATTCTCCGTTCGAGTGGACTTCAGAAGAGTGCGAGGGATGTTCAAACCTCTGAGCACAAGATCCGACGCAAGTAATATGCCCAGCCCTGCTAAGTGAGCCTTTTGCTTCTTTTCTGTTCCGCATCGGCTGCTTGATCGATATCTGATATCCTGACTGACGTCCTATGGCCGGCAGCACGGAACATGGCAGCAATCATTGATCCTGCTCTCGGCGCTGGAGGGTCATCCCTATCAAGGTTAGACAAGTACATAGACGCCTTCTTTCTTCCATAATCTCACAGTCGCAGTTGACGCTGTCATAAACAGTCTTGACACTCCGATTGCTGAACCAACCAGACCATGACAGCGACAGCTTTTATCATTACTCTGTCAAGTGACATCAAGCCTCCGGTCTCGTCCTCGGCTCTTGACTCACTGATGAACAAGCATCGCCTTCTGATTCGTCCGAGGACTCCATGATCTGATCGAACCGACATCAACCCTTGGTCATCGTCTGGGTAGATCCCCTAGCAGAAGCTGAGCTTGCTGCATCAGCCAAGGTCACCTCGTTCTTCCGTCGTCTAATAGCTCCAAGCTACTTGTGTCGAATTGCACCCTCATACTGCGAACCATGATGCACTTATTTTTTATTATTATCGCAGGCCTGGTGAGTATACTGACATGAGGTACTCTCAAATTGCTGATGACGCCGTGTTAGTCTTCGTCCGTGTACTTGCATAAGCATCCTATTCGTGGAGATGTCGCCGTCGTCGTCGAGTCCTTAGTTTTCCTTGCACTCTACGCTGTCATTGGCATCCAGCAACGACATGTCGGGTGGACAGGTTTTGCCCTCTCCTCAAAATGTGTCATGCTTCACGTCGGCTCCATCATCATGTCCACCATCGCGTACCGAACGTCCCCATTTCATCCGCTGTACAACTTTCCTGGACCGATTTTGAACAAGGTGACCAGCCTTCGGCTGCTACACATGGCATATTCGGGGCGTCGGCATTTGATCATTGCCCGTCTGCATGAAAAATATGGAAATATAGTTCGTACAGGTGCACACTCGTGTCGACACTCGCTATCGAACTGCACTGCTGATCCTAGTCTTCACTTTTTTCAAGGTCCTAACACCCTCTCAATCAATTCACAAGCCGCTATTGCACCGATATACGCCACCGCTGCGGCAATGGACCGGAGCAGTGCATACAAAATGGGAGAGCTGTCCGGCAGCAGCCTCTTCTTCTTTCAGGACAGAGAGAAACATCATGAGCGGCGCAGAATCTGGGCACCGGCATTCACATCTCAAGCGTAGACCATTTCACCAGACATTCCTCCCACCAGCGCTCATTTTTACTTCGATTCTAGGATCGAGAAGTACATGCCGGGGATCGAAATACGCACACACCAGCTGATGGAATGCTTAGTTGCGCGACGAGATTCTGCGGGTCAAATAAATATCTCTCAATGCTTCCAACACTGGGCCTACGACGTCATGGTAATCACATTTTACACATCTGGGCCTTGAACATAAACTGACCACCTCTATCAATCCCAGGGTGATTTTACTTTTGGAGGTTCAAGCCGGTTGGTACGTCTTCGGGTCGGTATTCGCTCATTATTTGCTCATTGTCGGGTTCAGGAATTGATGGCCAACGGCGATCCAAGAGAATTAGTCAAGGCTGGTCAATTGGCGATGATGGCTTATGAAATGTGCGTTCTATTTCCTACCTATCTACTACGGCATTCATCAAAGATCCGTCTTGTTTGAAGTCTGGGAGAAGTCCCTTCATTGTTTCAGATACTCTGGCATCTCCCAACCACGAATGATATACGGCGCCTCGAACGGCATGCTGTGAAATTGATGCACACTCGCCGAATCGTCGGTTCCACGGCAGGCGGACACGAGGACATAGCATCATATCTAGTATGTCAGTTTAATTTGCATGTGTACCACGCATAGGAATAATCCGCATCAGCTTGGTGAGAACGAGTCAAATGTCTCGCGTTCCAGCCACCTACCAACGGAGGATCTCGAGGCAGAAGCGTTATTCGTGATACAAGCAGGCATGCTGATTCTGTCATTGATTTTCCGCACTTGACACTCACGACTTTACAGGCTCGGACACTACTTCCGGAGTTCTGAGTTTCTTGTTCTACTTCTTGCTCTCGCACCAGACAGCTTTCGATCGGCTGCAGAACGAATTGGACGCAGCATTCCCGGACGCCAGCATGCCCTTGCATAGCGAGACCTTGGAAAATCTACCTTTCCTAAATGCAGTTATAGATGAATCTCTTCGCCTGGGCACACCCTTTCCCGGTTTGCCTCGTGTGAGTCCTCCGGGTGGGGCCATCATCGATGGTGCCTACATAGCAGAGGGGACCATTGTCTCCGTTCCAACATACGCCCAACAGATATCGGAGGAGAATTTTTGGCCAGAGCCGTTGCAATTCAAGCCCGAGAGATGGCTCCCAGAGGGACTTGGACCTGGCTCACGCACGTGCAGGTCTGCGTTGATGGCATTTTCATTCGGTAAGAGAATGTTACTAAATCTGGTATCAGCGCTGATCGGAATCGATTGAAGGTCCTTTTGGATGCCTGGGAAAAGCATTGGCGGTACAGCAGCTCCGCCTCGTTACTGCAAGACTTATCCTGACCTACCACCTCACCCTTCATCCTTCTTTTGATTCGGAAAACTTTTTGAAGGGTATACGCAATATAAAGACAACCCTTTTTCCTTATGCTCTCACGGTCATGGCTTCTCCACGCGCACAAAAGTAGACTACAGTTTTCCATAGCTCGTTCTTTTTTGCCTTTCTTACCGATCTTGGTAGTATAGTGTGTACCTGTGCTATATCCTTGCTTCATTTCTTGTTCTTATATGATTCTTTTTGTTCTATTCCTATTTCAGACCATCCCGACACCACTCTGCGTGTACGTTTGCATCGTCCTCTGCAATTTGCGGACATAGACGCTGACATTTGTACAGGTTATTGCGGTCGATGTGGAGACGGAGCCGAACGATGACTGATAATGGATGCGATAGACCGTGCTTGGCTGGCTGTCTGATGTATAAAACGACTGCATACAGATTGTCATGAACGAGCGCGTCTTTCGCGATCCCGGCTTTTATGGATAGAGAAGGAGAGGTCAAGCGGGAGGGCATCGTGTGGACGAGCCAAGATGCAAAATGCTCTTGACACCCCAAAGTCCACACTGTTGGCTCCCACTTCCCTTCTTTGGCTATTTGTATTCACGCCTCGTTTTCCTGCATCCCTTCGCGGATATTCACCTGACAGGTTGTCTTGTAGTGCAGTGCCGAGGTGTCCGAGCGGTGAATCATGAGAGCTGCTGATGCGTGCTGAGTGCGAACTACCTCAATTTCCCTCGATGATCGACCTCCATGCATTGAAGCTTACTCTACTCTAGTGCCCGCGGATGCGACAGGGCGATGCATGCTGTCATTAGGTCACCGAAATATTTGTGATTGATGTGCACGCTGGATGTCTCAATAAAACCACGATGCGTCAGTTCATCCATAAACGAGCCCCTTCCTTCGCCATTTCAGCGCTACGACGTCAATCCAGCAGCAAGTCCCTCTCAAGATATGCCTTCTTGCACTCAAACGGCCTCTCATCTACTAGAGACGGCGATCTTCAAAAGGAGCACCTATCGCCTCAGCTCATCCGAGCGCGCACAGCTTTCATATGAGAGGGCAAAGGCCATTGGGCTTGCGTTCCGTGCGTTCTCTTAGCGCTTCTCCCCTGACAGTTGGCTGAACACGTTGCGGCAGATATGACGCTCGAGGATATATCCATGTTGACGGAGAAATTTTGGGACTGCCATGCTGATCCCATATTAGTCCACGACGGTGCCGCAACCACACTTCTCACGATACAACTCAACTTGGTGACCGGGACGCTCGCTCATTATGTGCGGGATAGGAACGATCTACGGCCATTGATCGATGACTTGCTGTCATTCCGCAAGTTTGGCCAGTTTCTTCTGACCGAGCAAGGGCATGGCCTGGATGCCCAAAATTTGGAGACCACGGCTACCTGGATTCCCACTGGAGGGTTTTGCCTTCACACACCATATCCACGAGCTGCAAAGTAGGGTCGTGCCTTGTTGCAGAGCAACACTTGCTGATCTTCATGTTCTAGGTACATGCCACCCACCATCCCCATTGGAACCCCATGCACTGGCATCGTGTTTGCGCGCCTCGTTTTCAACGGAGAGTCTCACGGGATCCGTTCGTTTATCGTCGAATTGAACGATGGTACCCAAATGTGCAGTGGAATTACCGCAAGGTGCGTTCGCTTGCTTCCGCTCGACATACTCATCTTCGAATGACATCTCTTATGGACATTCACGGCAGGCTCCTTCCGCCTCGTGGGGGCACGAATCCAGTCAATCATTGCCTAACTTACTTCGATTCCGTTCAGCTTCCTCAGAGTGCACTCCTTGGACCACTGGAACCATCCCAGTCTCCGCATAAAGATTTCGCGCAGTCCATCTGGAGAGTAGCTGTTGGATCCATTGCGCTGACTAGTATCGCGCTCAGCGCAATGGGGTTCTATTGCCACATTGGAGCTCTTTACAGTCTTCGCCGCACGGTAACTGTTTCAGACGGCAGCCGCATCCCGATACTCCATTTTCGGACCCAGCAAATCCCTATCCTCACCGCGACGGCACAGTTTTACGTGCTGCAAGCGTTCTCCAGATGGGCCACCGCCCTCTTTTCCTCCAGTGATCTCGATCCCCAGATTCGCCGCGGCATCGCGGCATGCGTCAAAGCTGCCATAGTGCAACGCTCGCTGGCTGCGGCCCTGTCGATCTCGGAGCGCTGTGGAGCACAGGGCCTTTTCGAGATGAACCAGATGTCGGGCACACTTGTGAGCTGCGACTCTGGCTTGTTTTCCATGGTATGCCGTTGATGCGACTGTGGGCCCACCAGAGTGAGATACGTGGGATCGCCATTGCAGAAGGGGATATACTGGCGCTGTCTATACGTATGTAACCTTGCTTGATGATTCTAGGATGCTGATAAGATGATCCAGGACTGACGACCGAGTTGCTTCTTGGCCGCTACGAGCTGCCTCGTTCGACACACCCGGATAGCCTGCTGGCCCGGCACGAGATCGGCATCTTCGAAGAGCATCGCAGATTTATTGCCTCTGTGCCTGGACACAGAAGCCAGGAAGTGAATCGTCGCGTATTGCCCCACTGCCAAGCCATAGTAGAGGCTATCGGACATCGGATGGCGTACGACGCTGCGGTGGCGAGCGGGGTCGAGCCTTGTTTGGTCGATCTCTACGTTGCGAGCGTCATCAAACTTGATCCAGCATGGTATGTAGAGCACGCAGGATTGGGGCGCGGTACGCAGGCCGAGATGGAGAGCGTGGCTTTGGATGCTGTTCTCCCTCGGCTTTCATCGCTGGTTGGCCGACTTCACAACGAACCACACCTTACCGCACCCATTGTCTCCGATGCGGCTTGGGACGGATTTGTCGCTGAGCTGGAACTGTTTGGAAGAGGGGGGTCGGATATGAGGATGGACACGCATCCTCAGCCTCGTTTGTGATTTTTTTGCTAGTTCACTTATACCCCGAACAGCTTCTTCTGGCAGCACCGCTCACCGCTCAGCTGTGACCTTCACAATGTTATTCTCTTGTTCTCCTCGATACCAATCGACGATATAGCGCAGGCCATGGCCCAGTTAGGCAGACTATATATACGCCTTCTGTTGTCTCGATGGCGCTTCGTCCACCCCGCTTGAATGGTCCTGGATTCCATCAACACTTGTTCCACCGACTTCGTCCCAATAGTGTACGTTCCTTGTATACATTGGCCAATCCCAGGCTTTATATATGCGCATCTTTAATTCAAACTGACCGTGTTGCGACTTGTGCATTGCCCTCCGCTCACAACCCTCCCAGACACCGCGTCTAGGCCCGGCGTTCTTGTACGTTCATCCCGTCCTCTGCAATGGACAATAGATACTGACACACTTCATAGGTGTCCTACACGCCTGCTTGGTGTATACGGCGACCTTGGATTCCCGACAGACTGTTGGCGGTGAATGTGTCTCTCTTGATTGCGTTGAATTGTCGTTCTTCGTCGTTCTTTGTCGCTCTTCTTTGCTCCTCCCTAGGTTCTTGTTCTGATACTTAGATCAGATCACTAGGTTTTATGTGTGTACTTGCATAAGCATCCGATTTTTGGGATATCGCTTGTACTGTCCGGGATGCGAGTAGGCAGCAAGCATGTCATTTCCATCGCCGACTCTCCACGTTTGACGCTCACGACTCTACAGACTCAGACACGACCGTCGGTGTTCTGACCTTCTCAACATATCATATTTCTTGCTTTCGCACTGGGGGCTTATTATCGGCTGCAGAACGGGCTTAAGTGTCGTTCCCCGGACGCCAGCACGCCGTTCTTACCAGATTCGCCACCAGTAACTGATCAGGATCGATTGAAGGCCCCTTTACATGCTTGGGAGGAGCCTTGGCAAAATGACAGCCCCGTCTTGTGACTGCAATATCTGTCCTAACCTATCGTGTTATACCCTATCGTGTTATACTAGGTTACACTCCATTTCTCTCTTAACGCGGAAAGCGTCCTGTAGGAAATACTCGATATATAGCTCACCCTCTTCCATTATGCGCTTACGATGACCGCTTTTTTTCTGCCTTTCTTGGCGATCTTGTAGTATGACATGTGTCCTGCAAAATATTCCTCCATATACCCATCATCCATCCCTTGTTCTATCCCTATCGAAGAGGGATGTTTTGACTGTAAACAATCCGGATATTTTCGGTTGTTCGAAAGAAGGACTCATACTTTCCAAGAACTAGTGTTCTCATTTCCATCTCTGTTGGTAATAGATCGAGTGAATTCACATTGTGTTTTGCGAGAACGGAAGGGTCTCGGGACATGGACACATATGCTGGAGCAGAAGCGATAATATTATAAACGAGGCTGCGGAGTCACATTCGCCCTTTTCCCTTCAAAAAAACTCTAGCTCGGCAACAAAGCTGTCCCAAGCCGCGTCTGAGACGATGGGCGCGGTGAAGTGTGGCTCGTCTTAGGGTCGGCCGACCAGCGACGAAAGCCGAGGGAGGACGGCATCCAAAGCCACGTTCTCCATCTCGGCCTGCGCGATGCGCCCCAATCCTTGACCGTCCGGCGAAAAATGTAAAGCGCTCCAACGCGATAGATGACTCCCATAACACTTAGCGCAATGCCAGTCAACGCAATGGACCCAACAGTTACTCTCCAGATGGACTGCGCGAAATCTTTGTGCGGAGATGGGGATGGTTCCAACAATCCAAGGAGTGCACTTTGAGGAAGCCGAACAGCATCAAATTAAGTCAAGCAATGGTTGACTACATCTACCCCCCCGCGCAAAGGAAGGAGCCTGTTGGGACAACACGTTCAAGGAAGCACTTGATTCAAACTGAATGTTCACACCTTGCGGTGAATCTATCACATATGTGGGTACCATCATTCAAATCGACGATGAACGGACGAACCCCGTGAGAGACTCCATTGACGATAAGACGTGCAAATACTGGGCCGATGCATGGGATCCCGATAGGAATAGTGGGTGGCATGTACCTGCAGGTCAACAATCAGGCATACGGCCATCGCCACAAGAAGGCTCAAAAGTACTTTACTGCTTGCGGACTTGGGGCGTGAAGGCAGAACCCTCCAGTGGGTAGCCATGTAGCCGTGGTATCCAAGCTCTTGGCGTCCAGGCCGTGCCCTTGCTCAGTGAGAAGGAATTGCCCAAATGTGCGGAATGACAGCAGGTCATTGATCAAGGACCAAAGGTCGTTCCTGCCTTGCACATATCGAGAAAGTGTCCCAATAACCAAGTTAAGATGTATCGTAAGCAGTGTGGTCGCAGCATTGTCGTGGAGTAGGATGGGATCTGAATAGCAGCCCCGAAACTTCTCTGCCAGCATAGACATATCTTCAATTGTCATATCTGCCACAACACAGTCAATCAGCTATGTCCGAAAAGAAGTATGATTGAAACGCACAGAGTGAAAGCCCAATGGCCTTCATTTTCTCATACGAAAGCCTTACACGGATGAGGTGAGGTGAGATACTTGTCTTGTGAATAACGCCGTCTCGAAGAGACGTGGGGCTGGTTGAGTGACAGAATGCATATCAAGGCGAGTTTGCCGCTGAGTTGACATCGTAGTACAGAAAGGGTCAAGGAGGAAAACAAGGGATTTATAGGTACACTATGATCCGAAGCTTTAGTATCACGGTATTCAAGGAGGACAGGCACGCTTGCAACTTACCCTGCATGATTCCAATTGAGGAAAAACAAAACCAGAAACTAACGGAAATTTGTTCGACCCGAAGGCCAGAGCAAGAAAGTGGATCGAGTTGACAAGCACTGATCAGCATGGTCACCAACGATTACGATTCTGATATGTGGATCGTGTTCTATCTTCCCGTCCGATCCCCTCAATGGCGCGTGCATATCTCAGAAGGCGAATCTTGCATATCTTCGGCGCTATTCATACGGGCGCTTCGATCTACTGCTATGGGCACAGGTGGCCCGTGCGGCATGACTACATTCCATCCGTCATCGAAGTGCCAGCATGTTGTGCCTTCCTTCTCAGCACTTAACCTTCCAATTCTTTTGAACGCCATCGCAGGGGGCAGGTGTAACAATCGATCTGAGGCTGTCGTTCACGCTTGACTGAAGGGAAGACTCATGTCTGCTCCAAGATATCCAACCGCTCCGCCCGCGTATGACTCGTGGCAGCGTCCAAAGTGCGTATACACAGCCGAGATGACATCTATCGACGAGCCATACTATCCCTTTCTTGAGCGAAATCATTTTTACGCTACTCTTCAGCTCTCCCCCAAGGAGAAACCCACCACGATCTGGTGAAGAAACCGAACCCATCATACCCGGGAGCCGCAACAGCAACTACGACACGTTTCCCAAGTTGCCGCGCAGAGGCGGCACTTCCGGGCGGTTCGTGAAGATCGTCGTCGTCGTCTTCGTGTCCTTGTTATCCTTCCAATTCCTCGCAATCTGGGGCCGCACTCTGCAGCTCGACATGTGGAGTCGTGAAGTGAAAGAGCATCGGGAACGGCTTGAGGAGTGGAAGCAGGAGATGCAAGCGCACGAGCAGGAGCGTCAAGAGTGGAGGCGTGAGCGCGAAGATCAGCGTGCGGAGTTTGCAAAGGAGCGGCTTGCCTTCGAGCGTGAGCGGCAGGAGTGGCAGCGCGAGCGGATGGCGCATAAGCCGTTCTGGGGAGAGCTGGAACACGTCTCACCTTACTGCCTCGCATACAACACAATGAAGTACAAAGCGCGGTTGTGGAACGTGCCGTTGGGCGGGGACTGGCTGGAGGCATGCCAGGGAACATTACAGGAAATACATGGTCGCACAATCGAGAAACCTGAAAGGTGCGAGAATCGGGTGAGTTCAAAGGTTTCTGGATTGGACATCGTTTCTGTCTTAAGTCTCACTGAATTCTGCTTTTTAGGGACAGAATGAAGGATTCTGGGGGTATTGGCGTGTTGACTTCGATGAACCAGAGTGCATCACCAAATGGGGCACGACCTGGGATAAGGTAAGGCAGTCAATCTCGGAGTCAGCCCAATCTAATCACTGAATTCCCTGCGCAGGGATGCGTCCGCCCTGGCGTTCACGTACGCACCCAGTTCTATTGCACTATGCTATGAATTCTGATGATGTTGCACAGGTCGTCGAGGCACCGATGTGGGGCCAGAAGCCCAACGACGACTGGTACCAGATGTGCTGGACCACGCCGGGCCATCTGCCCGGTATGTCTGGCGATCTTGGTTTCCCCAACGATTGTCAGCAGCGAGTGCGTAGTACTCTGTTACCTTCTAGTTTTACTGAGTGCTGACGTGCCGTTAGGGTAAGAGAGGCGGAGGAATGGTTGGCGTGTGGGAGTTCCATGATGGAAATTGCTATTAGTCGTAATAGATGCAAGGCTTGGCTTTCTTGTGTTTGTTTTTTCGTATGTTATACATGTACTCCCTTGACGCGCGATCGTTCTTGCTGTGTTGTGTACCTGTTATCGCATGCTGAGTCTAACTTTCAACTAGTTTCCCCAACAATAGCAAGACTGCTCTGAAGGAAGTTTGATTGTCAAGGCTTTCAGCATACAACATGAGTAAGTGACAACGTGAACAAAGCGAGAGGATGACCTATTACAACACTCTCGTCGTGATAGTGGGTGCGCGTTTTTCCTCTGTGTTTCTGCTTCTGCATTGAATGGTCGACAAGCGCAAAATAGCGTCGATGATTCTGCGATGAGGTCAACATAATAAGACGTCCGGCCACCGGTTGTTGCATACGACTATCATCAATTGTATTTGACAGTCTGAGAAAGAGTCCGCAGTCAGTAACGAATTTTGTGCATGTCCGTGGCAAAATCTGTACCTACCTATTCAGGGTAGACGATACTCTATTATCTCTTGCCTTTGAACTTGCCTCGCTTTGCAGGCATGCCCGCTTCCACCACGTCGTCATCACGATCACGATCATCGTCTGCCCTCCCCCTCTTCTTCTTGTTTCCGCCTCTCGCCTGGTCCTTCAGCTCGACTGTGATCGCTCTTGAAGCTTCGTCCACTCGCTCCCGCAGCAGCGCGACTTCGTCCTTGTCAGTTGGCCATGGCTCCATCTCCACCCCGATCACATATTCGATGCACTTCACGAGTTCTATGTCGTACTGCGTGACCAAAGTGATGGATTTGCCCGAGCGACCAGCGCGCGGCGTACGTCCGACCCGGTGGATGTGATCTTTCGAGTGGAATGGTACATCAAAATTGATGACGATGTCGACTGCGGGCATGTCCAGATCTCTGTCGCAAGATGTAAATCAGTTGAGGGTCAGACATACACAATTCTGGAACATGCCGACTGGCGACGTCGGTCGCGACGGAGATCTTGCGATTTACAGCTTTGAATTGGCCTAGGGAACTGAGCATCTGGCTTTGACTCAACTGGACGTGGATAGGAATGACGGAGAAGCCCAGGATTCTGAGCATGATTGCCAATCTAAAACAGAGGAAAAGTCTCGAGTTCGAGCAGCACATTAACGTAAAAAAACACTAACCGCTGCGTATCACGCAGCGTGTGGGTGTATACAATGATTGAATTTTGTGCGAGGGAGTTGGCGAGGTGGATGAGGTATGCATCCTTTTGATTTAGAGGGGCCAAGAGGTAGTATTGCAATAACAACGACACTGTCTGATACCTATCGCATCCCACTCAAGTTTCAGAGATTTTGCAAAGCACATATGTACAACACTCACTTTCTTGAAAATTCTACGCGAACTAGATCAGAAAGGCTGGCGCGTTGCAGTGTTGCGACCTTGGTCGACATCGTGGCTGAAAAAAGGTAAGTAGTGCGTTCTGTCGGGATGTCCTAGAGAATTTTGTCGATGACCAGCCCAAAGTCCATGTCCAACAACCTATCTGTCTCATCCAGCACCTCTTATTACACAGGAGTCAATACATCTACGGAAAGCATACATGGGCATCACGCACCAAGAACTTCAAACTTCGAAGGCGGAAGCCCTTCATGCTTTCCATGATATCTTGTAACCGTCCTAGAGTAGCGACGACGACATGCGGCTTTTTGGCGAGCGCAATCTTCTGCGACTCAATATCCATCCCGCCAATAACGACGGCGCATCGAGCGCCCATCGCAGATCCGAGAGCCTCGAACTGCTAGGAGATCTGGTAGGCAAGCTCACGCGTCGGCGCTAGGACGCACGCGAAGAGCCCCTGCGGCTGGCTCTGTGGTTTCTGCAAGATCGGTAGTGCGAACGCGGCGGTCTTTCCGGACCCGGTAGAAGGGATACCGACAATGTCTCTGCCTTCAAGCGCATGTGGTATGGACTGCGCCTGTATGGGAGTCGGTGTCTTGAACTTCATCTGTGCCAGAGCTTCCAGCAAAGGCTCGATCAGACCAAGCTCCTTGAAAGTAGGCAGAGACTGCTGCGCCGCCTCTGCATCGTCAAAAGGAGCCTTGACAGATATTGTACGGCAGTAGAAGACGGAGTTGTTATGCGGCCTGGCGGTCAAGGAAAAGAAGTTGAGGTGGAGTTCCATTTCGTGCTCCGCGTTTTTATTTCAACGCGGACTCGAGAAAAGTATGCCCACGAAACGCAATCGCAGCCTGTCGATGGATTGTTTCGCTCTATTATTTCAGTGGTCATTCTCACCATGAAAGCCTCATCAAAATGAAGAGGAATGAGACAGGGGGTTATGAGAGACGCAGTCGCAATTACACATCGCAAAAGACGACCTTTCCAAGAGATCGAGCCAGGCAAGTCGCCGTGTTTCTATTACGATCCCTCCCCTCTGGAAAGATATTTTCCAACGTGGCGCACGGCGTTCCAGCAGGCCAGAGAATTTAAGAGCGCGTGAGGAGAGGACGGCGTACTCACAGCCCATAACATCACCTCCCGCACCTCACCTCTCCTGCACCTCACCTCTCCCGCACCTCACCTCTCCCGCACCGATGCCCTGTGCGCATGTACGGAGCGACACCGACCACATCCTGCATATTGGGTGGCGTACCACCATATCCGTCGCTTTCAGAACTCTATTAATCTTGGATATTCAGCTCAATATCACTTGGCCCCCTTCGTGCACACGATTGACGTCCGTGTCGCCAAAGGGGAGGGTGGTAATGGGCTTTCCCGAGAGAAGAGTAAAGTAAAACGGGGAGAGTTCTTTGCTACATGCCTCGTAGGGGTCACGGCCGTCGCCACCTGGACATTATATGCTACGAGGATGTTCGGGAAACGTAGCTCGCCCGTCGCGAATATCGCGCTGGCCTCGCTTGGACCCACGCCCGTCAATGCAGCCACATATTTTGTCATATTCTTTCAAGCCAAAGTTGACAGACCTACGCGCATATATTATCTGCAGCAGGATCATAGTGGGTGGAACATGCCACTGGAGAGGTACACTGCACAGGAGGGACCCTGATACCACTCTCTGACAAGCACCTGTCGGTTCGGGAAAGCGGTGGGAAGTGGATCATCCACGGGGATGTCGAGCACCGAGCAAGGGGGTGATGGGGGAGGCCTGCAGGTTCGCGCATCCACACGAACAGCCTTACTATCGAACGGTGCATGCATACTGCCGTTAATTCAACGACACTGCTCCCTCTGTCTGGCCATGAAACGACCATGCCTATTCACACATCTGCCAAGTCCATCAAAGGCCAAACGAGACGACCAGTGCGGATTCAAGGTCACCACAGACAAGAGGTAGATCACATCGCGACACATCCTCTCAATGATCCTCGGCTTCGCAGTGGCGAGACTAGATTATCGAATACAGTGAGATGGCAAGTCGGCCAAGTTTGCTGCGCCCTCCGGGCTTGCGCGCCCAGATGAATCCCTTGCGCACGTATTTCTAAACTAGCATCTGGTCGCATGATCAATGCCCTCGCGAGAGTATGCTCCAGTAGCTGAGACGGCTTCACCAACGCTCCGACCGAGGCGCATACACTCACTCGCGCATACGATGTCGACGCAAATCTGCCAGGTACTCGATCCCAGCTTAGAGATCCGCAATCTGCATCCCTTCCAACCCTGCAAGGGCATCAGCACCCCCACCCCCATACTGAAGCGCGTGCGACTCACCCGCGTCCAACCATCCCACCTCGTCCTCTCGCCCAAGAGCCCGCTCACGCCCACGAGCCTCCGTCTCCGCCGCATCGTGCGCGTCTCCCGCCTTCCCCTCGGGCCTACGCGCCCGGAACACGCCGCGCGCAGCGACGCCGTCGATGATAGTTTGTGCGCGGTTGGCGTAGACGTCGTCCGCGAGTCTGTTTTGGCCCGCATTGTGAGATTGTTCGCGCTCGCGCTCTTGAGGCGCAGACGGAGGAGGCTGCGGGAGGCGTTTCCGTCCTGCACGAGGCGAACGCGCGCGCATACGCACGGACGGGAGCGACGACCAAAGGCATAAGCGACCGCGCACACACATTCGCAAGATCTTCGTCGCCACAAGCACGGTAGCAAGACGAGTGGAAACTCGATATACGAACGAAAAAGGCACGAAGCACGCACCCACGATCGCCCAATTGCGCGTGCTCGGGATGCGCAGCACCTCCACCTCGACCTCCCAACCCAGCCATGCGCTCAAACTCGCAAGCCACACCCGATAGCGCGCGTACGCGCTCCCGAGCTGGTTGTCCGACCCCAGGTTCAGCGCCGCCGCGAACGTCGCCTCCTGCTCACCCTGCGCATCCCGCCCCGCATCCGCGGAGTCGCTCGCGCCAGCAACGGCAGAGGTAGAGACCACCCACGGCCGGTCGCGCGCGCGCTCGAACTTGCGCTCGAACGTCCACGCGCAGCACGGAATGGAGAGGTACCCCGACGTGCCCACGCCTGCGCGCGCTGCGAGCACGGGGAGCCACGGCGTGAGCTCGTCGGCGTGGTTCCCGATGAGGAACGCGCCGCGCGGGAGGTCGAGCACGGGCGCATCGCCTGTGTCTTCATACGCTTCCTCGTCGCCGCCGATGCTGGCACGCTCACCATCACTGCCCTCAGCGGTGTCCATGCCCACGGTCGACGACGCGAAGGCAGCAGGGTCGAACACACGTACGGAGAGCGCGGCGCGTGTGCGTGGAGGGTAGTGTGTCCAGGACGAGCGCTCGCGGAGGTCGAACCCCGTGCCGGCATACCCTTCTGAGATAAGGATGTGCGTGAGAAGGCCATTGCCGCAGCTGGTATGGAGTCACAACGTTCCAATGATCAACATAGTGCGGAGAGAAGAAGACAACGGGTGAGCGTGGTGAGCGTGGTGAGCGTTGGAGTGGGCCCGGCTGACGAGCGGATGGAGAGGGAGTGCGCACCCCATGTCGACGAAGCCGCCGGGAGGGCGTGGCCAGCGCTTCCATGGCTCGGACACCAAGTCTTGAGGTCCGTGTTCGTCTCCACCATGCTCATCTTTGTACGTGTCTTTCCAGAGGAGCATGAGAAACGTGGCGATGCCGACGTCCTGCGAACGCGAGTCAGCCCCCAGCGACCCCGCCTGCAACATTCTACACGCGCGCACGCACGTCCACTGACCTCGAACACGTGCTTGAGAGGATCGGTCGCCTCCCTCCACTCACCCACGACGTGCTTCCACCGCTCGCGCATGACGAGGTACAGGTCCTGGTATGTGTCGCGCGGGACGAGCGTGTCATGTGCGACGCGCTTGCGGTACTGCGTGTGCGCGCCCCAGGCGTAGCGGTGGAGCGTCTCGAGCAGCGCGAGCGCCGTGCGGTGCAGGCGCGAGTCGGGATCGGTCGGAATGGAGGAGGCGGGGAGGGGGTGCGCATCGATGCGGAGGGACGCGGACGAGGTGGAGGAGGCAGGGAGGAGGCGGAAGGCGAGATGAGAGACTAGAGGGTGGAAATACGGGAGCTGGGTGCCGGGCTGGAGGAGGGGGGTGAGCACGAGCACGGAGATTGACGATGGTGGTGCGTCGGCGGCATCGCGAGCGGATGGGGAGGATGAGGTGTAGAATGTGCAGTGCTGATCGAGGGCGGCATCGCGGCCTGGTCGGCGGGGAAGGAGACGGCGGTGGATGGTGCGGATTGGTGTGAATCCTTCGAGTCCAGGAACTGACGGTTGTAATGCGTCTGAACCTGCGTAGTCTGCGAGGACCTCGGAGCGGAGGATGAGGGTGGAGTTGTACTCGGGGTGGTGCACGAGTTGGGACGTCGCGGTCTCAAACTAGACACGAGCACGCGCAAGCAATAATTGTATTCAAGAGTGTAAAAATGATATTACGAGTAGATGAAGCGAGACGTACAAGCTCAGGGGGAAAGTCTGCAGGACAGGCGACGATGGAGACCCAGGACGGGCCGAGCGGGGCGTGGCCTTGGGAGCTTGATGAGGCTTCAAGGGAGCAGAAGTTCGGGGTGAAGCGCGGTTTTGTGATGGACTGGGCCATCTGGTGAATGAATGAGCACAGACGTGGAGGAATAGGTGGGTGGGAGGGAGGGACGATGGCCGTGAACGTTGAACTCGACGCGTTGGATAGACGCGTTGGAAATGCGTTGGAATGCTCGTGATTTGGGTGTTGCCGACGTCGCTGACACTTCGCCCCATCCACTGGCAACCTTGTTCAGAGGAGATGTCCTTCGCATGCTTATTTCACGCCATCCCTGCTGATGTTTTCTGCTCTGCTGATATTCATTGTCCTTATCCGAATGAGAATGCAAACCAGCATTAGGCTGATCTGGTCCACGTGGCGCGTTACCCACATCGGAGGATGCAGCTTGAACAGAGTCGTCGGACCTCGAGTCGTCGGGACTATTCCTGCCTTTCATCATGCCGCAGCTCTGGGCGTACTCTGATGTGTTTTCATGGCTGGAATGCTCCAGCTCCTTCCCAACTTCAAGACGTGTTGAGAAAGCGTTTGAGGGCATTTATGGCGTTCTATGGGTGTTTGTACACAGTCTGCATATCGCCTCCATGAACACTCAGTGTACGTCAATCCTCTGGAGCTCGTTGATTTGGTCTGAACCGCAAGTCCACATCATGAGACGTGACTTCAACAATGTCGGAAGGCCTACCCCAGGAACGCCGCCCCCGGTCGAGAATCAGGATTCTCAAAAGGGGATCAAACCATTCATCCTGCCTTCTCTGCTCTGCATACTTCGCTAGATACAATTGAGATTATGGCAGTGGTCGAAGACGTAAAAGTGCCCCAATGGTCTTCATCTCAGAATGTACATGGAATTGTTCAACGAGTCCAGATACGAACGTTATAAGACTGGCAGGTATGACAGGCCACGGCGTATATCCACCCTTCAAGCAGTCTAGCATATATATTTGATTGGCTATGCCTCCCGTTCTTTCCCCCGAAATCGCCAATGTTATGAATAGTTCGATTGGAGAGCATATGCGGCTCACCTTTGAGAATACTCTGTGCGATAGATTGCACGTACCCTTGACTGTGGTCCTTAGCCAGACGACTGAGGCTGGCCACTGCATCTGCATCAAAGACGTCGTCTTCTCCAAAAGTGGTCGAGGTATCAACATGGAAGATTTTGCGCCACTCTCTATGCAGAGTTTCAATCCATAAATCCATCCATCCATAAATAGAGGGCGACACTGGAAAATTGTGGCGCTGGGCCGGCGGCTCAGGTCGCGTGTCTTCGCTTATGCTCGCGTGGGCCACGTAAGAAACCACGCGAGACCACTGTCCCATAGGCTTCGGGACGCGAAACGGAGCGTGTCGGAGCTTGAAACGGAGTTGGTCAGCGCGCGCGTGCCCGGGGCTAACCTAAGCATAGGGAATTCTCTTTCCCTGGCACTGTCTTGCAGTGATTTCTTCAGGCAAGGGGGCATTCACCAAGTGCTTAGCTTGGCAACCACTCTGGGCTCTTGGTTTTGTTTGCAGGTATTTTTTTATGTAAATAAATAATAAATAAAAGGGGACAATAAGAAATGGTGGCACTGGGCTAATAGCTCAAGTCATATGTCCTTGCTCACACTTATGTAGGCCACATAAGAAACCATGTGAGCAAAGCAAGCATCCATGACAAATTGGGTGAGCAGAGTAAGCCATGTCTTGGTGCTCCTAGCAACTCTAGCAACTAGAGTGGGCTATGCCTTAGCAGCCATTGAAGCTTGAAATAACATCCTAGCACCTTACAAAGAACCTTACGGGGGAGCCTCATGGGTGGGACTCTGATGGGGAGCCTCATAGGGCAGAATTTCATAGGGGAATCTAATGGATAGGACCTTATAGGGGGAGCTTTATATGGGAATCTTACAGGAAGGACCTTATAGGATATCATAAAAGAGTCATATAGGGATATTAGGGCACAGGACTTTTAGTAAGCAGAGTGAGCCATGTCTTGGTGCTCCTAGCAACCCTAGCAACTGGAGTGGGCTATGCCTCAGCAGCCATTGGAGCTTGAAATGACATCCCAGCACCTCACAGAGAACCTCACGGGGGAGCCTCATAGGGCAGAATCTCATAAGAGAGTCTAATGGATGGGACCTTATAAGAAGCTTTATATGGGAATCTTATAGGAAGGACCTTATAGGATATCATAAAAGAGCCATATAGGGATATTGGGGCACAAGACTTTATGGGCACTGGAATTTACAGGCACTAGACTTTACAAGCACTGGACTTTATAGGCACTGGACTTTATAGGCACTGGAATTTGTGGACACTGGACTTTATAAGCACTGGACTTTACGGGCACTAGAATTTATGGGCACTGAACTTTACGGGCACTAGACTTTATAGTCAGTGCACTCTACAGGCACATGAGACCAAGCACTACAACAAAAACTCAGATTAAGCACGGGCACTGTACTTTACAGGCACTAGACTTTATAGGCACTGGACTTTGTGAACACTAGACTTTACAGACACATCAGACCAAGCACTGTAACAAAAACTCAGATTAAGCATGGTTGTGCCGTCGCAACGCGACGGGTGAGAAGCTAGTCCATAAATAGAGGGCGACACTGCAAAATTGTGGCGCTTAAGCGACGGCTATGCTCGCGTGCTCCTCGCTTATGCTCGCGTGGGCCACGTAAGAAACCACGCGAGACCACTGTCCCATAGGCTTCGGGACGCGAAACGGAGCGTGTCTGAGCTTGAAACGGAGTTGGTCAGCGCGCGCGTGCCCGGAGCTAACCTAACCATAGGGAATTCTCTTCCCCTGGCACTGTCTTGCAGTGATTTCTTCAGGCAAGGGGGCATTCACCAAGTGCTTAGCTTGGCAGCCACTCTGGGCTCTTGGTTTTTTTTGCAGGTATTTTTTTTATGTAAATAAATAATAAATAAAAGGGGACAATAAGAAATGGTGGCACTGGGCTAATAGCTCAAGTCATATGTCCTTGCTCACACTTATGTAGGCCACATAAAAAACCCTAGCAACTAGAGTGGGCTATGCCTCTGCAGCCATTGGAGCTTGAAATGGCATCCTAGCACCTCACAGAGAATTTCATGGGGGAGCCTCATGGGTGGGACTATGATGGGGGAGCCTCATAGGACAGAATCTCATAGGGGAATCTAATGGATGGGACCTTATAGGGAGCTTTATATGGGAATCTTACAGGAAGGACCTTATAGGATATTATAAAAGAGCCATATAGGGATATTGGGGCACTGGACTTTATGGGCACTGGACTTTATGGGGACTGGACTTTATGGGCACTGGACTTTATAGTCAGTGCACTCTACAGGCACATGAGACCAAGCACTACAACAAAAACTCAGATTAAGCACGGGCACTGGATTTTACAGGCACTGTACTTTATAGGCACTAGACTTTATAGGCACTGGACTTTGTGGGCACTAGACTTTATAGGCACTGGACTTTATAGGCACTGGACTTTGTGGGCACTGGACTTTGTGGACACTAGACTTTATGGGCACTGCACTTTATGGACACTGCACTTTACAGATATTGCATTTTACGGGCACTGCACTTTACGGGCACTGCACTTTACGGGCATTGCACTTTATGAGCACTGCACTTTATGGGCACTGCACTTTATGAGCACTGCACTTTATGGGCACAAGACTTTACAGGCACGTCGGACCAAGCACTGTAACAAGAACTCAGATTAAGCATGGTTGCGCCGTCGCAACGCGACGGGTGAGAAGCTAGTCCCTATATAGAGGGCGACAGTGAAGAATTGTGGCAAAACTCCGCCGGCTAATGTCGCATGTTGTCGCTTATGCTCGCGTGGGCCACGTAAGAAACCACGCGAGCGAAGCGAGCGCCATGACAAATTTGGCGAGCGGAGCGAGCTGTCTCTTCAGCCGCCCGGCAACCTCGGCAACTGGAGCGGGCCGTGTCTCAGCAGCTGTCGGGGTTTCGCACGGCATCCCGGTCTGCCCGGCAATGCCAACAACTGGAGCAGGCCGTGCCTCGGCAGCCATCGGGGCTCAAAATGGCATTCTGGCACCCCACAGGGAACCTCACGGGGGAGCCTCATAGGGCAGAATCTCATAGGGGAGCCTTATGGGCAGAACCTTTCATGGAATATGAAAAGGGAGCCTAATAGGGAAGCCATATAGGCAGGATCTGGCAGAGGAACCTTATAGGGGAATCTTTTGAATGTCATCTTGCAAAATCTCATAGAGGGGCCTTATAGGGGAATCTTATAGGCAGGACATTATAGAAAATCATGGGAACTGGACTTTATGGGCACTAAAAGTGATATTCTAGCACCTTATAGAGGAGCTTCACAAGAGAGCCTCACTGGCAAGATCTTAAAGAGGAACCTGACAGAGGAACATAATAGGTAAGCATAATGGAGAAACCTAACAGGGAAATATAATAAAAGAACCTATATAGGGGAACCTTATATGGGCCATATATTGGCAGCTGTTGGAGCTTGAAATAGTATCGCAGCACTTTATGGAAAAGCCTTATAGGTATGACCTTATAGAGGAACTAAATAATGCTTGACAAGAGAGTCTTATATAGAGAATATTATGGACAGGACCTTATAGAATGTGATCAGAGAGCTATATTAGGGCAAAATAATTTATGGGCACTGGACTTTATAGGCACTAAAATTTACAGGCACTGGGCTTTACAGGCACTGGACTTTACGAGCACTGGACTTTACAGAGACTAGACTTTACAGGCACATGAGACCAAGCACTGTAACAAAAACTCAGATTAAGCATGGTTGCGCTGTCGCAACGCGACGGGTGAGAAGCTAGTAAATAGAGGGCGACACTGCAAAATTGTGGCGCTGGGCCGGCGGCTCACGTCGCGTGTCTTCGCTTATGCTCGCGTGGGCCACGTAAGAAACCACGCGAGACCACTGTCCCATAGGCTTCGGGACGCGAAACGGAGCGTGTCGGAGCTCGAAACGGAGTTGCTCAGCGCGCGCGTGCCCGGGGCTGCTGCGAGCCTTGCGATACCTGATCTCTGCCATCAACCATCATCATCTCTGTCCCAGACCCTCATCTGTGCTCTCCTCTGCTTTATTCCTCACTGGCTTTTCTCTCAAACTCTACTCTGCTCTACTGGGTGTCTCTGAGCACGGATTCTGCTTAGAAAGAGCCTACAGGGTGTGAAGTCTACCAGCACGGCCTTAGTTTGCTGTAGCCAAAAGCAGTCTTTTCATAGCTGCCTGGACCTCTCTCATCCTGCGGTGTTTCAGTTGCTCAGGTACCTTTTACCACAATCTCACAGTCACAACGACCTGCTTTGCAGACAACGAGTGACATCGAGTTGTCAAAGAGCATTGGGAATCCTCTTCCCCTGGCACTGTCTTGCGGCAATTTCTTCAGGTGAACTGTGAGGGGGCATTCAGCGAGTGCTTAGCTTGGCAACCACTCTTGGCTCTTGGTTTTGTTTTCAGGTGTTTTTTTTATTTAGCTTTTCACAATGAGTGTTCCACCTTTGTAAGTCTGTGTTGCTTGCATCATGTCCATTGTGCTCAACTCTTTTTGTAGGCCTCCTAATGAGGGTGTAGTGGAAGTCTGGATGCCTGCATTGGCACCTTTGTGAGTATCTTTGGCTTGCTTGGATACTGTTTCAGTGCTAAAATTCTTTTTAGAGATGATGATGAGGATGATCTCTATATGACACCTCCACCTGAGACTGTGCATAAGTATGTGTTTTAATTTTTGCTTATTGGTTGTGTATACTCATATTTGTCATAGTGAGAATGCCAATCATAGTGAAGATGAGGATGATCTGTATATGACTCCTCCACCTGAGAATCTCAATGGGTATGTGGTTTTATTTAATCTTTTTATGGTCATTGGCTAAAAAGAAGAAACTATAGACATGTTGAAAACCAAGAGGCTGTTGAAGAGGCTGCCCATGTGGATGTGACTATGACAAGGTATGTAGTTTTTGTTAAATCACACAAAATTTGTTTATTAATTTTGGGGTTTACAAGAACTCCTCCTAGGACTCCTGAG
Source organism: Heterobasidion irregulare TC 32-1 (assembly GCF_000320585.1). NCBI lineage: Eukaryota > Fungi > Basidiomycota > Agaricomycetes > Russulales > Bondarzewiaceae > Heterobasidion > Heterobasidion irregulare. The sequence continues at coordinate 1,573,920 of NW_009258208.1, read as the reverse complement.
CATGAGCGCCAGACTGTGCGAGAGCAAGAGCGTGCTGAAAGGCTTCAGATGACTTCTCCTACTCTTCGGCGCGAGCGTTCTGCATTACGAGGCTCTATTCGTCAGCCTGTCTTTGAGGATCTCTCTAGACCTTCCCATCCTGTCACTTCTAATCCTGCTCAGCCTCCTATTTCTCTTGCACCACCCATTCAGCTTCACCAGCCTGCCACACTTGCTCCTCCTGTCCAGTCATACCATTCTGCAGTGGCTGCTTCCTCTGCTCCATCATATCATCCTGCTCAATATGTTCCTCCCCACTTTTATCCTGCTCCCATGTTCCAACACTCTGTCTATCATGGTGCTATGGCTCATCAAATTCCTGGACAATATCCTATCCATGCTCCCCCTCCTATGCCTGCACCACCACCTCATTATTGGCCTGTGAATGTTTCTGCCCATCCTAATCTTCCACGCCATTTGATTGGGAATCATGATCGACAGGCTCGCATGCGTCTTGCAGCAGCTAGCCATCCTGACTATGAGCGCCGCATGATGAATAACTTTGAACAGAGCCATGCAGAGCGTAGACGGCGTCGTAGAGAGAATGCAAGGCCTGACGCAGTGGTTCCTCTTCCTAATCCTGTCCATCATCCACAGCCTCCATCATCATCTCGGCATAATATGCAGGCTTTACAATACCAGCAAGAGCAGCAGGAATATGATCATCATAGAGCTTCCCTTCATGAGCAGCATCTTGAGGAGATCCGCCAATATCTTATAGAGGCCCAGCAGAGACGCATAGAGCATAGAGCACAAACACAGGCAGAGCAGCAGATTATTCTTGAGCAACAACAAGAAGACAATGCCCAGCCACAAGAAGTCCATCAGTATCATTTGAACCTTTCCCAGCAGATTCATGATGACAATCTTGCCATTCAACACAATCACCATGCTCTAGCTCAAAATCAAGTAATGCAACAGCTACCTCTTGGTCGTCGTCCTTATCAAGAGCCTGATGCACGCTATAGTGTTGGCCATATGAATGTTGAATGTTCCCACTGCAAAGCCCTTCACTTTTCCTCTGAAAAGCTATCATCCTCTACTCGCAATCACATCCGCTTTGGCATGTGCTGTTTACAAGGCCAAATTAGGCTGCCTGTGTTATTGGACCCTCCTCAAACACTGCGTAATCTTCTTTGTGGAGACACTGAGAATGCCAAATCATTCAGGCTAAACATCAGGCAGTACAATAGTGCATTTGCATTTACTTCTATTGCTGCCAAGCTATCAGATCATGTTACCACTACTTCTGGGCCATATGCATTTAAAATCCATGGAGAACTTTATCATCAGATGGGTACCTTGCTACCACCCAACCATCTTAGACCTTCCTATGCTCAGCTCTATGTTATTGATCCTCAGGCTGCACTCAATGAGCGCAACAATGCCAATCCCAACTTGAAGTCTGAGATCATGAATAACTTGCAGGATATGTTTCATGAGCACAATCCTTATGTTCCCCTGTACCGCCATGCCTATCAAATCATGGCAGACAAGAATCCTGGAGAACGAGACAAGCTTGCAGCCCATATTGCTGTCTTGCCCAATACTGATCATCGCCGCTATAATGAGCCTACTGCAGATGAAGTTGCTGCCATCATTCCTGGAAGTGGAGATGAGGAAGTGGACTTGCACAGAGATATTGTTGTTCGTTATAACCATGGAGGTCTAAAGCATTTCAGCCATCTTCACCCTCACTACAGTCCCTTGCATTATGTGACATTATTTCCACATGGCGAACAAGGCTTTCATCCCAATATTCCTGCTCATCCTGGACCTAATGGCCAAATGCTCTCATCCAAGGTGTCTCAGCGCTGCTATTATGCCTATCGTCTTATGCGCCGTCTGCTTGATCCTGAAACCATCTTTAGAGCTGGCAAGCTATTTCAGCAATATGTGGTTGATGCTTGGGCATCTATTGAGTCTAGCAACCTTTTCTGGATCAGGAACCATCAGAAGGAGATCAGAGCTGAAAAGTACCAGTCATTGTTTGATGCTATCCATGCAGAAGCTGAGGTAGACCTAGGCCAGCGGGGAAAACGTATTGTGCTTCCCTCTACTCATGCAGGCAGTCCACGTTATATGTATCAGCTTTTCCAAGATTCTATGGCTATCACTCGCCACTGCCATAAGCCTGACATCTTTATCACCATGACTGCAAACCCTAACTGGCCAGAGATCACTGAAGAGCTCTTAAAATATGATGGTGGTTCAACTCAGCAGCCTTCTGATCGTCCAGACTTGGTTGCACGTGTGTTTGCCTTGAAGATGAAGGCTCTTATAAAGGATATCAAGGAGGGCCTATTTGGCAAGGTGGCAGGGATGGTTTATACCATTGAGTTTCAAAAGCGTGGTCTTCCTCATATGCACCTTCTTCTTTTCCTTGATGCACAGGACAAGATTCAAAGTGCTGAAGATGTGGATAGGATTGTCTCTGCCCAGCTTCCAGATCCTGCTGCCCATCCTATGCTTTATGAGTCTGTCACAAGATACATGCTCCATGGACGCTGTGGCCCTGAGTTTCCTCAAGCACGTTGCATGGAAGAAAAAGATATTGGAGGCACAAAAGTCAAGCTCTGTAGCAAGCACTATCGGAAGGACTTTACTGAGCAGACCCTCTATGGTGAGGATGGCTATCCTACATATGCTAGGCCAAACAATGGGCGCACCTTCACTCGGCATACTATGCAGTTTGACAATCGTGATGTTGTTCCTTATAATCCCTATCTCCTTGCCAAATACAACTGCCATATCAATGTGGAGGTCTGTGCATCCATCAAGGCTGTCAAATATATCCACAAGTATATCTACAAAGGTCCTGATCGTGCTACACTTCAGATTGGAGACATTGATGAGATTAAGGACTATGTGGATGCTCGCTATATTGGACCTGTAGAGGCTTGCTGGAACATCTTTGAATTCCCAAGGCATCTGGAATCCCCCACAGTCTATCGTCTTCCTGTCCATCTCCCTAATGAACAGCAGGTCTACTTTGATGCTGATGATAATCCTGAAGAAGTCTTAAACAGAGACAGGTCCCAGAAAACCGAGTTGACTGAATGGTTTATTGCCAACCAAAAGTTCCCTGCTGCTCATGCTCATACCTACCAGGACTTTCCTCTTCACTATGTCTGGAACCAGTCAAAGAAAATATGGACTCCACGTCAGCAGGGTTCTACTATTGGCAGAATGTTATTTGTCCATCCCTCTGCAGGCGAACGCTTTTACCTCAGAACATTGCTCACCATTGTTAAAGGTGCCAAGGACTGGAAAGACATTCGCACTTATGAAGGCATTGAATATCCTACCTATCGTGATGCCTGTTTTGCACGTGGCCTTTTAGAGGATGATGGAGAGTGGGATATGGCCTTGGCTGAAGCAGCAGATATGCAGACTGGAACTCAACTTAGATCCCTCTTTGCCACCATCCTTCGCTTCTGCATTCCTTCACAACCTCTTATTCTTTGGAATCGCTACAAGGACAAAATCTGTGATGATCTGCATGTGCGTCTTACTGCCATGGGCTTTCCTGATCCTACTCAAGAGGATGTCTTTGATTATGGCCTCTATCTGCTGGACAAAGTCCTTACTGGAATGGGAAAGCGCCTCATTGACTATCCTCCTATGCCTTTGCCTCTGCAAGATTGGAACCAAGCTGCAAATGTGCTTCTTCAGGATGAGCTCAACCATGATTATGTGGCTCTTTGGGAACAGGTCAGTTACCATGCATCCTTCAAACTTGACCTTGAGCTGACCTTGCATTTCAGGTGGAGACTAATCTATTGACCTTCAATGCTGAGCAGAGGAATGCCTATGATGCTGTTATGCAGTCAGTCCAGTCCAACCAAGGCCAAGTCTTCTTTCTGCACAGTGCTGGAGGTGGTGGAAAGACCTATGTTTGCAACACCATTGCTGCCTCTGTCCGCTCTCAGGGCAAGGCTGCTCTTTGTGTTGCTTCTTCTGGCATTGCCTCCTTGCTTCTGGATGGTGGTCGCACTGCTCACTCTCGCTTCAAAATCCCCATTGAGGGTCTCAATGAGCGCTCCTCTTGCTCTTGGGAGAAAAACTCTGACTTTGATGGACTTATTCATCAGACTGGGGTGGTCATTTGGGATGAGGCACCAATGCAGCATCGCTATGGAATTGAAGCTGTTGATCGCACTCTTCAGGATCTTATGGGCAACCCTGCTCCTTTTGGTGGTGTTACTGTGCTGTTTGTTGGAGACTTTCGTCAGACCTTGCCTGTGGTTCCCAAAGGAAGCAGAGAGCAGATTGTGGCTGCATCTTTGTGCAAGTCCTCACTCTGGAATCACATCCAACTTCTTACTCTTAAACAGAACATGCGTCTAGACCAGACTCCTGAAAGCAATGCCTTTGCTCAATGGCTCCTCAATGTTGGTTCTGGCCATAACCTTGGTGAAGACAAGTCTATTGAACTTCCTCCCAACATGCGTCTTGATAACAATACTAAGGAATCCTTGGTTGACTTTATCTATCCTGACATCTCTGATCAGCACCCCAAACCAGACCACTTCTTCCTTGACCATATGATTCTTTCTGGGCGCAATGACACTGTTGCTGAGATCAACAAGGAGATTCTGGCCAAGTTTCCTGGAGAAGACAAGCTCCTAACCAGCATTGACTCTGTCAAGGACATAGAGGGTTATCCTATAGAGTTTTTGAACTCTATCAATATCTCTGGCCTTCCTCTTGCTCACCTCCATGTCAAAAGAGGTTGTCCTCTCATTCTTTTGCGCAACATTGATCCCTCTCATGGCCTATGCAATGGCACTCGACTCATCTTACTTGAGGCAAGGACACGTGTCTTAAAATGCCGCATCTTAGGTGGGGCACATGCTGGAAGAATTGTGTTTATCCCTAGATTAACCCTGGAGCCATCTGGAGAAGCCTGCCCTATTCCTTTGAAGCGCAGACAATTCCCTGTTCATGTTGCCTTTGCTATGACCATCAACAAATCACAAGGACAGTCTGTCAAGTTTGTTGGATTAGATTTGGAGCGGCCTGTATTTTCCCATGGCCAGCTTTATGTTGCACTGTCACGCTGCACATCAGGAGATAGAATCAAGGTGTTATTCCCACCAGACTCACAAAGGACCAAAACCACCAATATAGTGTACCCTGAGGTATTGCAAGGCATTTTGGATAATCAATAGTATGTCTTGGATCATAATCATTGTGACATAGCTAACAATTATAATAGGACTTGAACAAGGACTGTAGTATAAAACTTATATAGAAACTTCTTACACTTTGACTCTCAATCCCCACTCTAACTTTTTATATGTATGCTTTGAAATAAAACTGCTACTCTAACTTGGCTGCTTGACTAAAACCCAACCACAAACTAAGCACTATAACACAAACATAGATTAAGCACTGTCACACAACTTCAGACTAAGCACTGCAACAAAAACTCGGATTAAGCATGGTTGCGCCGTCGCAACGCGACGGGTGAGAAGCTAGTCTCTATATAGAGGGCGACAGTAGGGGTCCGGTGGCAACTAGCCGTCGGCTAATCCCACGCGACAAACCACGCGAGACCACTGTCCCATAGGCTTCGGGACGCGAAACGGAGCGTGTCGGAGCTTGAAACGGAGTTGGTCAGCGCGCGCATGCCCGGGGCTGCTGCGAGCCTTGCGATACCTGATCTCTGCCATCAACCATCATCATCTCTGTCCCAGACCCTCATCTGTGCTCTCCTCTGCTTTATTCCTCACTGGCTTTTCTCTCAAACTCTACTCTGCTCTACTGGGTGTCTCTGAGCACGGATTCTGCTTAGAAAAAGCCTACAGGGTGTGAAGTCTACCAGCACGGCCTTAGTTTGCTGTAGCCAAAAGCAGTCTTTTCATAGCTGCCTGGACCTCTCTCATCCTGCGGTGTTTCAGTTGCTCAGGTACCTTTTACCACAATCTCACAGTCACAACGACCTGCTTTGCAGACAACGAGTGACATCGAGTTGTCAAAGAGCATTGGGAATCCTCTTCCCCTGGCACTGTCTTGCGGCAATTTCTTCAGGTGAACTGTGAGGGGGCATTCAGCGAGTGCTTAGCTTGGCAACCACTCTTGGCTCTTGGTTTTGTTTTCAGGTGTTTTTTTTATTTAGCTTTTCACAATGAGTGTTCCACCTTTGTAAGTCTGTGTTGCTTGCATCATGTCCATTGTGCTCAATTCTTTTTTTAGGCCTCCTAATGAGGGTGTGGTGGAAGTCTGGATGCCTGCATTGGCACCTTTGTGAGTATTTTTGGCTTGCTTGGATACTGTTTCAGTGCTAAAATTCTCTTTAGAGATGATGATGAGGATGATCTCTATATGACACCCCTACCTGAGACTGTACATAAGTATGTGACTTACTTTTTGCTTATTGGTTGTGTGTACTCATATTTGCTATAGTGAGAATGCCAATAATAGTGAAGATGAGGATGATCTGTATATGACTCCTCCACCTGGGAATCTCAATGGGTATGTGGTTTTATTTAATCTTTTTATGGTCATTGGCTAAAAAGAAGAAACTATAGACATGTTGAAAACCAAGAGGCAGTTGAAGAGGCTGCCCATGTGGATGTGACTATGACAAGGTATGCAGTTTTTGTTAAATCACACAAAATTTGTTTATTAATTTTGGGGTTTATAAGAACTCCTCCTAGGACTCCTGAGCATGAGCGCCAGACTGTGCGGGAGCAAGAGCGTGCTGAAAGGCTTCAGATGACTTCTCCTACTCTTCGGCGCGAGCGTTCTGCATTACGAGGCTCTATTCGTCAGCCTGTCTTTGAGGATCTCTCTAGACCTTCCCATCCTGTCACTTCTAATCCTGCTCAGCCTCCTATTTCTCTTGCACCACCCATTCAGCTTCACCAGCCTGCCACACTTGCTCCTCCTGTCCAGTCATACCATTCTGCAGTGGCTGCTTCCTCTGCTCCATCATATTATCCTGCTCAATATGTTCCTCCCCATTTTTATCCTGCTCCCATGTTCCAACACTCTGTCTATCATGGTGCTACGGCTTACCAAATTCCTGGACAGTATCCTATCTATGCTCCTCCTCCAATGCCTGCACCACCACCTCATTATTGGCCTGTGAATGTTTCTGCCTATCCTAATCTTCCACGACACTTGATTGGGAATCATGATAGACAGGCTCGCACACGTCTTGCAGCAGCTAGCCATCCTGATTATGAGCATCGTATGATGGAGAATTTTGAAAGGACTCATGCAGAACGTAGACGTCGTCATAGAGAAAGCACAAGGCCTAAACCCAATAACCCTCCTCATCCTACATCTTCTATAAGACAACAGGAAGAGAATAATCATTATGCAATTCTTGACCAGCGACATCAGCAAGATATTCAGCAGCAGCAGCACCTTCATCATCAGCTTGATCTTGCAGAGCAGGCACATCATCTAGACCTTGAAGAGCAGGCACATCAGCATAACCTTGCTATCCAACAAAATAATCAAGCTGTAGTGGCTCATCAGGCTCTCCAAAATCTGCCTCTAGGTCGCCGTCCATATCAAGAGCCTATTGCACGTCACAGCCTTGGTCTTATGAATATAGAATGTGCTCACTGTCTTGCACTCCATTTCTCTTCTGAACGTCTTACCAACTCCAGTCGTATCCACCCTTGCTTTGGCATGTGCTGCTTACAGGGTTAGATCAGATTGCCTGCATTTTTACAACCTCCCCCAACCTTGCGCCGACTGCTCTGGGAAGGTGGTTCAGTTCCAAAATTTTTTAGAGATCATATCAGGCAGTACAACAGTGCATTTGCATTCACTTCTATTGCTGCCAAGCTATCAGATCATGTTACCTCTACCTCTGGGCCTTATTCATTTAAAATTCATGGGGAACTGTCTCATAAGATGGGAAGCTTGCTACCACCTAACAACATCAAACCCTCCTATGCTCAGCTTTATGTTATTGATCCTCAGGCTGCACTTAATGAGCGCAACAACAATAATGCCAACTTGAGATCTGAAATCATGAATGACTTGCAGGATATGTTTCATACACACAATCCTTATGTTCCTTTGTATCGTCATGCCTATCAAATCCTGGTAGAAAAGAACCCTGGAGAGAATGACAAGATTTCAGCTCGCATCACAGTCTTGCCTAATGCCGATCATCGTCGCTATAATGAGCCTACTGTTGATGAGGTTGCTGCTATTATACCTGGGAATGGAGATGAGGAAGTGGATTTGCACAGAGATATTGTTGTCTGCTATAACCATGGAGGTCTAAAGCACTTTAGCCATCTTCACCCTCACTACAGTCCCCTACATTATGTGACATTGTTTCCACATGGCGAACAAGGCTTTCATCCCAATATTCCTGCTCATCCTGGACCTAATGGCCAAATGCTCTCATCCAAGGTGTCTCAGCGCTGTTATTATGCATATCGTCTTATGCACCGTTTGCTTGAACCTGAAACTATCTTCAGAGCTGGCAAGCTATTTCAGCAATATGTGGTTGATGCTTGGGCATCTATTGAGTCTAGCAACCTTTTCTGGATCAGGAACCATCAGAAGGAGATTAGGGCAGACAAGTACCAGTCATTATTTGATGCCATTCATGCAGAAGCAGGTATCAACCTAGGCCAACAAGGAAGGCGCATAGTTCTTCCCTCCACTCATGCAGGCAGTCCACGTTATATGTATCAGCTTTTCCAAGACTCTATGGCTATCACTCGCCATTGTCATAAGCCAGACATCTTCCTTACCATGACTGCAAATCCTAATTGGCCAGAGATTCAAAAAGAGCTCTTGAAATATGATGATGGTACAACTCAGAATCCTTCTGATCGTCCTGATTTGGTGGCACGTGTCTTTGCACAAAAGATGAAGGCTTTGCTCAAGGAGATCAAAGAGGGCCTGTTTGGAGGGGTTGCTGGCATGGTATATACCATTGAGTTTCAAAAGCGTGGGCTTCCTCACATGCACCTTCTCCTTTTCTTGAAGCAAGAACACAAAATTCAGAGTGCTGAAGATGTGGATCGAATTGTCTCTGCCCAGCTCCCAGATCCTGCCACCCATCCTATGCTATATGAGTCTGTCACCAAATACATGCTTCATGGACGTTGTGGCCCTGAATTCCCTCAAGCACGTTGCATGGAGGAAAAGAATATTGGCGGCACAAAGGTCAAGGTCTGTAGCAAGCATTATCGCAAGGACTTCAATGAGCACACCCTTTATGGTGAAGATGGCTATCCTACATATGCTAGGCCAAACAATGGGCGCACTTTCACTCGAGGCGCTATGCAATTTGACAATCGCGATGTTGTTCCTCATAATCCCTATCTTCTTGCCAAATATAACTGCCACATCAATGTAGAGGTCTGCGCTTCTATCAAGGCCATCAAATACATTCACAAGTATATCTACAAAGGTCCTGATCGTGCCACTATTGAAATTGGAGATATTGATGAGATTAAGGACTATGTGGATGCTCGCTATATTGGACCTATGGAGGCTTGCTGGAACATCTTTGAATTCCCAAGGCATCTGGAGTTTCCTTCAGTCTATCGTCTTCCTGTTCATCTTCCTAATCAGCAGCAGGTCTATTTTGATTCTGATGACAATCCTGAAGAACTTCTCAATAGTAACAAGTCCCAAAAGACAGAGTTGACTGAATGGTTCATTGCCAACCAAAAGTATCCTGCTGCCCATGCTTACACTTATCAAGACTTTCCTCCCTTCTATGTCTGGAATCAAAAGAATAGAGCATGGACACCACGTATTCAACACTCAACTATTGGCAGAATGTACTATGTTCATCCCTCAGCAGGAGAGCGCTTTTACCTCAGGACCTTGCTTACTATTGTTAGGGGTGCCAAGGACTGGAAAGACATTCGCACTTATCAAGGCATTGAGTATCCAACCTTTCGTGAGGCCTGCTTTGTACGTGGCCTTTTGGAGGATGATGGAGAGTGGGATATGGCCTTGGCTGAAGCAGCAGACATGCAGACTGGATCTCAACTTAGATCCCTCTTTGCCACCATCCTTTGCTTCTGCATTCCTTCACAACCTCTTATTCTTTGGAACCGCTACAAGGACAAAATCTGTGATGATCTGCATGTGCATCTTACTGCCATGGGCTTTCCTGATCCTACTCAAGAGGATGTCTTTGATTATGGCCTCTATCTTCTGGACAAAGTCCTTACTGGAATGGGAAAGCGCCTCATTGACTATCCTCCTATGCCTTTGCCTCTGCAAGATTGGAACCAAGCTGCAAATGTGCTTCTTCAGGATGAGCTCAACCATGATTATGTGGCTCTTTGGGAACAGGTCAGTTACCATGCATCCTTCAAAGTTGACCTTGAGCTGACCTTGCACTTCAGGTGGAGACTAATCTATTGACCTTCAATGCTGAGCAGAGGAATGCCTATGATGCTGTTATGCAGTCAGTCCAGTCCAACCAAGGCCAAGTCTTCTTTCTGCACAGTGCTGGAGGTGGTGGAAAGACCTATGTTTGCAACACCATTGCTGCCTCTGTCCGCTCTCAGGGCAAGGCTGCTCTTTGTGTTGCTTCTTCTGGCATTGCCTCCTTGCTTCTGGATGGTGGTCGCACTGCTCACTCTCGCTTCAAAATCCCCATTGAGGGTCTCAATGAGCGCTCCTCTTGCTCTTGGGAGAAAAACTCTGACTTTGATGGACTTATTCATCAGACTGGGGTGGTCATTTGGGATGAGGCACCAATGCAGCATCGCTATGGAATTGAAGCCGTTGATCGCACTCTTCAGGATCTCATGGACAACCCTGCTCCTTTTGGTGGTGTTACTGTGTTGTTTGTTGGAGACTTTCGTCAGACCTTGCCTGTGGTTCCCAAAGGAAGCAGAGAGCAGATTGTGGCTGCATCTTTGCGCAAGTCCTCACTCTGGAATCACATCCAACTTCTCACTCTCAAACAAAACATGCGCCTAGACCAGACTCCTGAGAGCAATGCCTTTGCTCAATGGCTCCTCAATGTTGGTTCTGGCCATAACCTTGGTGAAGACAAGTCTATTGAACTTCCTCCCAACATGCATCTTGATAACAACACTAAGCAGTCCTTGATTGACTTTATCTATCCTGATATCTCTGATCAGCACCCCAAACCAGACCACTTCTTCCTTGACCGTATGATTCTTTCTGGGCGCAATGACACTGTTGCTGAGATCAACAAGGAGATTCTGGCCAAGTTTCCTGGAGAAGACAAGCTCCTAACCAGCATTGACTCTGTCAAGGACATAGAGGGTTATCCTATAGAGTTTTTGAACTCTATCAATATCTCTGGCCTTCCTCTTGCTCACCTCCATGTCAAAAGAGGTTGTCCTCTCATTCTTTTGCGCAACATTGATCCCTCTCATGGCCTATGCAATGGCACTCGACTCATCTTACTTGAGGCAAGGACACGTGTCTTAAAATGCCGCATCTTGGGTGGAGCACATGCTGGAAGAATTGTGTTTATTCCTAGATTAACCCTGGAGCCATCTGGAGAAGCCTGCCCTATTCCTTTGAAGCACAGACAATTCCCTGTCCATGTTGCCTTTGCTATGACCATCAACAAATCACAAGGACAGTCTGTCAAATTTGTTGGATTGGATTTGGAGCGGCCTGTATTTTCCCATGGCCAACTTTATGTTGCACTGTCACGCTGCACATCAGGAGATAGAATCAAGGTGTTATTCCCACCAGACTCACAAGGGACCAAAACCACCAATATAGTGTACCCTGAGGTATTGCAAGGCATTTTGGATAATCAATAGTATGTTTTGGATCATAATCATTGTGACATGGCTAACAATTATAATAGGACTTGAACAAGGACTGTAGTATAAAACTTATATAGAAACTTCTTACATTTTGACTCTCAATCCCCACTCTAACTTCTTATATGTATGCTTGAAATAAAACTGCTACTCTAACTTGGCTGCTTGACTAAAACCCAACCACAAACTAAGCACTATAACACAAACTTAGATTAAGCACTGTCACATAACCTCAGACTAAGCACTGCAACAAAAACTCGAATTAAGCATGGTTGCGCCGTCGCAACGCGACGGGTGAGAAGCTAGTCAATTGAATGCTAGGAGTCCATACGCGTGGACTGTCGTGGTTTAACCATTCAAGTGCCGATTTAATAGTGCCTGCGTCGCGGATCGTGCGAATGGTGTCTTCTTGAATACCTTTCAGCAGCATAAATGCGGCAAAGTGAGGGCAACTGACTGTGTTTGGCTAGCACAGCCAATACTGTCATTGCTTGCCCGTCAGGTTTGATCAGCTCTTTTATGGCGCCAGTGGCAATCAAGTCCATACGAATGTTAGCTACAACATGAACAACGAGCATTTTTTTCGGGATTAATTCAAGAACGCTCACAATGGATTGAAGCACGCAAAATCACACTCATGTGTGTGGAGTCGGTGCCTATACGGTTAGTGCTGGTCATCGCGCCGATTAGTTGGTGGATCATTTTGTCCTCGATCATAACCTCGCGGGCCTTATCTGTGTCAGTGTTCAAACGTCAGAGAATGAGTTGAGATTAATCACAGTCAAAAATTACCATGTTTCAAGAACACCAGAAAAGTTAATGCTATCATATCAAGTGTCGGAACTCGTGATGTGTCGGGTTTGGAGGTTAAAAGAAGTTGAACCAGAGTTTGGAGAGTCTTGATTTTAAGAAACTCTTCGCAGAAGACGTCTGTAACACAATCAATACGATGAGGCTGGAATATAATCAATCAAGATACCGTTGTCCGCCAAGGTCTGAATGCACTTTAAAATTACGACCTGGACTTTGGAATCGATCGACAATTGTAGCATGTTATGAACGGTGGCTAAAATCCCAGAACCAATGATTTCTGTTTTGATAGTTCCTGTACGAGAGTCAAACAGCGTTAGACGGCGTCCAGACATGACCGCACACCTGGGATCGCCGAGGGCAAAAGGGACACTAGAGAACAAAGTCCGAGAATCCGTGGCCCAGTTTGCTTGATTATGCCATAGAGCGAATTGCGAATATTCCTCCGCGCCTCGATTCTGAAAGCCGATGAGATTACCGACAAAACACCCTTCCACGAGCGATCTCTGAGGTCTATACAGATAGTGTATAATTTCAGCATGAGTTAAGGTATCAGGAAGACAACTTTACAAGTTTTGATGTTCGGGATCAAAAAATTCGCTGCGAATATTTCTACATCTTCTGTTCCTATTTGATGTTGTGGAATATCGCCTATAGAGCCATCAGACACAGAAACGTTCAAAGGCATAAATGAACGAACTTCGGACGAGAAGTCTGTAAAGACTTGGTGCAATGCGAGTTTGGAACATTTTATCTGTGATCTTGATGATTCTGAAGAGGTGGCACGAGCTGCCGCTCGCACCATTTGATTCTTCGAGGGCCTTGGAAATTTGCGTGCGCGTCTCATCGTTCGCTGAATGAGAGAATTCATTTCAACCATGTCATTAAACGAAGCATGGTACCCCACCCGAGAGCGCCAGGCGAGAAAGACAGTCAAAAACGCTGCATTGAATGTTTAGACTTCCGTTCGCGAGCTCTTTCGTCAAAGCTGGAATAATTTCCGGGGACGCTAGGATATTTGAGTGCACGTTCGCTGTGAACTCGTGAGCCTGGAAGCAGAAAAACGAACTACACGACGTACAATGCTTCAACAGCTGGAGGATACATTTGAAGCTGTGCTCTTGGAGATTGGGAGTTTCAGAGCACGAAAGAATGATAGCAATGGCATCGTCTATCTTGGTGATTGCCTCTGCTCCTGTAGCTAGACATGCGAACAACATTCAGGCGACGCTTCATTCAGTAAGGCGGGGAACGATGACAACACCACCCACCAGATGCGGCAGTGAATGCCAATCGGTTAAGATTGTACAGCCCGTTCTCCGAAGTGGTTTGAAGGCTACTGATAGCCTTCGGGATATATGATAAGTCAAAAAGATCCATCTCCAGAATCTGCTCGAATCGTTCGGTCCAGGAAGAATCGTTGTCTTTCCCTGTTCCAACAAGCTCTTTGAAATCAAAGTCTGTCAAAGTCGCCTTAGGAGCGTAGTGTTTATCCTTAAACGCAACGGAAGCGTGTATATGTTGGCCTTCCATTATCATACGACCTTTGCCGCGATGAGGAAGTCTGTAAGACGGAATGAGGAATGAGATGAGGAGCATGTCTTAGCACAGTCACCTGGTTGTCGTCGATATGCCCTTTTGTGGCGTGTGATCTACACTTGTTCGCATTAATACAGCCCCGGTGACAAGGAAGTGACGAACCTTTGGCATTGTTTATATTCCTGTACGTCAACCGCTTGATCGGTAGATATTCCATGACCCACCAGAGCCACTTCAAAGACTCTGTAGGTTTGCTCTCACGAAGCTTTTTCCAATCCCATGCAATTTCATTGCGTCGCTTGAGCCCCAGGCCAGCAGCGCGGGCTTCGTTCTCCATCCAAAGTAGAGGAATCGCAGCTTGATTCAAGTCCTTGTTCTCTTCTGCTCCACCGCCGCTGAAAAGATGGTGGAAGGCGTGAGAGGCTGTACTGAAAAAGTAACAAGCAAACCTACATGTCAGAGTGACATCCTGCAAACCACACTTCCTTGAGGTACTTTGGGCCTTCATGGGCGACTTCATTCTTCTCACTAACTGGTACGTTGTCATTTGGCATGGCGGCAAATTGGGAAAAATCGTCTTCTTCAGCATCGTTTTCTATCGTATCGGATGACGTGGGGAGGTCCTGTTTGGGAAGATGAGTATCTTCATCAGAAGGAGGCATCGTTTTCCGAAAGTATTCTGGGAGAAATTTGACGCGGCGCTCATCCAACGCAAGTGCGTGGCGAACGACGCAGATATGGTCACAAGTTTCCGTAAGAGGAAGAGGCACAGTTCTGGTGATACCGATCGAAGATACAGTATCCCTGATGGCGCAGTTTGTTAAAATCCAGACGTTGATCGGGCGAAAGCTTACCAAGCGCCAACAAAGTGCACTTTGACGTCTCTCGAATAGGTTGTCTTGAAATGAGGCGCAAGATCTGCAAGATCGTCTCAGAATGCGCTGTAGAATAGATGTCAATAAACCTGAAAATAGACCCCCACCTTCAAATTTCTGATCTGCATATAGATTGTAGGCGCTGTGGTGCAGAAATGAGCAAGTCTAAAGGCATCATGAAGTGAAGTCGCACAATGGAATCTGCTCTATATTTCCGGGATACATGAGGCCAACCTGCAAAGACCGACATGAGCCATATTTCATATTTATTCGCCAAAAATACGACCTTCTCTATCATCCCTGCCAGCGTTCGTACTTGATATGCGCCACGCGAGAAACCTACGAGAAAGGATCTTAAAATATTGCACAGGCAGAATAACATCGCTCTAGTTCGTGTACCGAAGAGGAAGATGCTGTCGCCTGGCTCATAATGATCTGTGAGCCATCGGTAAGCGCGTTGCACTATGCGCTCAAAACGCCTAACCAAAGGGTATGCAGAGTCAGATGATCGAAACGCTGAGACAATGAAGCAGCCTACAATGCGATCGCGAGGTCAACTTTACTGCTTACAAGCCGCCTCCAATGCCCGAACGTCCACGCGGAGGGAGGGGCGTATGTTCCGATACCGCTATTGTAGTACGACAATTGTCCGGGACCTTTGATAATACGGCTGTGAAGCTCGACGACGTTCGTATTCTGGGCCAAAGGTAGCATCAAAGTACTGAACACATAGAGTCGGACGGTCGATACCTTTTTCCCGAAGTGATTCGATGTACCGTCGATGCTGACCACCAAGATACGTCCTTGGCCTGCACATCTACTGTCGCACTTATCTTCACACCGGCAGCTACAACTGCAGCGACATCTACACGGGCATGACTTTTGACAATTGCACCCGCATCGTCGCTTCCAATCTGGCTGGGTAGAAAACGAACGTCTATTTGGAGCTGGAGAGGGAACGCCAGATGGCCAAACCATCACGAGTGAGCGATTTGGTGGTGACCTATCGTCTCAGAAATCTTGTGATGCGGTATTTATCCTTCTGTGAAGGACAAGTATGATGAAGAAGGAGTCGCAATGCCTCAAATGATCGATGGTACCATGAATTCAGGGCTGAGCAGAAGCTCGCCGCTACGATGCCGGCTCATCGACGGGACCTATCGATATATGAACTTCCTGTAGACATCGTGTTTCTCTGTATCTCCGGTGAGTGGGAACGGGGACGCGATGTTATGGTGCATATCGGGAGGGCACTTGACTGAAAATAGAAAACAAGAGAGAAAGGCGTGCAAGACGCATGGCACTGTTTGCGCCCAAGGCTTGAATAGATGGTCTGCACCGGGGTTTCAATGTTGGCGACTAGAGCAATGCATGCAAGACGCATGGCCCGAATAACCAGATCCCGCTCACGCCTAATACTTGCACAGGCTAGCTGCGTCGGGCTTTCAGGACGTCGGGACATCGATTTTGATTCTTCTAATCTGTAGAGGCCACGAGTTAGAGTACCGTTTGGACCGAATATTCTACCATGATGCATGGCTCTCGCCTGACTAATAAGATAACAAGACAATTCTGACAATCGTGAGGTGACTGCAACGAGGACATCCGAGAGTCGGCAAAATCAAGAGAGAGAGAGAGAGAGAGAGAGAGAGAGAAATGAGGCGGGCTTCTCAAATGTCAGATCGGATAATGGGCATCATCGTTGCGCCGGCAGAAGACACGGCGAGACGCACGACAAGTCGTCGGAAGCGCCAAAGCTGCACAGGAGTCATCTGACTCGCATCGATGTTCTAAAAAGTGAGGTGTCCGAAAAGAATGGGTCACAGTGCTCACCATTTGTGCCCAGACTTCACATGAGGCTTGAATCGTCGATGAGTGCCTTTGTGTCCAGACTCTTGGTAGTCTCAACGTTCTGTGAAATGCGAGCCCCAGGGACGCTTGTTCGGTGATCGTAATGGTTTCATAGATAAAGCGGATTGCAGTGAGGTATCGATGCAGATGATGACATCCACCGCGTACAAATGCAATATCGCACACACTACGGGGCATACCACTTTTGTAAACTCAAAGTCATATCGGCGGCGGAGAAAATAATATCGTCTAGTGGTAATGGCTTGTCAGCGCACATCGCGAGGAAAGAAGTATTGCTTCGAGATCGCTTCAGTGAGATGTGAAAAGGAAAGGCGAGCTACGAGATGCTCGATGTGCGCGCGACGGCACGGACGTGACCATGCGTGCGCTCGCGCAAGGATGAGGAGCATTACACAGACATTATACAGATAGTGATGGATTTGGCGTGTGCACAATTGTGAAAGAAGAGTTGTAATTTAGGCCTGATTGCATGAAAGAGGCGAGGCCGCGACCCAAGATGCTTTGGCCCCCTTCAGCGTTGGACGACGAGGCTCGCAAGACGTAGGAAAGCGCCGACACTACTATCGCATCGAGATGCCTGTGTATGATTTCTCAATGAGCGCGCGATGTGGACAGATTCAAAGTAAGAAGTGCTTTTGACGCACCTTGTTCAATACTGAGTTTTGACGAACAAGGTAGGGATAGTTATAATGAAATTGGGAGCCGGGCGGAGCGAGTAGAGTCAGGATGAGTCACAGGTCCATCATCGGGAGAAACAGAAGGAAAGGACGCAGCCGAGGGCAACGTGTAATGCTTGAGTGAAACGTTTCAAAACGGACACAGACACGGAACGGACAAAATGACTATCAAGTTAGGTTCGCGGTGATGAATACACGCACATAAGATGAGATGTAGGTGGGGAGGACGTGAGTGAGTGAGGTGGTTAATGCGACGTACCAGATCATAGAATGGCCTGCTTGATCTACATGTCTCTTGCAAATGACATGACCCGTTCAATGGCTCTCATCTGCGTGATGTCTGCGAAGAAGATAGTAAGATCCGATGGGAGATTCAGCAGGGCAGGCGACATTTGTGATCTACAAAAACTGAGCAAGACTCAAGAGATAGCCATGAGCAGACGATTCGTCGAGGCAGCAAAATGTCGATTTAGTAGGTGCCTGAGCTATCTCTCAAGGATGCAGATTATCGATGCAAATGTGTGTGGATATCGCAAAAGGTTTGAAGGGTGAAACAGATAGCCATGCCCAAGGTTGACATATTGAGGAAGATGAGTCTTTTTAGTGGTGAGGCGCAGTTGGGGCGAACAGTGGGACGGTGACATAGCTGCCGGGAAAACTGCGAATCAAGCTCCAGCAAGGCATCACAGCAGTATCACAGCCTGGTCGACAGAGTTCTCTGTAACAGATCAGAGAAGACGATCGTGAATCCGTCGCTCGCGATGCAGCCGGGCACTGGCCGGGCGCGCAGCTGGTCGGGTGAGGTCGGGTGTCAGAACCGCGTGGGAATTCTTCTGTTTGCAAGTCGCTGCAGACAGTCTGCAGACAGACTGTACTCAAGCCTGACTATAGCCTCCGTGGTTGACCTTGCACAGAAGAAAGACAACTGAAGACAGTACTGCAGACGTTGTCCAGTGGCTTGCTGTAATTCCACACGATCGAAACTCTCACTTGGAGGGGCCGTGGATAACACAATCCACCTAGGTAGCATAGTCTCGTGTCGTGCCCAGAGCTTCCCAGAATTGGCCGTGAGGCTTTCACCTTTCTATTTGTCAGTCGGAGCGCAATTGATAGTTTGTTCAGGTTTCTTCATTGATATGGGTGTCAGTTGCACAATGTACGTTCATCCACTTTCAGAATGGGATTTGGACGGTCGAATAAGGTGTAAGGGACTGCCTCGTCTGTGATCCCACTGTTACCAAGTGGCTTCTGATATACAACAGTATCTCCACACCAGCTCACCTTTGTGGATCACCTCTCTCCCATATTCGATGCCGCCAACGTACCATGCGAGATATGAGCAGAAGCTTTCAGGCGTCGGCTATGGCGTTCCTTTGTGGCAAGCTGACCCGTACGTCGCAGAAGATGAAGTTCCGATTGAGGGTTTTGCCTACGTGTTGTACGTTCACCGCGTTTTATGGACCGATTCGGGGGAAGTCACGAAAGTATCATGCGGGTAGCGCTCAGAAACTCCACTACGTTGTATAGGGCAGTGCTCCCACGGCTCCCGCCATTCGTCTTTCGCAATCTGTGAGGGCCCTATGGCGTTGCATACGTCTCGTGCTCTTTGCATCGTCGTGTTTGTTCTTGTCTGACCGGCAATTACTCTCCTGTTCCCCGGAGGGAAATGATCAAAAGACAACAGAGATACGAGATGCAGACAATCTGTCCAGAACGATGACTATAATACTATAATTGCTGATTTACACAGATAGCAAGAAACGAGGACCTGGATTCCTTCCCGCTGCATTGTATCACGGGAACATGTATGCATGATACTGCTCTACAAATTCACAGAGACCGAATGAACGCTGCCACTCTTTCGGCCCCTTGCATGTCCACGGATGTGACCAGCGAGATGTGCGCATCTGGCCTGATTAACACAACTGCACCGACAGTAGCGTCGATCCCGTACTGCATGTATGTCTTCTTTCCACCACCACCAGCAACTTCAACGACAGAATCCTCAACATGCACGCTAAAAAATGCAAGTTCAAACCACAGTCGAGAGACCAAGGAGGTGCAGACATACATTTTGGCGTCGCGGACGACATCTGGGACATCTGTCCAGTGCAATCCTTCTTTGGATCCCGCGAGAACAACATATAGTCGCAACAACGCTCTCTCCCTCTGACCATCCCCTGTCACTGTACCTTTCACATCGGCGATTCCGCTGAGGACCTTCTCGGCAAAGGTCGCCAGTCCTTCGGGTTTTTGCGCAGCGCTCAGGGTGCCGGGAAATACAAGCAGTTTGAAAGAACCGTCAGAGATGATGAGATCCTGTACATTGAGCGAATGCCAATCGTTGAGCCTGAGGATGGGCGAGGGCGGTAGACGCTCTCCGGGGATCAATCCTGATGCAAGGGGAGAGGGTTCTTCGACCGGGGTCAGGGGAGAATGATAAAGGATACCGATTCCACTGTTTCATGCGGAGTTAGATCTGGGTACAGAAGAGACGAACATTAGCGTACCTAAGGAACCTGTTCTTGTCTTCCCATATACTATATTCGCGCATCGTCAAGACCGCTACGCGATGTTATGGAGTCAACACTAATGCCTACCGCTTGTATTTGCCCTCGCTCCCACCCAACTCGAAAGCCTTCGCAACGTGCCGATCGAGAGCGATGAGTTCGCGCGCGTAGGCCCGTCGCTCGGTATCATACGTCGAGAGTAAAGAGGGCTTGGCCCAGCCGCGAAGGACATATGCAATTTTCCACGCTGGGGGATTCAAACAAGGCGCTTGTGAGTGCATAGTCAATAAGCTTGGATGATGAAATGTACCGAGATTGTGCGTGTCACGCATGGATGCATTTGCACCCTGGCCTGCTTTAGGGGAATGCGTGTGGCCTGAACGTTCAAGGCATAGCCATGATGATCGAACAATTTAAGAACGTGGTCGAGACAAAACTTACAAGCGTCACCAGCGATAAAGACACGGTTTTGGACAGAGTAGGCGGACGCGACCTGTTGGACAACTGTGATGAACGGGGTCAGCTTGCGCTCAATCTATTGAATTCGAACCGCCCACCCTTGTATGTGCTCGCCCAGGTGCAATTGGTGATATTCATTTCATACGGTTTGAAGACCTGTTGCGCATGAAGATGTCAATCCCAGCACAAGAGAGGGTGCCGAGGGGGTGCATACTTTGTTCACCGTGCTCTGTACCGAAGCGACAAGCTCCTCGCGCGTGAACTTCCGCTTTTCCCAGTGCTCAGGAACAAGGGGAACGTAGAGACGCGCGGTTCCACCTGGCTTGGGAACCAACTATTGTCGCCAGTCTCAGGAATCAGCGTGACTGTATGTGGATAGAGGAGTACTCAACCCCAATCATCCCGCACACCGGAGATGTGATGATACACTTGATGCGCGTGTCGGGGAACGTGCCCGTCGGCGTGAAATCTAGGACGCCCCAGTTGATCGGACGATCCTCTATAATTGACACGAATCCAAAAGTCAACGAATCCAAAAGATCTTTGGGGAGCCCGCGCACCACCGTCACGCTCCATCTTGATACCCATGGCATCACGAACCCAAGAGCGTGCACCTGCGCGCCACGCGCAGTGAAGTTAACTCAAGCAAAAATACGACGATAACAGTATATCATACCATCGCAGCCTACTAAATACTTTGCATGGACGACTCGCTTCTCCATTGCTTCTTTCCTTTCTGGTCGAGCCAACGTGACCTACCCACAAGTCACCTGCGCTCAGCACTTTCTCGAAACCCAGGAATCCATGCACTAGAGTATGATGTAGAGGATACACGTACTTTCACAGGGTATGAATTGAGGTCATGCACGTCCACCGCCTCATCAATCTGTAAGGCAGTGGGGACGTACGGTTGTTCTACGTGTACACCATATTTCGCTGACGAGTCTTTGAGTATTCCTTCCATACCTTCTATGGGAATGGTAACCTATATAGTTTGTAAAGACTCCGTTCAGATGTAGATCAGCGACGTAAGGATGCTTGCCTCGTAAGGATACCGCGCATCAGCTACTGATATGTTGGGTACCAGAGGTTGTCTCTGAGTATAGTGGCCAGGTGAGCTGCCAATCTTAGATCAAAGGAGTGTCCATGAGCTACCTCAATGTGTTCAGTCTCTGGGTTGGTCATATACGCTGCCTGAGAAGAGAAAAGAATCAACAATTGTGCTTGGACCTGTGATTTCGGAATGCTATAAACGCAGGCGCACCAGTGCAAGGATTGGCCACCCTTCTTTCATAAGACGTTCTCTCAATCCATAGCTCTGCCATATCTCGGCGGTACCAGGTTGGATACCATCAGCTTGCCCATACGACTCCCCTGGTTGTCTGCATTGATATAAATAAAGGTCGCGTCAGAGAGCACTCTTGCAAAATTCACAAGCTCTTACCTGCGATCGACGATGATTGTCTGGACACCTAATTCCCCAAGGGCGTTCGCGCACATGAGCCCGGCAGGCCCAGCGCCAATGATCAGCACGTCGGTTGTCTCTACCATAGTTCCATTGGGGTCCATCATTTGATACGTGTCTCGACGGATGCTGATATCGAGGCAACAGTGAGAGATAGTCAAAAACGCCCACCATAAATACATACGCGTCTGCACAGGAGTAGTTATAGGTCAGGAAATAATCAAGACAAATCTATTAGAAATACTCACCGATATGGGAATTGGGAGGAAGTTATAATGAAGTCTGCGTTGCTAGTGACCGCCGATGTTGACGGTGCGAGCAGGACGACTAGTACGTTGCAATGAGGCGCTATTGGTATATCGATACTCATCTCATATGACAAGAGCTGACTCGCTAGGCGTCTATCCATCAGATTCTCGCAGGATTAAGCAGAGAAATTACCGGATATGATGTCGAGTTTGGACACAGCACTTGACCCGTGATCTCATACGTGGAAGATCTAGGTCCAGAGCGCTTCACGCGAAACTTTGCGACATTTTGGCAGTCAGTCACAAGTAGTATCAGGATTTTACGAGAGAGAAGTGTGGAGGACCCGGTGAGAAGACAGTGTGGGGAAAATGACGACGATCCGTTCTTCCTGATGACCTGTTGAATGGGGATGGTGGGATGTGGTGTGACAGCGAATATTTACTCGTTTCGACAGTGCCGTGTGGATATCCGAAGTGTTAAGCCATGATAATCAATGTTCATGACGAAGGCGCTGTAGCAGGCCGTAGCAGGCTGTATGTAGCTTTCGCAAGTCCAATTCCCGAATGGCATCCGAGATCGTGATCAGTTCGAACACGTTCGAACCAGCTCGACATTCTTCGGATAGATCCGAATCCTTTCTCCGCTGGTGTGAGCGTCCAGCCCACGCGTCTTCCCACTTTCAGGATTTAATCAAAAGGCATGATACTGCCTCAAGTTGTGCTTGTAAAAATCACTGCTATCGGGGCTCCTCTCTAGGACTACGGAATCTACCTGATCCTCCGGAACACTTCCAGAATCATGACACAGTCCTCCAGCGTCTGACTGATTGTTCTCCAATGCACTTTGAGGCGTCTTGCAGCTTCGATCTTCTTCGATCTCTCAGTAGTCGCCGATAATAACCATTGCTAGGTAAGCACATACCATAAATCAGATCACAGGGTCCTCCCACATGTCCCCGCTTTGACCTCGTTTTTACTCATATCATGTTCCAGGAGCCGAAGATCTTGTTTTTGAGCGTCAAACATCAGTTACGGGTATCTCGTCCGAGGCAAATTTGTTCTGGTTGAGTCGGATTTGTATTCCCAATTTCCGAAAGCCGTTCGAACGCGAACGTCATCTCTATCGCACCCAGCTATGTCGGCGACGCCAGCGATCCTCATTGTAAGTTTGTGCACTTCATGGTTATATACCACCAGTGATACCTTTATAGGTGGGCAGCGGGCCAACAGGGTTGATAGCAGCCATCACTCTTCGCCAGAACGGCATACCGATTCGGGTAATTGAGAAAAGAGATTCATTTCACGGAGGCATTCGCGGAACTGCGCTTCAAGTCAATCAAGTCTCTTGTGACTTGTCCTGCCATGACTGACTTCGTGCTATGCATCATCACTACAGCCCCGCACTCAGGAAGTGCTAGCATCCATCGGCGTGCTTGACGACGTCATGACCATCGCGACGCCCCCGTTTATGATCGGTGCGCATGGCATAGGTAAGGCAATCGTGGAAGAGATCAAATGGGCAGAAGAGGCCGATGCGTCTCTCGGTACACCCTACGTCCACCCGATCAGCGTGCACCAATCCGTGTTCGAGGACGTTTTACGGAAGCACTTAGAGAAGTTGGGCACCAAGGTCGAGTTGAGCGTCGAGTTGGTCGGGATTGAACAGAGCGAGGGCTCTAACACAGTCTTCGCTCGCCTCAAAGGTCAAGACATGGAGATTACTGAGGAATACGAGTATATAATTGCTGCGGATGGTGCCCGTGGTGTGTGCACAGTCGTTGGATCAGTTTGATCTCAGTTCTCATTGATCATAAAGGCACTACACGGCGGATGCTCGGTGTATCATTTCTAGGAAATACTGAGGAGGGTGACAAGATGTTCGTGGCGAATGTAGAGTGTACAGATATTGATCGCACAGTAAGTTGGTGATTTGCTCTACAGCAACCATCAATATTCACTCGAACTTAGCATTGGCACAGATGGGGTGTGTTCGGTGTTGGAGTGTACGTTATTTTAATTGGTCAACTGCGTAATTATTTAACGATCGTTAATGTTCATGTAGGTTCTTTCTCAAACCTGTCGAGCCAGCACCCATGTTCCAGATTCAAGCTATGGGTGCCGAGCTCCCGAACCCTCTCCCACAAGATGACGAAGGCATACAGAAGATGTTCAATCACATCAGCAAGTCGAACGATATCAAGCTGAAAAACGCGACATGCATTTCAGAATGGAGGCACGAATTATGCATCTTTAGTTTTTTCTGATAGCTGACGCGTCATGACTAGAGCAAACATTCGCATGGTCGACAGATTCAGCGTGGGGCGCGTCTTCTTGGTTGGCGGTATGAATAAACATGCCCTTGTTTCGTGGAAAACTCAGTCACAAGTCGGTTCATAGAATCCGCGCACTGTCACTCTCCAGCGGGCGGCCAAGGCGCGAACACCGGGATTCTTGACGCGGTCAGTCGCAACTCCGTTTTCACATGTACGTCACATTGCTCACTATATTGCCATCAGGCCAACATCAGCTGGAAACTCGCCCTCGTTCATAAGCGTCTCTCCTCACCTTCTCTCCTACAAACATATGAAGACGAGCGCATGCCTGTTGTCGCCGAGATGCTCAACCTCACCTCTGATCTCCACCGTCTCGCATTTGCTCGTATGCCTCCTTCCACACTCGAGGCGCGGAAGAGGGATGGGGTGCCGGGCGACCCTATGTGGAGACCGCGGCAGGGGTTGCAGCTCGGCGTCAACTGTCGCTGGAGTCCGATTGTGTTCGAGGGCAGGGAAACTCAAGAAGAAGCTAAGAAGATCGAGAGCGCGAAGGCGAAAGTGAGCCCGTATGGCGTCGCAGGAGACAAGCTCCGCGCAGGTGATCGTGCGCCAGACGCTTCCTTCTTGGTGGATACGGCCACAGGTGTACAAACGACACTTTTCAACGCTATAGCTGGCTTGAACAAGCATTATATCCTCGTGTTCGTCGGACGCACCTCCGTAGATCTGGATACATCAATTTCCGCGCTCGACAAGTATCGCCGCGCTGGCCTCGCTTCGACTATTCTATTGTTTCCAGCTGGCTCCCATGCTCCTGCGGATGTGCCAGGCACTCGCTCGTTCGTTGATAGCAAAGGACACGCGTATGCAGGTTTCGAGGTGGATGAGACGTCGAGGCTGTATGCCTTGGTTAGGCCGGATGGGATGATTGGCGCTTTTGCAACTGATGTGGAGCAGCTGCGTCGATTTCTCGCGGGGTTTGCGTCTGGTGTCGAAACTGCATAGCGCTCGCGTTTTGTGAGTGTTGCGATGCGAAGTGGACAATCGTTAGCACGTTGCTCCTTTGACCATCAGAGACATGTGCACAGATGCCAGTGCGTGTTTTGACAATATATTACTGGCAAGTGATGTAGCCTGATGACGATCTACACGTTTTGCTTTTACGCTTACATGACTATAAGATGACTTCTTGACTCTTGAATCAGACAATTCAGGATTGTGTGCAAATGATATGCACGTGTATACTGCGCAGACGAGCAGCGACGTGTCTTTCCTTGCTTTAGGACCGCTGCTTTGAAATGTCAATAATATTATCGCAGGTATTTATTCAGAATTTACAATGGTATTGCCTAGAGCCAAGCTAGTGAGCTGAAAGATCGAACCGGGCCATCCCATGCAACGTAGCGACCGGATTCCGATGCATATCCTTTGGGGTGGCGTGAGTCTGCGAAAAGATGCCCGATGTCTATCCATCACCATGTCGCTTTTGAAGATGTATCTACGAAGTTGTGCACAACAACGCACTCATCGCGGACAAACGCCTTGACATGACTGTCTTCTGGTGAGATCTAAAGACATTGAGCATGAAGCGGTTGGTCAAGATACAGGATGTGGCCATGACAAATGGAATTGGGAACTCGAGCAATTGTTCCTATTGTCAAGGCATCAAGAATGCATTAGGTCCAAGGCAGCAATCCCACTTACCAGAGACAGTACCCAGAAGAAGGCATTGAATAAATACACGGAGAACATACTAAGTGCGATTTTAGTAACTTAGGCACGCAAATTGGAAGAGAAAAGGCGTACAGGATGGTGTATATGGCTGTGTCTCGCACGAGCACACGTTGAAGGTCAGCAGACAGTTGCAATGATAACTGGTGTCCGGTGTCGTGGAATAAGGTATAAGTTGCCAGACCACCGAGCACAACTTCCAAGGCCGCTATCGGAACAAAATAGAGGGGCAAGTATTTCGGAACGTTACTTGTTGCACAGAATGGCGCATGCACCAGTGGATTGTGGATGACTTGCGCTGAAGGGATAGATACAATCAACAAACAAAAGGCATTCATCAATCAAGCAGCGACGAACTTGTGACTGCATGAAGAGCCTTGTATATGATGAAAGCACTTGCACTCATAGCTGAAAGGAAGCCAACCGCCATGCATCCCATGATCCGTCTACGACTCCAGCGCATTCCACTACGACACAGTGCATATACACGCATCATCAATGTGACTGAATGAGCGCAATCAGTAATAGTCGAATAAGGTGGATGCAAACGACTCTACCATCAACCAAAGCCGCGGTGATGAACACACCTGTCCATCCCTGCCAGTTGAGCCAGTAGCGACCTAACAGGAAAATGATCAAAATCTCGACAGACACCGTTGCTAGCTACTCACAACTAAGTAAAGGTCAGCGGGGTTCAAGATCAATCATCGACTTCAAGATGCAGAGCACGCACAACTGTGTGCCAAGTTTAGTATGAGTGATGAATCATCTGTGGATGACTAACCGAGTCAGACAAAGCGGTTGCAAAGAGGGCTTGAGTGCGCTTCAATCAGGTTCATTATTCACCAGTCCTTGAACACGACTTGCTCACCATAATTGTTGAAACTAAGATGAAAAACCTCAGCTAAACTCATATTCAAAGGATTCAATGACTGGAAGGCGTACAAGACAGTTGATAAACCGTAGTAACGATTCTTCCCCAGCTCTGAGTGGTCGTTCTATTTCAGAGATACCAAGAACTCACAATTAAAAATAGGATTTTGCCGATGGACCATGTATGTTTGTCCTATTCCAGAAGATGACGTTCTCAAAGC
Source organism: Heterobasidion irregulare TC 32-1 (assembly GCF_000320585.1). Taxonomy (NCBI): domain Eukaryota; kingdom Fungi; phylum Basidiomycota; class Agaricomycetes; order Russulales; family Bondarzewiaceae; genus Heterobasidion; species Heterobasidion irregulare. The sequence continues at coordinate 1,546,566 of NW_009258208.1, read as the reverse complement.
TATGTCGGGGGCAACTGATACAAGCCTTACCCAGGCCATTTCAACCTGGATATTCATCAGTCTGTAAGTACGAATGCTTGAGGGAGAAGACACGCACTTCATCTGCAAATGTGAGGACTGAAGCTTCCCTCAGTCAGGGATTCATGCTCGAGAGAGAGAATTAAGCCCACAATGATCATAGAATATCGCCATACTGGTAACCACTTGGTGAGTCGTGTCAGCTAAAATTGGAAGGTCATCTATGACATTGGCTTACATGCAGCAAGGCGGATTTTTTCGAGGTCATCAAGAGCAGTGACAGATTGAAGGAAATCTACGGTCCTGACCGCGGAAGCCATGAAAACGAAAGAGTTGGGTCTATCAACTGACTCTCCGAATCAGAACTAGGAGACTTACCTTTATATCCTCCGAGCATGGCAAGCGTGGCATCTGATCAAAGATCCTGTCTCGGGGCGATGTCCTCTCAAAGCTGATGATCACCCGGACTTCCCATGTAGATTGTATCTATTCGAATTGCAAACTCCTTGTGGCACAAGCGGTCCCGACGGGGATGTATAGACATTGATACCACCGCAACTCGCGTTGTGTGGGAGCAGCGTAACCCATTGCATCATGGAGGATCAGGTTCTGATCTACGTCCGAATGGCCAGGCCATGAGTATACGGGTCACTGAACACAGATACTCTTTACATGGAGGGGAAGCCCACACGATCGTATGGTAGCTGCCACGCTCAGGGAATCACCACTCCACTGCTATAAATATACAGGTGAGGACACATTCATCATCAAAGCCTGGAAAATTGCTCGCAACCAAACATTGAGACGACGCTGGTGACCCAAACGATTGTATGCGAAGACATACTGATTTGGCGTTAACATCTGTCCACGGTGCTCTAGATACGTTGATTCAAAAATTCCCTCCAACAGACTATAAAGAAGCCTCAACTCAATACGGAGGACGCAGACTAAGATGATCGCGCAGCTTTGATTGTGATGAATAGTGATGGAAGGCTTTCTTCCCCTAAGCCCGAAAATTCCGTGTCAACTTGAGAAACTTGCTTGAATTGACAGAATTGATCACTCACATACATATGTCTACCAAGCTCTGCAGGCCGACATGACAAGCATGGAAAAGAGACTATTTTTCAGCACCTTGATGACGGCATGATAGGCGTCAAGATTGACGAGCAGTGCCTCAAATGGACTGAGTTTTCTCATGACGTGCATTCGCACGAATAAAAGAAGAAAACTGGCGCCGGAAGGATCGGTAAACAAGCACCATTTACAAGCATGTGTGGTGGTCGAAAATGGGTCCGATGTACACGTGCCAGTGTGTGCAAAGTGCGCATGGGTTCCATATATAAGTAGGTTTCACGACACGAGACGCTGGGAAATATCACGCTAGAGAGGTCTACAACTTCAGTCGAGACCAAGGGAGTCAGCTTGATGCTCACCTCAACTGTGGCCGCCATACAGCCGATCTGTAGCAGCATGCGGAGTGTTCATCAATGGAAGTCGCCATTGACCCACAACCACGTGGGAAATCATCGGATTCTGTCATTCCCGAGCCGCCTTGCCAGCGGGTAGTGGAATGAAATCGAAGGCTATTCACAGACATACCTTCAGGTGCAAGTCTTATCTGCGACTGGTGATGTAAAAACGTGAGCAGAAAATTTGCATATCAAACTCCTGAAGTGAGCGAGGATCAGTATGGCACATGAGCTGCGTGCTTAGCTCGCGACACCGAAAAATGGCGTCTACGCCATTGCGCTGCAACTGAGATGGACAGTGGAAACCTCAGAGAGAAGCGGACCATCTAGGTAGGACCTACTAAATGCATTGACAAGAGCTATGACTCATCTTTAGATTTCCAGAGGATGACGTGTTCATCTGTGGAAGTGTATAGACTGGTGGCTTCAGCTTCCAACAGAATTGCACTATGTTTCAGAGAACGATTGGAGTCTCTGAGTTGCGAATCCACTATTCCGAGCTGAGTATATTTAGGACTTCGCTAGCCGAGTATCTGCCGCATCACTTTGTGAGCAATATTCGTCGTCTGATTATCCTCTATCGTTTCTCCCAAAAGTATCTCAACCGCCTGAATGGTGGATTTGACAACGACAGGAGTCTTGGTAGACATCTGAGCGACGTGCGACAAGGAAACCTGGAAGGTTATCGTGTAGTCATCGCATATAACAACCAGAAACTTATCTTCCAAGTATTGTTTGGCGTGACCCGAGTCTTTCACTTCAAACGGACAGCTCCTCGAAACCCATCAAGCGAGTCGACTATGATGGGACCCCGTAACGCAACGGGTGGGCAAAGCACATGGGATGCGATGCCCTGGTCTTCAGGAGATAGTTTGGGGCCACGTTCTTTGAGGTACAGGCGTGAAAAAATCATCAGAGCCATAATGCTTGTGTTGAAATTTCAATTCAAGCAGTTGTGAGAGAAGTGAGCGGATATATGAGCGCCAGCAGCAAGTCAGCAATCCGGGGTCCTACGGGTGCTGGGGTGGTTTCGCTCTCCGCCGATGTCATCTGGAACATCTCTTCCCCCCGTCCACTTGACTAGTATAAGCTGAGCGCTGACTCGCTGACTGCTGAGCATCGGGCAAATCATGGATTTCTCTCCATGAGAGAACTTACTCAGGCACCGTGCATCTACGTCCTGACCATTCCTGGCTAACCTCGCGCGGGATATAGTTGTTTAAATTATGAAAACAACAAGCATCTCCATTGTTTTCCCAGCTATGCCGGCGACGCCAGCGATCCTCATCATCAGTCTGAGCACATGACGATTTCAGACCTATACCCCACTCGTGATACTTTTATAGGTGGGCAGCGGACCAACCGGATTGATAGCAGCTATCGCCATTCGCCAGAACAGCATAGTGATCGGTGTAATTGTAGAAGAGATTCATTCTACACATAAATCTATGGAACTGGTCTGCAAATTAATCCACATCTCTCGTGACTACCTTCACCCATCATTGACTTGGTGTCATGCATCCTCCCTACAGCTCTGCGGTCAGGAATTGTTAGCATCCCTCGGCACGTTTGACGATGTCATGATCGCGACACCCTCGTTCACGAGCGGCGCGGATGGCATGGGTAAGGAATTTTTAGAAGAGATTGAATGAAAAGAAGGTGCCGATGCATCTCCTTTCATGCCGTATGTCCGCCCGGTCAGCGCGCACCAATTTGTGTTTAAAGATCTTCCACGGAAGCATTCAAGAAGTTGGACACCAAGGTCGAGTTGGGCGTCGGGTCCGTCGGTATCGAACAAAACCAGGGTCATAAAGCATTATTACCCTCCTCAAACGTCAGAGAATTGAGGTGACTGAGAAATCTGAGTATATCATTGCGGCGGACGAGGCTCGTGTAAGTACAATTCATAGTCATCGGAACATTTTGATCTCTACGCTCATTGCTCATAAAGGCACGCCGCAAAGAATGCTTAGCATCTCATTTCTAGTGTTCAACATAGAGTATTCAGATATTGTTCGCACAGTGGCAAAGCAAAAAAGAACAGAAAAATACAAAGTTCACTCGAATCTACCATTGGCACAGATAGGGCGTGTCAGGTGTCGGCATATACACCATTTTCATTCGTGAAAATTCAATGATTATAGTTTCTTCCTGAAACCTGTCGAGCCGGCACCCATGTTCCAGATTCAAGCTTTTTGAGTGTCGAGCTCACAAACCTTCTCTCAAAATGACGAAGGCATATAGAAGATGTTTGATCGTATCAGCAGATCGAGTGAGAAGTATTCATCACAGGAGATTATCTCATAGATTGTCCAATAAATAGCTACAATATCTATCCACCACCACATCGCCTTTGGGGACGTATCTACGAAAGAGATGTGCTCATCGCCGACAAACGCCTTGGCATGACTGTCATCTGGTGACATCTGAAGACGTTCAGCATGAACCGGTTTGTCAAGATACAGGATATGACTGTGACGAATGGGATGGGTAACTCAATTAATTTCTCCTATTACCGAGGGGTCAGATTCATTCCAGGTGGAACGCCAAAATCCAGCTCACCGAAGACAATGCCTCAAAGAGGGCATTCAATAAGTAAGTGAGAAACATACTAGGTTATATTTCAGTGACTGGGACACATAAACCTCATGAGCGAAGCGTATAGGATAGTGTATATGGCCGTATCCCGTACGAGCACACATTGAAGGTTAGAGACGGCTGCGGTGACCGTAGTCCAGTGTTGCGGAGCAAGGTGTAGGTCGCCAAACCGCCGAGGACTAATTCTAAGGTTGCCATCGGAACGAAAAAGAGGGGCACGTATTTTGGGATACCACTTATTGCACATAACGATGCATCCACCAGCGGATTGTAGATGACCTGAGCTGAAGGAGATAGATAGAATCAAGAAAAGAAGGGGGTTTAACAATTACACAGCGACGAACTTGTGGTGGCCTCCAAAGACTCGTATATGATGACAACACCTGCGCTCATAGCTGATAGGAAGCCGACCGCCATAATTCCCGTGATGCGTCTACAACTCCAGTGAATTCCGCTACGACACAGTGCATAGACATGCATCATCAGGGTGGCTGAATGTACGCAATCAGCATTATTCGAATATGGCAGACACAAGAGATTCTACCATCAACTAAAGCTGCGGTAACGAATACAGCTGTCCATCCTTGCCATTTGAGCCAGGTGCAACCTGAAGAGAAGATGATCAATATCCTGACAGGCTTGGATGCTGGTCACTCGCACATAAGTAGGGGTCAGCGGGGTCCAAGGTCAATCACCGACTTTATATGCGGTCAAGATGCAGAGCACGCACAACTGTGAACCCAGTTTAGTAGGAGCTCTAAATCTTCTGTGGAGGACTCACCGTGTCAGACAGAGCAGTCGTGGAGAGGACTTGGTGCGTTTCAATCAGATTTATCGTCAATTCTCCGGCACCACGGACTGCTCACTATAGTTGTTGAAACTGGAATGAAAACATCTGAGCTAAACTCAAGTTGTAGATTTGGGTGGCTAGACTAACGCGAGAGCTAATAAAGCATAGTAACGATTCTTTCCTAGCGCTGAGTCGTGGTTCCATGTTCAACATGCCAATAACTCACTATGAGAAAGAGAATTTTGCCGATGGACCATGTATGTTTGTCTTATTCTAGAAGACGACGATCTCAAAGCTATGTCAAAGGCAACTGATACAAGCATTACCCAGAACATTTCAACCTAGATGTTCATCAGTCTGCCAGTACGAATGCTTGAGGGAGAAGACACGCACTTCATCTGCAAATGTGAGGACTGAAGCTTACCTCAGTCAGGCGTTCATGCTCGCAGAAGGAGAATCAAGCCTACAATGATCATACAATATAGCCATACCGGCGGCCAATTTGTGAGTTTTGTTGTGTCAGCCGAACATAGGGGAGTATGTATGACATGTGCTCACTGGAAACAAAGCGGGGTTTTTCTAGGACCTCAAAGGGAGCGAGATATTCAAGGAGATCGACGGTCCTGACCGCGGAAGCCATGAAAACGAAAGAGTTAGGCCTATGGACTGACACTCCGAATCAAAGCTGAAAGACTTACCTTTCTAACCTCTGGGCATGGAGAGCGTGGCAAAGATCCTGTCTCAGGACAATTCTTTCTCAAGGACCACTCTGACTTCCCATGTAGATGTAAGATGTCGCATCTGTTCGAAATGCGATTTGCGTGAGAGAGCACGCGGGCCAGACGGATAGATATCGTATCATGAAGGAAGGTTCTGATCTACGTCTGAACAGTGAGCCGGACCATGAGTATATAGGTCATTGAGCACAGAGAATCTCTGCGAAGAGATAAAAGACATGATCATATGGTAGCATACTGCCACGCTCTCTAGAACTTTGCGCCACTCGACTGTCCAAGCACAGGTGAGGGCAGCCTCATTATCGAAAGCATGAATATTACGCACAGATCAACACACTGAAGCAATGCTGATGACCCAGGCATCGATATGCAACGACACACTGATTTAGCCCGTCGTTACCTGTCCACGATGCTCTAAATGCGTTACTTAGAATCTTCCAACAGACTATGAAAACCCATCCACTCGATACGGTAACCGAAGATGATCACGCAGCTTTGATCGTGATACATAGCGACGAAGGGTGTCCTTCTCCCATGCCCGAGAACTCTATGTCACCGTAGAAACCACGAGTGAGTTGACAGAATAGGTCTCACTCACATCAATATGTTTACCAAGCTCCAGCCCTGCGGGTCGATATGACAAACATGGAAAACAGAATGGACTACAGCACCTTGATGACGGCATGATGGGCATCGAGATGGACAAGCAGCGCCTGAAATGGACAGACCATTCTCACGGCGTTCATTCGCACTTCTGGGGCCGAGGAGATCGATAAACAAGCGCTATTGACGAGAGTGTGCGGTCAAAGTCGATCTGATCTGCATGTGCATGAGAAAAGTGTGCACAGGTTTCTGATCCGACTTTCGGAACACGCGAGCAAAAATAAGGGGGTTAACAACACGAACACTAGGAAGAGTCACGCTACAGAGGCCTACGACTTCAGCCGAGACACACGGAGTCAACTTGATGCGTACCTCCACTGTGGCCGACATACAGCCGATCTGTAGCAGCATGCAAAGTCAATGGGAATCACCGTTTGACCCACCATTTAGGACAAAGTGGACCATCTCATTTGATCGTTCCCGGGCCGCCTCACCAGCGGACAATCAAGCAGAACCGAAGGCCATTCACTTAACATACCTTCACACGCAAGTCAAATCTGCGACTAGTAAAGTAGAAACCATGAGCAGGCAGCCTGCACGTGAAACTCTGGAATCGAGAGAGTATCAGTATGGCACATGGGTAGTTATTCATCTGCGCGCTTGAACCACGACGTCGGAAGTTGACGCTATTGTACCACAACCGAGATAGACAGTAAGAACCTCATGGCGAAGCGAAACATTGAGTAGAACTAACCGTACATCGGATCGACAAGGGTTGTATTCCTGAGAACCTCACGTCGTCCGATGGCACTAGCAATGAAAGCGTGTTGTGTTGTATAGGGCAGAGTACGTGAACACCGGTTCAGGTCGCATGCCGTCTGGAAGAAGCATGTGCTCGCCGTCCGAAACTTGAATCTTGCGGCTGCCGCGGAGCACAATCGGTCCTTCGCAATACACAATGCGTTCAGGTCGGAAGAGAATCCAGAACATCGATTGAGATACCGAGAGTCTGGCTGGCTTGAATGTCTCCTGCATCCGAGGAAAAGTGAAACCGGAACGCGAAACAAAAAAATCTCTTGCATTTGATCAAGTCATCGGGTCTTTTTTTAAAGGCCGGAGCGTGGGCTGAATGAACATGGAGACCAACGTCCATGCCGCAGAAAAAGACTGTGTCAACGATACTTCGTCGGTAAAGAAGATGGCCATACGCGCCTATACACCCTTAGACATTCAATTCTACGATAGTCCATTACGCCTAGAGCAATCCGCATCTGCCCAGCCTACATCTACATCTACATCAGAATCAGCATCCACACCCAGAGATGCTCATCCATGCCGCATATACATCGTCTCACACGCGCGCTCCCAACCATCGCTCTCCACCATGATCCATCGCGGTTTATAGCCCAGCTTCCAAAAGGAAGTCTGTCTGCCCCCCAACCTATGCGCTGCACTCCATCACCGTAAAGAAGGCCCAGTTACGAACAACATGCGCCCGCACAATGCCCACGACGGCAGAGGGGATGAGGTTGCCCTCACCACCACTGCCAGAATCACCAACGTCAGAGAACGCGGCGGTGAGATGGTGGTTTCCTTGATGCAAAATGTGATCCAAAAAAATAAAGCGACGTCAGGTTTTCTTGATGCAAAATGTGATCCAAAAAAATAAAGCGACGTCAGTCTGGAGTTCCCAAGGGCGGGTAACCACCATCGTACCCGACGTCAAAGGGGCGATGATTAGGGATAAAGAACGTAAAGAACATCAACGCACGACAGCGAGCAAGGGCTCGATATCACGAATCGCGGCAGACGCGCGCTAACCGTCGAGCTACGCGATCACCTATCGCGAGATTTTCTCCAGCGCTCAGCTTCAAAAAGGTAGTTTGGCTGCCGCTACCACTCTTAGCATGCCCCACCGACAATGACGGCGCGGTCGAGGATACCATTGGCAGACTGCGGGTCCCGCAATGTGAAACAGGATCAGAAAGCGATGACTGCCACTCACGTCGAAACCGCGCGCCCAACGTAGAGAGAGAGAACGTGAGTAAGAATGACAGAAAGCGCACGACACCTCGTATCACCGCACGCGGCGCACATACACTCAAGTCGAAAATCCAGATCAAATCCAAGCAACGCTGCGCAGCGCAAAGAAAACCCGCTCAATCATTAATCCAAACCACTACTATACCGCTGCGCGCCCGATCGTCTCCTCGTTCACATATCCACTCCTTACCCTCCACTCATGCACCCATCCCGCGTCCTCGCCGCGGCTCACCAGCGCGCGTTCGATGCGCTGCAAGCACCATTTGAGCCACACGCGCTCGCGCACGACCTCGCCCGCGTGCCCCGCGCCCTTACGTGGGCCATTCGGGTCGATCGGCATCGGCTCCGTCTTCGCGAGTAGATCACGGAGTACGGGGAGCAGCGCATTTGCGACGACGCGCGCAGGCTTGGCGGTAGACTTAGCGGGCGCGATGGGCGGCATGGTGACAGCATCGCTCGGGGCGTCAGGTGATGTGGAGGAGGATACAGAGGAAGGCGGAGGGGCTGGGATAGCAGAGGCGGTCGTGGCACGCAGACATGCAGTTAGGAGGAGGGCACAGGCGATGGGGTCCGAGGCAAGCGAGGGGAGACGGTAGAGCCCGTAGAGTGCGCCAAGGGTGACGCTGGCAGAGAGCGGGTGGTGTGCGTGCAGCGCGTGCAGTAGCCTGCGCCCTATAGCGGGCAAGGCAAGGTCCATGCCATATTTTGGGCGGTTCGAGAACACGTCGAGCGCGAGGTCGGGGCATTTGAGTTCCTCGCAGCGACCTAAAGGTGCATGAAGATCAGAGACAGTCAGGAGAGAACGGAAGGAGAAGGAAGAGAGGGGCAGTGCACTCACGGACGAAGGCCATGACCATGTCGGGCTTGAACGTCCGCCCGCCCTCTCGCCATTGTGCGAACATCGCGACTACGCGCTCCATCTGCGCACGATCTTTGGCAAGCGAGAAGAGGTGCTTCCATGCGGAGTCGCGGACCTGAAGCGCGTCCTTGGCTGTGGGGCTGCGACCTATGTGCACCTGGACGAACACAAAGAGCTCTTCGAACCGCTGTGCCCGCGCCGCTGGATCAAGGCGGCCGTTGTGCTTCGTATTGGCGGAGGCTGGATGCAGTGAGGAACTAAGCCCCGTCGGGGAAGTATTGGAGGCTGACGGTGAGGTGGGTGTGGACTCGGAGGATGTGAAGGTGAAGAGGTCGCCGGACGTGTCATTCGAGTCGGTGAAGAGGTTGTCAACGTCGGCGCTCGCCGCCCTTCTCCCCTTTTTCGATTTTCGTGCTGAATGAGATCACAACGGTATATGTGCGCGCAAGAAAAGCAGCGTGAATTGTGAGTTCAGAGGCGCCACCGATTGTCGAGAAGAAAACGCACCTATGGGCGAGACATGGAGGCTTCGGAATGTCGTTGCGCGAGATGTGAGAAAGGTGCTAGGAGAGAGGTAGAGAGGCCTGGCTCTGGCCAAGGAAAAAAGGGTCGCCATTGTGGAGGACGACGAGGACGATGAGCTGCCCGATGCCGAAAGAGCTCTGTTGTCGGGAGCCAAACAATGCCAAACCGCCTCCGAACCGCCGTGGGAGCGCCGGGAGCCGGCGAGGACAGTGGCAGACTAGGTTTTGAGAAAATCCGCCCTCTCTCCATTTGAGGCAGGACAACCGCCATTGACCACAGCTGCCCACCTTGGGAGTTACCTCGTGATACCTGCGTCCTTTTATGACAGGTTGTAGGTAACAGCCACCGACCGCCCCCAGTCGAACCTCCTCATCAGGCCCAGGAGCGTTGGAAGTTCAGACAACCCCCATTTCAAGGTACAAGGCCAGTCACTACAGCATGAATGTTCCTCATGTCCAAGCGCGGCCGCACTTACTGTCATCTATTCACGCCGTTGATTTTGCACTTGACAGCTCCCCCACTTCAAGCCAATCCTCAACCATTCGTGGGGGAGGTGCATCCGACCGGAGCTGTGTCGCACCGTCAAATCGGATGACGTCTGTCTTCCCGCTTCTCGTGAATTGAACCGCACCATCTGTATAGCATAGTGTTGGCTTCTCTCTTCCGTTCTGGCCCCTCACGGCGTATACGCGAATGCCGAGCTCCCCGCGCGATGCTATGGCGTTTGAGAGCTCTGATCGCCCGAGCAAAACTTTCGGAACTCGGAGTTCCCAATTATCCGCTGAAGGACGTTCAACAGGTATAGTTGAATACACAATACACGGAAAACATACTAGTCGTGCCAAATTTGGCGTATGCATACGCAGGATATTGCCGTGCGGCCACCTTTGAGGTCATCGATCAGGACACAGGCAGCGGCAGGCGTCCGATATCCTTTGACTTGTCTTCATACCCTACTTTTCAAGCTTTTCAGGTGTCTGGTAAACATCGCGCTCAAATATCTTCCTCCGCGAGCGCATCTTCGTCGGTACGCCATATCAATCAGTAGTTGGCCATGTTTGACTCTGCTAACACAGCGTTCGCTCGGGTGCAAGTGTTTCCACAAACAGGTAAATGGTTTGTCTACTGCGTCCGGTGAATTGATATGAATATTGTTGCAGCAGGACAAGCTTGTACGACTGAACCAGGAATACATTATACCCGTTCACTGCTCAACATCAGGGAGGGTCTTCAAAAAGGATACTTATCGACTGCTCGGCCAGCCTTATCGGCTCCAAGCCTCGTTTTTATTGGGCAAACCTTATCCAACCCCTTCGATGTCCCTTTTCCTCGTTTGTACAGGATACTCGTCACCCCATGACGTCTTCAGGTGATTTCAACGTGAGTTCACTCAACCCCAAAAGAACAAGAACAAGATTACAATAGTTCAAGATGCATGGTTGACGGTACTCGACAACGTACACCTCGAGCTGGCTCTCGAAGGTATATTTTTGCCTGCCTGTTATTGACTACGCGGGACGCCCGATCGCCGCTAATTGGAGTTGGCGATGGAAGTCATACATATGTGTAACCTGACGCGTATATTTGACCGTTACAAAGTCGGTATCGATACTCCAAAAGAAAATGGACCACTTGCACGATTTGACTGCTCATAGCCACTTTTCAGTGATGTTTGTTGAATCCTGCCCAATTCTATAAAAATCTACATCTACAGCAGACGCGCAGCCTATACTTACAGAGGCCGTACGCCGCCAAGTAGCACCTAGGTATGAAACATCCACCGCACACTTCAAATCAGCGAGCACAAAATTACATTACACAGAGATAAGTGGCTTATAGCAATCAACGACGTACACTTCGAGCAGTCTCCTCTCGACGATATATTCTCACCTGTTTGTCATTGACCACGCAAGACGCCCATCCACCGGAAGATTGAGCTGCTTGATTACAGTCCTTCACCCACCTCCTCATAGCTCTCAAGCCGTGCCGGTATTGCCTTCTCGCAACCTCTTCGTCCACTTTGGTACTTAGCCCAGAGTTTCCTGAAATCGAGAGATCTAAAGCTTCTGGAGTACAGTCTGTGGAGTCAGCAGCACATGGATCAACATAGTGCTTCGGAAGACGAGAGTTGGTAGCTTCTTCAGAGATTCTGAGTCGCTTGTTTGGACGACTAGTAAGAGGCGAAGAAAAAGCCAGGTCATTGAAGGTGATGAGGCCACATCGAGGATTCGAATAGGGTTTCCGAGGCGACGAGAGGAATGAATCGGGAATCACTCTGAGAATCCATGTTCGATACGATTGGCGCACCACATCGATGAGAAATTGTGCCTTTTCCAGCGGAATTCCGTATATGCGAGCAAACACTGGCGCAGTGCCGTTATAGCGGTTATAACGCAAGTCCAGCTTTCTGCCAGTATCGCACGACGAAATGGGGTTTGGCCCCCGAAATAACCGGCGGGAAGGTGTCAAATGGGTACTGAAAATACGTGGCCTCGACTGTTTCATCCCCGTTGCCATTCGTCGGATTGTCTCCAGGTCGAGTTCGACGAGAGATGTCAGGGACGTCCTTACGTAGCGGCACCAGACGATATTCGAAATTTTCCTGGGCGTCATACATCTATGAGCCATCAGAGGCCGGTCAGCGTGCGGACAGATCAGACCAATGTAGCACGCACATCCTCGATAGATGGGAGGTTCTCCGAGTTCATCCCGGGCCCTATCCAGCGTTGCCATAGTCTATTAATTATATCTATCGAGGAAATAGCATCCATTGATCGGATTCGAGCGACTCGCGCCAGTCTTCGCGCACTAGAAACATTGAATGAAAGGGGCTGCGTTCGAAAAAAGCAGGGCCACATACAGCATATAGCATTGGACTGTGTGTCTAGCTTCAGCGTATCATATTTCATGCCCCAGATCCACTCGAGATGGGGAAGCTACATAGATAGATGAGTTAGGATCAACATGGATGTTCTGGGAACTAAGGACTGACCATAAAATGGTTGATCCAGCGACGCTCATTCAGAACGTAGCAAAGATGCACCGGAGACTCAGCAGCAGAATCTCCTGTTATGAGACATCTTGCATCTTTTTTGTGACTAGTTTTTGTTTGAGTGGACGTGCCTTGGCGTTTTGCCCGAGCTCTACGCCGTTTTAGGTCTATAAATGTGAGTTTCTGAGAGTTCTCTGCAGGTAAAGATCTCAAAGACCACTTACTGCAGCAAAAGCTGGGATCCGGGTTGACCTTGTTGGGGCCTGTCTGCATTAAATTATTGGAAGATAGATTAGTGGTTTCGAGGGAGACTGGTGGAGTTCTTTAGAATGCTTGATACTGGGCGGTTGAACTGTGCCGCGGGCTACGCGGAGTTATCGATGAAAGTCACATGTGTGTGACCTGACGCATATTTATCACGTGTTCATTTTCGCACATACGGAAATATAGGAAGCCAGTTTCCGCTCATATTATGATCCTCTTACAAGAGTGAACAAATAGTTGCGTATGAATCCCTATGAAGCCGCATTTGTCGGTCTACGCTGTTCGTTCAACAGCCGTTGTTAAACAAGCCACAGTGTACCATCCCACGTGAACTTTCATGGGCCTGGGAAAATGACAACCAGCATAAATGCCCGTAAATTGGGTGAAAGAATAACTGCTCAGCGCGTATGGCTCACTCAAGACTCGCTCTGTAAGTCAACCATGGACGGGTTGGCGAGACGCAGGCCACTGGGGCAAAAAAAGTGGGCGGCGGCGGCGGCTGACATGGACGAACCAAGATCTACAAGAAAAAACAAGAGAGGACGACACCAAGGGTCCAACGGCGACTGCTGCTGACATGATTAACCCACAAGCAGACCCGAGCGAGCTCTGGGGAGCTATACTATATATACGTGTGTGTATCTGAAGTGGAGAGCAACAGGTAGAAGAAACAGACAAGAAAGCAAACGAAAGAAGCAGACCTACACCCTCTACACCCTCTTCTCCTCGTCGCTCGCCGCGCTGCTCGCCGCCTCCACCACATGATGCCGCGGCTCCCTCCCGCCATCCGTATGGTTCTCCAGCTCCTTCCTCAACCCGCCCTCCACATCCCTCACGCCGAGATCCGCCTCCAGCCCGACGTAATCGTACGCAAACTCGCCCATGTCGTAGTCGTCCATGCCCACCACCTCCGCCTCCTCCGTCGTGCGCATGCGCAGCCCCGGAATGTAGTGCATGATCCAGAGGATGATCGTCGTGAGCACGAACGAGTACGCCATCCCGCTCATCGAGTCCGCGATCTGGTACCCGAGCTGGATGTAGTGGCGGTTGAGCCACCCCCCAGGGATTGAGGCGATCCCGTCGAACCCGGCGACCGAGCTCTGCGCGAAGAGCCCTGTTAGGATCTGTGCAGCGGCGTGCCGCGAACGCGATGGTCATCAGTGTGCGGGCGGGAGGAGGAGACAGAGGGAAAACACGCACGTTCCCGACGATGCCGCCGATGGTGTGCACCGCGAAGATGTCGAGCGCGTCGTCGTAGTGCAGATAGAACTTGAGCTGCGTCGCGAAATTGCACACCGTGCCGCCCAGCACGCCGAACAACACCGCCGCGGCTACGCACACACACGAATCAGCCCCGCTAAACCCACCCAAAAGCACACACAGAGAAACACTCACGCGCGCCGACATATCCAGAACCAGGCGTGATCGCGACGAGGCCCGCGACCGCACCAGAGCAAAAGCCGACGACGCTCCACTTGCGTTCGAGCCTGTAGTCCCACAGCATCCACGTCAACCCACCGACGCTCGCCGCGAGGTTCGTCACGATACACGCCTGCACCGCGCGCAGGTTCGCGCCGAGCGCCGAGCCGCCGTTGAACCCGAACCACCCAAACCACAGGAACACGGTCCCGAGCACGACGTACGACGTGTTGTGCGGCTTGTACGCGAGGCGCTCCGTGCCGTACCCGCGGCGCTTCCCGAGGTACACGCTGATCGCGAGCGCGGCGGTGCCGGAGGAGATGTGCACGGGCGTGCCGCCCGCGAAGTCGAGCCCGCCCATGAGCAGCGACCAGCCGTTCGCGCTCCAGGTCCAGCACGCGATCGGGTTGTACACGATCGTCGACCAGACGAAGACGAAGACCATGGTCGGACCGAGACGCGCGCGCTCCGCGATGGCGCCGAGCGCGAGCATCGGGGTGATGGCGGCGAACATGAGCTGGAAGACGCAGAAGGCGAGGGCGGGGATGCGCGCGCTGCCAATGGAGGGCTGGTCGAGAACGCCTTTGAGGCCGAAATATTCTGTGGGCGGGCAGGTCAGCGCGGGCTTATTGTTTATTGTGTGCGGACTGACTGAGGTCACCGATGTACTTGTTCCCGGTTTCGCTGAATGCGAGGGAGTAGCCCCAGAAGAACCACTGCGGCGGGTGTCAGCAACACGAGCTTTTTTTTTTCAGAGACGATGAAGCACGCGAGTGCGGGACACACCTCAAAGGAGACGACGGCGAGGGTCATCATGGAAGCCCATATCATGGAGAGGGCGTTCTTGCGCCTGAGGAGGCCAGAGTAGAAAAAGCCGACGCCGGGAATCATGATCCAGACCAAAGCAGTGGCGGAGATGACCCATGCGATGTCGCCGAGGTTGTAGACGGTGATGGCGCCCGTGTCAGGGTCGGTGTACTGCAGGTCGTTCGCTAGAGGACGTGAATGTCAATATTGTTGAAGGGAGAACGTTTGCTAGCGGTATGCTGCAGTAAGTGACGCAAAGGGCGTACAAGCATCGTAGGTGACGTTGACCATGGTGAAGACAGGCAAGGTCTAACTTCCAGAGCGGAGCGCGCGCTACAATGGACGCCTGGCAGCGAGTCCGGTTGCTTCTCTGGATGAAGGGGATAAGAGGGATGAAGGAAGGAGGAGAAGGAGGCGAAAGGAGCAGCGACGCCCGCCCACGCCCAGATAAGCTGCATTGCACATGCCGATAACAGCATGGACAGACGGCTGGCCTGCAAATTGACAGCTTGATCCCGCACAGCGACAGCCCGCCACCGCTGCCCACCGCCTTCACCTTGGCAAATTCCCCCAATAGCGCCCTGTCCCCCGGCGACCGCCCCTTCCCACCGACCGATCTCCTTTCCGCGCCGTTCTACTCTTTTGTCGGGAATCGAAGAGACTGTGTCCCGTTTGAGGGGCGCTTTGGGGCGTGCAGGGTCGTATGGACACGGATCTATCCATTGCCGGACACTAATTTGCGACAGATGTACTCCTATCTTCGGACTCGCCGACGTGTGCCTGTGGTCCATTTCCGCGGCCAATTCTGCTGCGATCGGTGGTGCTGTAAGAAAGTCGTAAGAACTGTACAAAACGTGGAGGACGAAACGACACGCCGTCCTTGCGATCACTAGGCTCGCACTCTTCTCTTCCACCTTTGATTCCTCCACAGATCTACAGAACATACCCACCCACCGCCTACTGGGTTTTCGGTCACGCGGGACAGCGCGAGACCTGGGGAAGGGGGTGCACGGGGTCCGTGAGAGACAGCGCATATCGCCCAATCAGCGCCCGGCGTCGTGGTTATCTGCCCAAGCTTTTTTCTTATCGAGCTTGATTACCGCACTTATGGCCAGAAATATACAGCAGGCACGCAGCTGCGCAGGCACGATCAACCCCAGGTCGTTGCCGCAGGCTTTGTTCTGCTTCTTACCGCGGCAGTACTCGGGATCGCGCTCGAGGGCGGGGAACACTCAGGGGTCGACGAAGAAAAAACTCGTACCGGGTGCTTATCTAGGTCAAACAGTTTTTTTCACTGAATGGCTGCAGCGGATATCGCTATGTGGAGCGGCCTTGACCTCGATATTAGACCAGAGTCCACGGGAAATATCTTCATCGGCAGTCTGGTATGTGCAAGGCATCGTGTTCATGCGCTGACTCTTGTTACTCTCGAGTTCACTATTATTTGAAAAAACGAAAGATCGTCGAGCTCAGGTCTAAACCGGCATCGCGACTTCAGCAGAGCCTCCAACTCTTACATACCGGAAAAAGCAAAACCGTCGAGAATTCAGGTCATGATAACGCCTTGCGGCGGCCTTTCCCTCTAGTATCAGGACAGAGAGGCTAGTCTCCTTCCAAGATCGCTCGCCTTCCCCTTCACGTTCGGGAGGAGCCCGATGGAGAGACCGTCAGGAGGATATAAAAGGATATAGGTAGTAAGCTATTGACCCCCCTTGGCTCATCGAGTTCCATTGCTGGTATGCGAAGGTCCGGCTACATAGAATTTACGGCTGACTGCTGTCGGGCTCTGGAGGTCCTGCTGTGCCGCAAGGTGCCAGGTGAGTGAATAGCCAGATACCGTCATACCAGCAGTAGTATTGGGATACCATGTCTTCGCCTCCGCGTGCGCATCTGCGTCGTCGGCACATCGTGCGAGTTCGATCTCGTTCGTTCGCCGTGTCCCGACCCCGCCCGAGCAACAGAGCGACGATGGTCGTTCTGGCCAGGCACGAGCATCGACCTATCATTTTAGGGGAGCGCTTCACGTCACCGCTCATGACAGCTGTCCCGCACGCGGTGCCCGAGTGGTGCCCGATAACATACCAGGCGTCCACCCGTCCACCAGTATGCAGATATACTGACAGGCGCCGTGAGGACTTGAGCGCGTGCATTACGCGTACGTGCCGCGCTTACTTGACTGCAGTGGGGCGCAGGTCCGCGTCGGGTGTACCGTGCGCAGTGCAGCACAGCATTATAGGCGGGCTTGACTGGATCGACTCAATTGACCGCCGGGGGGCGCTATGGAGCAGTAGGTGGGACAGACGCCGTTGAGCATGCGGCATCGAACAGGCGATGGTGATCGGTTCGTTCGCGGTTCTTTCGCGGGTTTTGTCCTCCTGGTTCGGATATGCATGTACGTGTGCGCAATGGGTGGAGTCCTCACACTTGGCTCGAGTTTTTGCGCACCGGTTGGTCGTGTCATCAACAATCGCACGTGCCCATCCTCCTTCACGTTTTCCGGTTTCGCGATGTGATCATGCACTGGCGATGCACGCTCTGCACGCGATGCCGATGCTATGGTAAATCGGTATTTGCTCTGACTGGTCCAGAAGAGTTCGCAGACGCCCCCATCGTTCGCTCGAACGCCTTCCGAAACCAAACCCAATTGATCCAAGAAGACGATCTACAGTCCTCGCCGTGCCAGAACTTACATCTCCTCAAGACATCGAAGCTTCGAACGCACACACCGCCCTTCTTTTTGACATCTCCCACCCACACCGGTCCGCCCACGCAGAGCTACACCCGGCTCCCATCTGTCGCGCGACTCTGCGTAGGCGCAGAAAGCACGCGTACGAAAGAGTTAAGCGGACGGGCAGCTCGGACGCCAGGGGGTCGACGGGACTCACTGCGAGCGTGCTAGGATGCACTTGGAAGGCGATCGTCGTCGTCGTGGCGAGCGCGTCGGGCTCGGCACGCTCGCCCCACGTGTCGCCAGGAACCTCTGTGTACTTGTTCCCCATACCCCCGGGCGGCATGCGTGAGGTCAGGCTATTTGGAGCGATATTGAGGTTGGCGCAGGATACTACGGAAGAGGTAGGCGATGGACGTTGTACGTACGTGGTAAGAACAGCGCGTGGTAAGAACAGCGTTCGCGTAGACTTGGTCGCGGGGATATCATCAGCAGTCAGCGAGGGGACGTCAGAGTCGAGGAACGTGCTGAATGATTGAACAGACATACTTTTGCTCGTTGAAAGATGGAAGATCAGCGAGACAAAGGTACCTGGCATGGCGAGGTACTGAGGGGACGACGGCTCGTCAACGCGAAAAGTACATGATAAAATATAGAAAGAGCGAACGAACAGTGAATATTGTCGCCGCTTGCGCTATACTGCGCGAAGTCCGGACGGGTGTCAGGTTCACAGTACTACGAGCACGCACCCAAAACCGGCACCACTCGCGTCGTGACGATTCCGCGAGTGATCATGAATCCCATCAGGCCATTGGTCAAGTTGTCTGTGCTGCAATAGACTTCAGAAAAGCGCAGAGGGCCCGTAGAGGCTTGCTCACCTCTTCAGGCCGCTGCGCTGGCGGTGGAGTACGGCATATAGGGCGATCGTGATGAGCACGTCGAGCACGGTGGCGCTCACCACGTTGACGAGCATGACAGCCTTCGCAAAACTCGGTGGAACCAACTATTAACGTGGGTGTCGAGCCGGCAGATGAGCACATACCTGCAGCTTCTTCGTCTGGAGCGTGAGCCACAGCGGGCTCAAAAAGCTGTAATTGAGATGTTCGTGGATTTGTTATGTATGTTATCCATGAAGGAGATACGCCGAAAAGACGCACAGAAGCACAGTGATGACTGTGAAGGAAGGCATCAGTGGGTTCAAAAGGTTGCGACAATAAGAGAGATACCTAGACTAGTTGCAAACGCCACTGCCGCAAGGATGGTCTGAGAGTCGAAGGGGAGCCCTGTGAGTTCAACAATGGGCACGTCGAAGCTTTGGAAAGAGCGCACCAAGAAAGAGAATACCCATGTTGGGGCTACGGAATCTGGGTGAAGACCTCGGTGCACTGGGATATAACATTCAGCAGAATCGCGTGAAGAATCAGCGAGCGACGTACGCTTGTGAATTCGAATCACAAAAAACCTGATGTTGATTCTTTCAGCCACAATTCTATGAAGCACGTATCTCCCCTCTCACATCTGACACAGAAAGGTGACGAGACCCTGATCACAGAGATGGTCATCATCGTAAACGATACATAGTCGAGAGAGAAGCCTCACTGTGAGCATGCCTTCGAACTAGGTACGATGTTTGAGTCTATTGGAGATAGGGGCTCAAGGTGATTGACACTCACATGGAGACTCCTACAGCATAAACAAGAAAAGCCGAAATCAGCGTCAAACAGCTTGCAACGCGAGCGTAAGCAGCCGAGCCATGTCTCTGCCTGCCCTCCAAGGACCGCAGAGTCACCAAAGTCTACGATAAAATAATGATACGCAGCATGGAAGTGCAAGACCATGATGACAGTGTCAATGAACCTTCGAACGTGACCATCAGCATCCGTTTATTATCGCACGCGCTGCCTCGGGAATACACACGCAACAGCACCGAGATCTGACAAGTCACAAGGGTGTCAAATGTCAACTGCGCACAGATTTCGTTTCGGTGACATACCAGGGTTTTCAATGTCCATCGATCTCTGGCGGCATAGCTGTTGAAGTAGTGGATGCTCTGCAACGAGGTGATGCCATAAAATCTAGCATCCGCGATTGGTCAAGATTTATGTGAATACGCCTCGTACTGTCTAGATACAGAATGAACCTGCAGACTCACATGCCAGATAGAATCGTCCCTACAAGGAGAGGTCCATACGTGATCCCCATATTCACTCCGTCATTGTTCGCCATCGTGAAGTTAAAGTGCTGTATGAAAAAGAAAGGAGATGTCTGAGGCCTTTGCTCTCCCGGCTGCAAGCATTTATCTGAATCGCCTGAGTGCAGTTAATAATTATTCTCGTAGCACATAGACAGGTCCCACAGCTCTGCGGGCAACACACGGATTTAACAATGACACCTACAGTCATCGATCTGCGGATAATCGAAGAGCTCGTTGGACAGATCGAAGCAGATTTTTTTCAGTCCTGTGGCACCTCAAGTCCTCACATCACTCCGACCGAGACTGATGAGGTGCAGAACATTCTTTGCCTGCGTTGTGTCAAGGAGCTATAAGAAATCTGTGGCACTTGATTGATATCCATCAGAGAGACTCGGTAAAAGTAGCGCATTAGCGACAGGCATCAAGGCAGGCGGGATCTTGAGACAGGAGTTAGAGGGTCTATGGTGAAAACATTTCCATAATGCAAACGGGCAAGTCTCATGTTGGACGCTCCACATTGTACTTGGGACAAATCAATGCGCTATGGCTGTAAAGATCACGTCATAATTGGGGGAATATGTCATGAAAATGAAAGATTCAGTGCTTACGGTGAAAAGCGCAGGAGCTGTGCGACACCATGGTCACGCATGATCGTCTAGAACGAAGTGAAGGAGACGATATGAGACGCCGGTGAGGCACGGAAGGTGAATCTATATCAGACACGGAAGTAACTGTATGCAGAAAGTATGTCTACGATGAGGTGCTACTCAACCCCACATAGCACGTGAGAATTTGCCCTCAGGACGCTCACTCTCGCTATATTTCCGCGGAATTATGTATAAGTATGGCAGTATAAGCCCTCCTGTGATTACATGTCGAGAATGTTACAAGTTGGTTTTGAGTCAAAGTCAGCTAGAGAGGAGCTAGAGAGGTCAAATTCCCCGAGGTCAATTGAAACTCCGCTCCGTCCACAAATCGGGGCCCCACGGGTGAAAACCTAAATATGGTGTTTTTACAGCCTTTGCGGCGCACTTTATGCTCACATTTGTGCGAGGTTCTGCTAGTCATCCGGCCGTCAATGTACAACCCAGGCCATCACTCGACGCGAGGGAGTGGGAATTTATGCAGGCGATCATCCTGCCAGCGTTGCCTCCAACCAGGCTGCAGTGGCTGCACACAGAACTGTTTTCTGTGTTAGTTCAACTGGCATTGAGGAAGCGTTATCTACTGAGTAACCGCACAACGCTTTAGCTCTCTTTCAAGGCCGCAACCCTTACCGGTCAGTGATCTTATCCTTCATTCTGTCATTTCTGAATTCGTTCTAACATTCCACTCGAAACAGAGCGATGCCCTTGAATGAATCCAGTACTGGCATCTACCTTTTACTTGCCGTGCACCTCACGAGCGAGGAGGATGTCTTCCACTGGGGACTCGCTGCCTGGTCCGAATTACCCGACGACGCGACACAGCTTCCAATTAGTCAAATCGTGTTGATTAAGAACGAGCGCAACGAGGAACTCTGGTCAAGGTGCACACGCACCGTCGCGCTTAGCACCATCAACAATCTCCTCGGGTTCATCCTGCTCCCCCTCCCGACGGAGTTCCCAGGAAACCTCAGCGACATGCAGGCGATCCTGGCAGAGTGGCAATTGCGCCCGGGCGACGTTTCGGATGCGGAGATAGAATCTGGCATCGATTGGGTGGTTGACGTGTTGGAAGAGAATGCGGAGCAATGGGGGATGGACCTTGGGCTCGAGGGCAATCACATTTTCTCGCACGGGACACTGCTCTCTATGAAACTGCGCACCGCGCGCTATTCAAACACGCGGCCCGCGACAGTGATCCACCGTAGGGGTGTGAATATCATCAACTGGAACGCCTTTGATCAATGAATGGCTGCGTAGTCTGCCGCGGCACCTTCGTCTAGGTGCCATTCCTCATCCACACATGTGAGTGGACTAGCAGCGAGGCAGATGATCTTGTGCAGCCAATTCACCGTGACGACTTCTTGTTTGTCGAATTTGGCCGCAGAAAATCGCTATGCACACAGTGAGTGTCTTCTGTTAGCTCTTCCCATGAATCTTCCTTACATTGTATTTGTTTTAGGGCTATGCCTCCGGACCAAATTCGTCAATGGTCGGGACCTGACACATACAGAATCAAAGGGTACGCAGCTACTGACACATGTGACTCTCGATTGAAAGAGAAAATATCAATTGGTTCACAGTCGGCATGGAGCGCGATTTTGAATACGTTAAAAATACAACCCGAGTTTCCCAGATGGTAGGCGCGCGCCCTAGGGCAAACTCTAGATTACCAAATTGCATAGCTGCTTGCTCCACAACCATCTAAACAGATCCAACCACAGGATTTATGCTCGTATTCGGCTGTCTTCCAATGCGACCGTTGTACAGCTCTACAGACACGGAAAGAAATCGTAAGTGCGAAAAAGCTCATAGTAGGACAGGCTTGAGCTCTAGGGACTCACGAGCATATCGGGTTGAGCTTGGAAGGAGATGGTTGTTGATGTCACGCACGCGTTGGGATCACGCTCGTTCCACGTATCTCCGGGAATCTCTGTGTCCTTGTTGTTTACGACTCTTGGCGGTGTTCGTGATGTCAGCCTAGTTGAGTTAAGGTCAGCACCGATCAAGGAAAACGTGGGGGTGAATTACGTGGTTAGGACAGCGTTGGCATAGACTGTGGGAAGAACCGGACCGTTAACAAGGTGTCATTCTCCACGAAGAAGAAAAATCGGACTTTTACTCGTTGATAGATGAAAGATCAGCCAGATGAAAGTAGAAGGCAAGGCAAGGTACTTTAGCAGGCGATGAGTATCCGGGGGAATTGTTATAAAATGGACTGCAGACGGACAGTAACCAATGTCGCGCCTTGTATGACACTGGAAAAGAGATAGTTGTGAAATTCGCAGTGTCATCGATCCATGCGGCGTCCTGCTCACGTTGTAATAATTCCTCGAGTGATCATGAATCTCATCAGGCCGTTGATCAAGCTATCTGTGCTGTCATAGGGGTCAACAAAGTCAGAAAGGTCCGTGATTATTTGGCTCACCTCTTGAAGCCACTGCGGTGACGTTCGAGGATCACACACAAGGCGATCGTGATGAACACGTCAAGCACGGTGGCGAAGACGATATTAGCTATCATAAGTTCCTTCGTAATGGTCAACAAAGTGATTAGTGGTACTGATGTATTTGGAGACTGGTGTGCCGCAACGTACCTGCAGCCTTTCTGTCTCGAGAGTGAGCCACAGAGGGTTCAAAAAGCTGTTCGATGATACAGTGAATAAAGCAAATTGTAGGTGAGGTGTACTTTGAGAGCGCACAGGATTATAGACAGTACTATGTAGAAAGGCGTTAGTGAGCTGGAAGACGGACAATGGTGAGTGAAATACCGAGGCTTGTCACAAATGCCACTACTGCAAGGAGCGTCTGGGATGCGAAAGAGAGCCTCTTAACTTGGTGACGAATGCATCAGAAAGCCATGTATAACGTACCAAGGAGGAGAACAGCCAAGGCGCAAATGTGGAATCTGGGTAAAGTCCTCGATGTACTAGGATGAGCTGCTTCAGCAGACGTCGAGGACATCCCCATGTCAATCGAGTGTGACTGCCACGTACACTTGCGGATTCGGATCACAAAAAACCTGGAGCGCCTGTGATTAGCTATATTCGCTGTGGACTACGTGTTTGTACTCTCACATTTGGCACAAAAACGTCACGACGCCCTGCAACATAAATATGGTCAGCAGTATTAACGACAGTAAGCCGAAGGAATCGTCTCAACTGTGAACACGCTTTCAAGCTGGGGAGGTCCTTCAATTAAGAGAATTGATGCTTCCAAGACGATGAGTACTCACATGGAAGCTCCTGTAATATAAAAAATAAATTGAGCATTGATCAAATGATCTGACGAGCGCGATAGACTCTACCATGTCATTATTTGCCCTTCAAGCGCCGACGCATCACCAAACGCCACGACAAAGTAATGATACGCAGCATGGAAGTGCAAGACCATAACGATGGTGTCGATGAGCCTTCAAAGTTCAAGGTTAGTGCCAGGTCGTTCTCGCACTGGAAACCTCGAATATAGACACACAGTAGTACCGAGACCTTGATATTCCGCGATTCGGGTGCTCCATGTTCAACGTCTGTAGATTTCTTCGAGAGTATCTTGATTACCCACCAGTGTTTTCATTTTCCACTGATCTCTATCAGCGTAGCCATTGAAATAGTGAATGCTCTGCAGCGATGTGATGCCATAGAATCTATCAACGGCGAATGGGTCAGCATACGATTTTGGACGAACGAAGAAACTTGTCAAGGACTTACATTCCAGATAGAATTGTTCCAATGAGTAAAGATCCATAAGTGGCTCCCATACCCGATCCGTCATTTGTCGCAGCCATGAAGATTGAGTCCTGTGTAGAAGAAGAGGATGCTCGGGGCCTTGCTCTCCCCACAGCGAGTTCTTATCTAGATCGTCTGTGGGAAGCTGCGATCTTTAAAGAAAGAAGCTCCGTAGTAGTTCCGCACACATAAAAGTAAGCTGCGAGTTTTTTTTGCTACCACAGCTCTGCGGGCGACACCTAATCCCATAATCGCCATAATGGCTCCCACAGACCCACATATACATCACGCAACAGCCCTCTATTATGCGATGTAGGAGCTACCGCTATTCCGTATCTTCAAGAAGCGGATCAAACTGTCAGCGTATGGCCAGGCAAGTTCAGAAGTGCTGCGGAGCTGTTGGTCAAGACTAAGCTCCCGAAACATATCTGCAAGAGGAGTATACTAAGGAGTCTACGTACACCTGATGAGAAGCTTTCGAGAGCTGTGGATTTTCGAAGACTCACCCCATTCCCAAGGGGCACAGAACAGCCTATTTTAAGGTTTGTCTAGACGTTGATCACATCACAGCATTCGGAAATCGAAAGGACCGGATCTTCATGGAGAGTTCACAGGTTTCTGGGGTATGCTCGACAGGATGAGGATCAATGGCCCACAATTGATTTCATTAAGCAGATGATGGAGATTTGATAGTTTCAGGATAGCATTTGCTTGTGGAACTCGTTAGATTCTTGCCAAGGTCAGCGTCCACATGAAGGACACAATAGGGGACACCTTAGATCTGTAATGTTCCATGCGACATGAGGCGAAAGGAGTTCCATGCAAGCTATAAACGCTTCAGTCTTGGCCAATTCAAAGATGGATCAGAGCGTGATATGCAGAATTACTCTGGTACTCACGTCGGAATCACCGGAACAGGCCATGGGATGATGAGTATCCTGAGCTTACGGAAAGAGGTATATTGAGATGTCCATCGAGTAATGCAAACATGAGACGTAGAGCTAAATCTTTCGCTGAGGCCGAGAAAGGGATAGCCAACCTCATGAAAAGCAGAAGCAGCAGTGCCCGGGCCCCGCCGAGATAGCCAGCGGGACACACGCATATTCCCTCCCACAATACATCCCCTCAAGCACTCAGGGCGCTCTAGCCCTAACGTCAAGAGGGGTGATTTGATCATGAAGACTGCAGGCTGAGATGGAAACCGACGGGAGAACAAGTTGGTCGATGTGAAGGAGAACTCAAAATTCACTATCACCGTCGTGGCGCCGCGGGACACTGCCACAGTGCTACAGCACGTTCAACTCCGCTGTGCCGAGAAAAACATCGGAGTCCCAACAGACATATTCATCAATGAAACACAATGTTTGGATCATAGACAAAGGTCACAGAATAAAATTGAAACACAAAATCAGTAATCACTGGCTCTCTGGAATCTCACAAGAATAGAGTGACATTGGGTTATTTTTTCTATAACCTCACTATACACACCACCATACATGGCTCTTATCTGTGATGGCTGTTGTGCTGCTCTACGGGAATGAACACATATGTCAATATTTTCTGAGTGGCTCTAAGCTTCAAGAACTTACCCTAACCTAGGGCTGGATTGTGAAGGATGTGACTGGTTCTATTGTGTGGGAACTGTTGCCATGATATTTCCATATATCACTGGAGATCTCAGTGTTTGACTTGTCCACAGCTCTTGTAGGCATCTGTGAGTTAAACCTGTCCAAACAAGGGCATCAGTATTTTTTTTAGTAGAGAAAATAAGGAAAACTAATACATAGTTAGAATAGCATTGGCATAGACTATGGAAGAATTGTCAATTATAAGACTCAATCTGTGGAGACAAAAGGGAGACAAACTCTTGCTTGTGATAAGATAAAAAGCCATCCAAATAGGATTGTTAGGCATGGAGAGGTATTGAAAGAAGATAATGAGTGCCAAGAAAAGGTTGCATCATAATGAACTGACTGTAACAAGTAGTGCACTTTGTAGGATTCTGTGAAGAAGTAACCTCAGCCATCTTAATTATACAGTTGCATTAATACAAAGCTCATATACTGACAATTTCTTAGATGATTATAAATTTCATAAGTTATTTGATCAAGTTGTTTATGCTACCAATGTGGGTCAATCTAGAAAGGATTAGTTGAGAACATGATACATTACTCACTTGTTGATATTGCCACATTTACAATGAAGGATAATGTATAGGCAACCATCTAGAAAAACCTCCTCTCTTAATTAGATCTAATTATTCAAAATGCTAATCTAAGCTAATCAGAATATATCATCCATAATCAACTTTATAATCAAATCTGCAAGTAAAGGTGGCATTGTCTATACTACTACAGTCCTATTGGAATCTACAACCCAATTATAATTTTACATATTCCAAATCCAAATTGTATAAGTGCTATAATCTTGTTTTTACTATATTCTTTATTTTTAATTGGTTTACTATATTATTATCTAGTGTCCAAATTCAAATATCAAAAGCCCTGATTTTTAGAGTATTTACTGACTTCTTTATATATAGAATAGATAAAAGATAAATATATAAGAAAATCAGAAATGTTGAGATTGCCTTATTTATATCAATATATTTGGGTTACCAGGTAAATAATTTAGATCTTGTGGCTTAGTAGTTTAGACCACTAGTCTAGATTATGTAAGTATAAGGTTATTGATTTAACTCTGGTAATAGACAAGTTTATTATAAGGTATGACTTTAGTTTGATTAGTAAGCTCTGTATTATGATCACAACTTATTAGGCCTTAATGGCAGTCTATTCCGATATAATCATCACAATTACCAGGTAGCCTTATACCTTAAGGAGTACATGAAGGTACAGATATTATTTTTGGTCATCCACTCCCAATGGACCATCTGTCACTGGTTGAGTATCACGAGCCTGTTGTAGTGGGCATCCTTTCCTGCCTTACAAATGACTCACATATGGGCATGGAGCTCCTTGTCCTCTTGGTCAGAAAGAGACAAGCAAAGAAGCAAGAGCAGTCGTTCTGAGAGGGAAATAACCTAGAGAATACCTATGGATACATATATGGTATTCTCACGCCCTTTTCTAAAGTAGTATAAAAGGCCCACATCTGGAAAAACATCCCCTTGTATTAGCTCCGGATTATATCTTATAGTGTCTAAAAGTATCTAAAAGTGTTAATAGTATCTAAAAGTGTCTAATTTCATAATTGGGAGCAACACATTGTGAGCATTGGATTGGTTTCTAATTTCATGATATTAGCACTAATTCTATACTAAGAAGTCTTTAATTATCAGTAGGAAATAGTAAATACTACTGCTCTATCAGTGAGAAGGTAAAGATGTGGCACATTCTATACTATTTCAGCATATTACTCTCCTTCATATATGCCTATACCATAATCTTGTAGCTCTTTTGCTGACTTTCCAGCTGCTTTTATAAGGGATATAGAAAGAGAGAAATGTGCATTGATGCCCCCAGCCACTTTGTTGGTAGCTTGGCAGCTGCTACAGAAGGCTATAAAGACCTAGGTACCTTGTCCTTGCACACAAGATCATTAAGGTTGTCATTGTTACCCAATGCCTGCTACTGGTCATTATAGGACACAATATGTGGGTTGGACTTAGGAATATGCTACATGCAGCCTTATAGACCTTGTCTATTAGTACAGTGGTCAATACTATCTTGCAAAGCACACAATTGTCATCACTATTAATACTATAATTTTTAGCACTATTTATATTGTTCATTGCCTTGTTATATAGAAGATGCTCAAACTTGGTGTTTTCCTCTAGCTATTAGGCTGTGGAAAAGATAGTCATGTTGGTATGTAGTGCCAAAATGATATATTTGCCTCCTATATAGGAAATATGTGCACTAAGCATATTAAGATCATGTCCAACAATCTTGTGCTTATTTATATATAGGCATGCCATATATATACCCTTGTCCCCACCCTCTACCTCACTAGTGGCTATTCAGAAAACCCCTCTCTCTTATTGGATCTTGATTATTCATAATCATGTTTTTGATCAAATTTGAAAATTCAGGTAGCATTGTCTATATTAGTAGAGTCCCATTGAATATTACACTCAATCATAGTTTTACACATTCTAAATCCAAATTGTGTAAGTGCCATAATTTGTGTTTACCCTATATAAAGTGTATTATTGATTTTCCATTGGTTTATTATCTTCTTAGCTAGTGTTTAAACTAACTTATGAAAGACCTGACTTTTTGGGTATTTATTGACCTGTTTATTTATTAGATAGAGGAAAGATAAATGTTGAATAAAATTTGAGGTGTTGAGGTTGCCTATATTATGTCTACTTATTTAGATTACCAAGTTCATATATTAGACCTTGTGGCTTAGTGGCTTAGAGCATCTGTCCCAGGTGCTTGCATACATGAGGTTGTTGGCTCAACTCTGGCAAAAGGCAAGTTTGTTATAAGGTATATTCTGTGTTTAGGTATTGAACTAGTGCTCTAATAGACATGACTCTATAAGAAGGCTATGAGAACTGTAATGCTTGATTTATTATTATTTTTCCGAAACTCCAAGTTATAATCAATCCTAATAATTCCTATTTTAGGAAAATTATGTCTAATTAGAACAGGTTTAGAAGGGGGGGTAAGCTAAAAATGTCTAATCCTAATCTTTCATAATTTAGTATAATAGAGTGTTAATTATAGCTAATTAGAGCTTAATACAATGGGGTGGTTTTCCAGATGTGTTGGTCAAACAATATATGCTTTGCAGCAATGTCATTATGTATAGCATTGTATCTGTGACATGTTCTCTATTAACATCTTAGATAGTACAAGTGAAAAACATGAAGACTCACATGCCATATAATAACCTCAAGGACAGAGAATCCTATATCTCACAATGACTGCCATGCCTTTTGAACAAATATAAACTATACATACATTATACAACTTTGCCATTGGAGATATTGTAATAGTTTTTATATGAAGCTACCTTCTCTTAAAATTCTATGCACTGCCTGATACAATAGAAATATAAGTGCAAATCTATTGGTACCTCATATAGGCACTAAAATGAGGAATGATGGCATGTCACTTCTTGCACCTATACCATTACCTTTCTAATTTGGACACTGCTAGCTCATTACCTGTCCTGAGTTTTTCCTCTCCTCACTTTTTCCTATTGCAGGTGCTACACTCCTTTATTACTCTTTGACATTCCTATATCTGGAAAAACCTCCTCCCTTAATTAGATCTAATTATTCAAAATACTAATCTAAGCTCATTAGAATATATTATCCATAATCAAATAGTTTAGACCTTGTGGCTTAGTGGTTTAGAGCACTAGTCTGGAGTCTGCAGGCATAAGGTTGTTGGTTTAATTCTAGTAATGGGCAAGTTTATAATAAGGTGTGACTTTAAATTGATTAGTAATCTCTATACATACTCTATGATTGGAGGTGTAGTAGTAGTAGAGAAACCATAGAACTGGGTTGGTTGATATTTTTCCAAAAATCCATATAATAAATTAGCTTTAATTAGCTCTAATTAGATCTTATAATTTTAGGATTAGAGGGGGGGTAAGCTAAAAATCCTTAATGGTAATTAGTAAAAATATAGCTATATTTATGCTTAACTATGGTTAATTTAATATGGAGCTTTTCCCTAATGACTAGGGGCTAGCTTTCCTATTAACACTCCATATTTCTAGGGAGTCACTTGGGGGTGGGATTGTGGTTGCATCCCCTTGTGGGACCCTGCCCTTCCCTCTCTCAGACCAAAAAGTCATTAAACTACTTGTATGGTAATAAGTGCACAGGTAGTCAAGCACCCCAAACAATCACACATCCTCCTAGTGGTGCCTGTGGCACCTTATACTCCACCTAGGGTGCTATGTGTGCCCTCAACCCCCTTGCTGGTATGGTGAGTGTCTGCCCCTCATAACCACCTTCCTGCTATCCACATCCATGCAAAACCAATGCCCAGGTGGGGTGTACTGCATTATCAAAGGTACTAGAGAGTTGTAACAAGCTAGGTGATGAGTGCACAGGTGGTAAAGGCACCCTGAACAATCGCACCACCCACAATGCTACTGCAAAACCTATATCTGGCGGGGCTCATGCACTGACACCCGGTCCATGATTGGAAGTGGCATATGCTGGAGGGACCAGGGGTTTAGCAGATACTATGTCCTGATATCATGAACCTGACTGCTTTCTCCAATTGCCTGCCTTAGCTAGGCTGATAATCTGGGCCTAAACTGAGCCCTTAACTTGCTACGTAGTATACGGGGCTACACTCTTTTGTATTTTCTGCCGCCACTAGTGTTACGCCACGCAGGATATAAATGCTTTAAATTAAAAAAATAGATATAAATAAAAAAATAAAAAAAGAGGAACGATGGCGCTTTCGATGTTCTCCAGGCTCTCAGGAGATAGACTGCTAGGGACAGGGTATCAGCGTATCACAAGTGCGCGAAGTTCCCGGAACTACGACGAAACGGACAACCTACGACGAACCAAGCTCTTTTAGAAGTAGTACACACTCATCTCATATCACAGTACCATAGCGATACTTGACAGGATCACCGCAGCTTCATAGATATCTCCAATGAAAACCAAATCAATAGCAGGTTCCCATGTTGCTCTCAAATTATCCTCGACGATGAGGGGCTGATTAATTGATACATGCGAGCACATACAGTCATAAGAATATCGACACGAGCAATACAACCCGTGAGCAATGAGGCCATAGGACGCCCCATCGTCAGGGTGATTGAGAGATTGATTCAGTTGATGGTCGAGCTTGAACCTATCCGCGTCTGCGGTCAGGATTCCCTTGAGGATGGGAGGAGCTGAGCGACGCTTTCGCAATTCTACTCCATGAAGTAAGGACGAGGCGCAATCAAACGATGCGGCCGAGGATCTGTGCATCTGCCTCGTGACCCTCAATGCCCAATCACGTCCTGGCTGTTGTCTAGCGTGGGCGTCGTGCTGCTCTGCAAACGCAGGAACATCAAGAATAAAGTTAAAGGATCGTTGGATCACTCAAGGCTGGGGAACTCACAATCAAGTCGGGTAGAATTTGGAAAGCGACAGTCATCGATGTCGCAGGCGCGTTTGGGTCGGGTTCGTGCCAGGAACTGCCAAGAGCGGGCTGATCACGACCCTTTCTGTCCGCGCCTCTTCGCGGCGTGCGTGAGTTTAACCTGTGCCGCAGTTAGAGGTGCCTGATAGAGTGGAATGGGGGTGCTTAGACCGTACGTGGCTAGGACAGCATTAGCATAGACTAGATTCAGCGACTGCATTAGAAACAGGTCTTTGAATAAACGGGAATCACGAACCCTTGCTCGCTGATAGATGGAACACTATCCAGATTAAGCTGGAAGGAAAAGCAAGATACTAGAAAGAGGCGATGAGTGTTGTATTCAATAGATATAGCAATAACCTAACAGTGATTAAAGTAAGTCCTTGTATGATACTGGAAGATAGACACATCATCAGACTGGTCATAGAATGGCTAGATATGAGTCACTCACGTCGTAACGATTCCACGCGTGATCATGAATGTCATCAATCGATTAATCAAGCTGTCCGTGCTATGACAGAAGTGTGAGCCCATCAATTGAGCGAAATTGCGATAGACATGCCACGAACCTCTTCAGGCCACTGCGATGTCGATCCAGAATGGTGCAGAGAACGATAGTGATAAGCACATCGAGTACAGCACCGTTAACGACGTTGCCGATCGTAAGAGACTAGGTAGGCAATGAGGACGGTTAGAGTCTACTCATTCGCGACATGGCAATGAGAATTACCTGCATCCTTTTGCTATTTTGTGTGATCCAAACAGGGCTCAAGAAGCTAGTTTCCGATATTTCAACAAAGTGAGAAGTACACGCCGATACGCGAGAACGTACATAATCACGGTGATGGCTACAAAGCAAACTCTGGTGAGGTATATTGAGCTGAGAGGGAATTCAAGGCTCACTAAGGCTGGTCACGAATGCCACTACCGCGAGAAGAGACTGTCAAAGAAATGCCAACCTTTCAGTTCGTTCATAAGCATGCTGGAGGTGAGCGACAAACCAGGAAATAGAATGTCCATATAGCGACTACAGAATCTGGATGCAGTCCTCGATGAACTAAAGGCTGAGCAATTCAGTATGCGTGGAAAAGAGGCCACCATAACACATCACATACACCTTCGAATGCGGATCACAAAGAACCTGGAGTCGTTTCATTCAGCTATAGTCCCATCGCAGAATGCATAGTTTCACTCTCACATCTGACACAAGAATATCACAGAGCCCTGCATCGAGACGAACCCTCAGCATGCTGAACGTAATCAGTGAACGGGAGTCTCTCAACTGCGCATATGCTCTCGAGCTGTGTGATATGGGTCCTTAAGCAGATCTCAGCGATCCCTTATCGGCAAGCACTCACGTCAAGGCTCCATATCGGTCTGTGAAGAGCTGTCGAGTCGTTGAATGATATGACGAAATAATGCCATGCGGCATGGAAGTTCAAGACCATGATCAACGTGTCCATCGTCCTTGAGAGCAGCATTACACAGTTGCCATCGCGCAGAACTAGAGAACGCACCATAGCACGGAAACCTGATACACCGCATTCGTAAGAATGTCTATCAACCTCAACAAGGTCTCAGCAACCCACCAGTACTTTCAATGTACGTCGATCCCTGCTCCCGTACTGCGTGAAGTAATGTATACTCTGCAGAGATGTGACGCCATAGAGCCTTGAGTAGATCCAACCATTCCGTGAACATCCCATGCCAAGAAGAGCGAAGACTTACATCCCAGAAAAGATCGTCCCCACCAGCAATGACCCATATGTGCTCCCCAAGTTCGCCCCTTCCTCCGCACGGCCAGTCAAGGAGGTGGTTGCGGACATGAGTTTGATTCCCCAGATCGAGGAAGAGGAGGGCGTCTTCTCCTCGTTGCGAGTATATATGCAGCTGATTGATAGGATGAGTCTTTTTTGGGGATCAGACGTCCGTGCTGACCGCCCGACTAGCTCGACATCACGTACCGTGGAGTACATAAACAATTTCAACTCTCTCCATGCTCTCAAGATCGCTGCGCCGATCAATCTGGTATCTCTGCATAACGCAGACGAGCTGGAGACGGTGACTGCATGGAGAACTATGGAGAGGCATTCATATGTAGGTCCATTTATATCATCGCCAATGTCGTGATGGTGAAATTCTGGCCCAGATACGCGAAGAAATTTGGAAGGGACTGGTTCGATGAATTGCTGCGTATTGCCATTTGTCCATTTGTCGAGATGAATAGGCTACTGATGGATGGCAAATTTTAACAGTCCGCGACGGTTCCTGGACAACGGAATACAGTGGGGCCTGTGGAAAATCCAGGAGAAACTGCTGAATGAGTACTGGGACGAGATTTCGACCAGGCGCCTCCGGAGTCTGCTCGCTATCTAAAAATATCGAAATGGTTGGCATTGCACGCACAAGCTTCAAGCCGCAAAGGCCGGCCTCAGGCTGACTTCTAACTCCTATGGTATGGCATCCGTGAAGATACGCCCAAGTTCTCAACATAAAATCAATCCCTGAAATTATACATACGGGAATTCACGGTAGGCCTTGGGAGATATCGGGAAACGTAGCATCCGCTTCCGACGATCGACCGAGTAGACTTAGCTGCTTGACTGCAATGAACGCTGAAAAGGACACAATCACGAAAAGGCCAGTACAATAAACGTCGATATGCTTGTGAGAGACAGAGCGACACAGTACAAAAATAATTGAAGACAGCATCAATGCAGTATATCAAGTGCAACGAAAGATTATTGGACATTCCCATTGTTAAATCCTCCGCCGCTATATGAGCATATGCAACGTTCATATCCATCGCAGCACAGATACGCTTCTGTATTAATAGACAAGAGATTAAAGGGATCGTATCAGACGCTTGGCATAGAAGCCCGGCGTGCTTCATTGGGACACCTCGCAAGTCCGACCTGGTCCCACGAGCCAGATCGTGTCATCCACGCAGTTCATTTAGAACTTTCGAACTATAGCACATTCTACTCATACATACATTGCAACGAATTGTCTCAAGGATATCGTGCCGCCATCATTCTGTTCGTCTCCCACGTCTGAGCTTCGCAAGTCCAGAGGGGCCTATTTCTTCCCAGACTTCTTCGCG
This sequence comes from Heterobasidion irregulare TC 32-1, assembly GCF_000320585.1. Lineage (NCBI taxonomy): Eukaryota > Fungi > Basidiomycota > Agaricomycetes > Russulales > Bondarzewiaceae > Heterobasidion > Heterobasidion irregulare. The sequence goes on along the minus strand of NW_009258208.1, from coordinate 1,512,027 downwards.
GCCGTTCTGGCCCTGGTTATCTGCTTCTTCCATCCGTAACATTGATTGCAAGCTAGGTAGCGATGCCAGCATCAGTGCTCAAAACCGAGGGAGCGAAGTCGGGAGGCAAGATGGAAGTAAGCGGAGCAGGCATGTGGATGATTGCTTACAGAGAGAGCCATGCTTTTTGCATTGGTAGGCACCACCCTTGTTGACAGTGGCAGCAGGAGCCTCGATACCTTCACGGTCGATAGGATCAAACTAGGTCGACCAGAGTCGTGTGAGACACATGCTAGTCACAGATAGGGGTACAACTGACCCCGAAGAAAGTGTCATTCTCCTCTCTGAAATCGGCGCTGCACTCGCCGCACTTCGAGAGCATGAATCAGCGAGCGCTCATATAACGAGAGGGCATATTCGCCCTGTGGCTGAAACATATTACTCACAACCTCCTTGTAGTGTTGACAGAAGATAGCGTCGTTGATCTCGATCTGAGAAGCGGCGGGTACAACGTCGGCCATGTCTGAAGGAGGATGGGCGAGAAACAAGGTCAAAGCGAGACGAGGAAGACTACGATGGTAGAGAGAGGATGATAATCGGGGAGGGGTGGGAGGTGGGAGCAGGTGATGTTTGGATGTTTATATATGGGTCCCAGAAGGGAAGGACCACGTAATGCGGGGTAGGGCTGCCCACCGGACACCGTTGCGGGGTAACGATCCTGTTGGGCCTCGGTGCACCGCGACACTGCCGCGACATGGTCTGGTCAACGTCTTGCGCCGAATACGAGTCTAGGGTTTGTCAAGGTTCTTTGCGTTACCCGTCGCTATACTGAGGGTACACATCGAGGTCCCGCCAGCCAAGCTCGGCAGCCGGGCGGCGATTGTCTAGAGAAAGAAATTGCGGAAGGAACCTTCTCCGGGCTGCACTGGCCAGGTGATGATGTTCGTAGTCAACTGATGATCACAATGGCATATGTCATGTGGTCTAGTACACTTGAGCGCAGATCCAGAAGGAAAAACATATATTAAATGAGTCAAATTCTGTCATGAAGAAATGTCAATGAGCATATGGCAAACTTGGAGACCAATGAGCCATTTAACGCACGGTGTTCACACAACTCTGTATAAACATATTTGGTTTTCAGAAGACCTGAAATCTCTGAAGAGTGTCTGGCAGCTCGTGAGGACTGAGATCTGAGAGCTCTGAAGACTCTGACCAGTTTCTTGAAGCCTGGCTGCTCTGATGCCCTGTAGTTTCTTATTTCAGACCTTGTAGGTATATTCAGGGTGTCAGAAGAAGGACATTTTGCCGACGACTCACCAGTGACTCACCAGTGGATGATGCACGGGGTCCAAAAAGTCTGCGGACGGAAAGGCCCAAAAAAGGCAATTTGGGACTGGACAAGCCGGGGCGCTGCCTCCTCTCTCTTGCTCTCACCGCCGCCCACTTCCTCTGCCCGCCGCCCAGAATCCGTCGTTCTCAACAGCGACAACGTCGTCGACTCTGAGAAATCTTGCGGCGACATTCCCTTCCAACATCGCCTCTATCTCTAGCTAGGGTAGCTCCATTCCGAACAGGAACACTCGGATCAATCGACTCAGTCTCTTCAAGAGCGCGAGGACCAGCTCATCTTGTACACGGCTCGTCTTTTCTTGCCACCGCCATCCACCTCTGCCCGCGCTCGTCCAAGTCGATTGCGGGCCGACATGTCTCCCTACCGCCCCTCACCCGACTGCACTCGTACAAGACGAGCGCCGCCGAGCGTCTCGTCTCGTCTCGTCATCGCCACCACCGCCTACATCCTTCCCGTGCTCATACAAGACGAGCGCGTCCGAGTATTGTCTTGTCTCGTTGCTGCTGCTGCCTACCACCACCTCTGCCCGTGCTCGTACAAGACGAGCACGGGGCTGTCTTACTCTCGTCATCGCCCCTCCTCCGACCGCGCTCGTGCTAAACAAGCACGACCTCGTCTCTCATCCCGCCGCCGTCGCTGCCGCCTCTCATTCTGCTGCCGTCGCTGCCGTCATTCGCCATCTCTTCCTGCGCTCGTACAAGACGAGCGCGGCCTCGTCTCGTCTTGCCGCCGCCGTCTATCACCGTCTCTGCCCGCACTCATCCAATTTGAGCGCAGGCTCATCCTTCCCGACCGTCTCCGCCCGCGCTTGTACCAAACGAGCGCGACCTCGTCTCTACCACAAGTGCGAGGTACCTGCCCTTCGGACACGACCCCTTTATATACAATACAGACTCCTAAAGCAGAAAGGCGTGACTGGGATATCCTGGTCCTAATAATACCGTCCAGTTGTATGGAGATTCCTTGACTTTTGTGAAGTGAATTGTTTGAGCGCTTATGTGACAACCCTCCCTTGTTCGTATATATGCTGTAGAGAATTATCTGGTCGTGAGCGACATGGATACCGTAAGCATCAAAAGCGATTCATGCCAGGATACGTGTGCTTATTCGAACATGCGGAGTTAGAATACGCTAGTGTTCGCAACTATTCTCAGAGGCTATATTCAGCTCTTACCTCGTTCGAACCATAAGAACGTCTCAGCATCAGTGTTCAATATCACGAATGCACCTGATGGTCTTCAAAACTGAACACAGTCTATCTCGGCCTTCACATCATATCGCTGGCCTTCCGCACCCGCTGCTGTTGATAATCAGATTGCTCAAACAGATCAATACAAGTCCGGGGAAAGATCCAGTATGCAAATCTCCCAAACGAGCTGGTCGTTCTCATCTTGAGGGAGAATGGCCCTTCGCTGCGAGGTCCGCCGGGTCCGGCCTCGAGGGATAGAGGCGCTCATGGACAGTCCTCGTGAGCTGTGATGGTCTATTCTAGTGCTGACAAAAGCGCTAATGGAGCATTTACCAAATGCCTTTCTCCATGTGGGCCTGTTGCACCGCCGCAGCTTTTCAGGCCGCAAAAGTAAGACGCAAAATTTTGCCAACTTAGGACAAGGCTGGCGTACATAACCAGGTGTTGATTAACATCAAGGCGCCCTCCTACAACACAAAGTCCGTACTCCCGATTCATCTCATCCATGTCAAGCACAATCACAATGACGCCTTTAAATTTTATTGCCTCGCCAGAGGCGCAAGAGACGCTATATGACATGTACGCCATGTCCTTCATGAGGCTATGAACGCTCATGCGAAGAAACTGATGTGTCTGTTCCAGACGTCTTGGGAAGGTAGGCAAGAAGTTTATATCACCTTTCTCTACTGAACATATCTTGCATTTTAGTATCTCTTCCTTGTAGCGTTCGTCGTTGCCGTATATGATCACGCTTGTACACTACCAGAGGAGGTAGGCTGATTTGCATACAGACAGTAGGCTATGGACTTAGCATATGCACTGCAAGATAGAGACCGTCTGGAAAAAGAAACGAAAGACATTCTGTGAGTCGCTTATATCACTTTATTTCATGTACCGATTCTCATTTGTAACATTGACTTTAGTTTTATACCTATTCATCTTCGTATGTTCAGTCAAGCCGTCTTGTGTCGGTCTAACCATATCGTTTCTCGTTTAGGTCCGATATTACACTCCACTTGTGCTATGTGTAGTCACATTCGGTATTAGGACTTGTGAGCATAGATGGAGCGTAGACTGACTTACCATACTACCCTAGGATTTTTCTCTACGTGGATGAATCATGAACGGTGGGTATAATTTCCCATTTTTCCGAGTGTAAAAGGGGGCCCATTCTGTATCTGGCGTAGCTGCTCGCACTGGATGTACTTCATGCCCCTCGGAGTGACCTTGCCGCTCATGCTCTTACCTGGTATTCTCATGGCCATTCGGTGCGTTTGTCTCGTAGGCAACCTGACCTTGACTAATCATTTACTATTGCAGAGTATACGCACTGTGGAACAAGAACATCCTTATACTTTCTGGGCTTCTACTATACCTAGCAACGCAAATCTCTATAGGCATATGGGTGACTCTGTTGCCAGGCGCGAAACGTGAGATTCTTCTTCTTTTAGTGGTAATGTTCTCATCAAACCATCTCTCAGCCCTACCGGTTCCAGTGCAAAACTACGAGTTCCATTGTGAATTTAATTCCCTTATCTCTCTACTGTAGAGCTGACATTTCTGTAGATTGTATATATGCGGCTCCTCTCTTGAAAAAGTGCAGCCTGGATCCCGTTTCTCCGAAAGCATAGCAACTGACCACCATCTAGCGGCTTGCCGTCGTCGTCGCTCTATGTCTTCATGGACCTGGGATACGACACCATGATTTTTTCTCTCACCATCGCACGTACGATCTACATGAGTCGCAAGATTCATAGGCATGGTGCGTTGGGCATTGGCCTCATGCGCAGCCTTGCCAGAGATGGTGCGCTATATTTCGGGTAATGCAATCTCATCAGATTGTATGATGGATTACTCAACAGATCTTATACACAGGGGGATTTTCGCGATGAATTTCACGTGGGTGCTCATAATCGTGCTGGGCTCCCCGGGTATACGCGGTCTTATCGCCATGTAAGATTCGATCAACGTTGTCCAGATCAATCTTGACTGACATGAACGCTGATTCCATGCTATATGATAAGGCCATCTAGCAGGTAAATCGATGCCCTCGGACTATATCATTCTGATGCTGACGAAATCCACAGTTTGACTGTTGCGCTCGTCAGTCATATCACTCTGAACCTTCGTATGATGGTCTATGGTCCTGCTCGTGTTGATGAGCGTACCGTTGACGGCATTCCGCTTGCTACACTCGGTACACCAGATCGACGGCGTCCCACGCAGACGCAATACATCGATAGTAACATAAGCGAAGCGTCTTTCTGAATATCGAGTTATGAGGGGCTAAGTTCTGGAGTCCTGATCTATGCGTTTTTCTGTCGATTCTGAATCAATACTTGATTATACTATGAATTTTATTTAATCAAATTCCTACCTCATACGTTGTCATCTTAAGAGGCAGCTTGGCAGAACATACCACTTAACAGACGTTCAGCAAATGATTCGACAAGGCGCTAGCGTAAAAACGTCCTTCAAAACTCTTTGAGAAACATTCACGATAAAGATCTCAAATCAATATAGTATAGTGAGAGAAACATACAATTGAAACACAAGCGGGAACAGGATACGAATGATTTCAATATTGCCTTTACAAGGTAAATTCAAAAAGCGGGTGTCGATCCCCCAGCCTGCTTCGTACTTCATCCGAATTCCACCCGCCGGGCTGAGTGCCCTTGCCCTCTTCCCGAAGTAAGCGGGCTACTCTAGCTCGCTTAGAAACATTCATCCTACGAAGGTATAGCACGATCCCAGCACAAGATACGGTCGTACCAATTGCAAAAATCAGGTTAACGACAGAAGCTTTATGGAACCTTGGGGGGCCAGTGAAAAGCCAGGTCGACACAATACCTTGTTGACGGAACAAAATTATAGATCAATTGAATAATAACAAAAAACAAAAGGAGCGAACGCACCCCCAGCGTTTGTGAACATGAAGCCTATAGCGACGCCGGTCGCTCGGCGGTAATGTGGCTGCACATTGTTCGCGTTCCAGGTCCCCAAACACGGAGGGACACAATACACGCCGACGATTTGCAGGAACAGTGCTCCGTAGTTTGCATGCTTGTTTGCGGTACCTGCTCGACATGAAGTTAAAAAGTGGCACAACAACGAGAGTAAACTCACCGAGGAAGATGGCGTATCCTGGAATGGCGATGAGACTGGACAGGACGGCGGTCAAGCCGCGTTGCTTGTACTTATCCGAGAGATAGGCACAACAAATGCTTATGAAGAACGAGCAGGCATAAGGAGGAACCTACGTGACATGTCATGACGATGAGCAAGCTGGATTGGAAACATGAGTCTTACAGTCAATAATTGCGTGCGCGCCAGAGGGTAGCCGAAAGCGTTGACGATGGTTGGTGTGCTACATACCACTTCTGTATCAGTGCATGAAGGTGATATTAAATGTGACCCACAAGTTTGCAAGGCCAAAAAGCTGATTCAGGAGGAGTCTAGTCAATCAGCGTAGAAGCGGTATGATGCTACCATAACGCACCGTGGCGCCATTGAAGAATAGCGGTATGGACACTAGGAACACATGCGGCGCATCCACAAAAACGCTCCCGACTTCTGACCAACTGAAAGTCTCGGCGACATCGTCCCCATCTCCGCTCCAGCTCGCTTGAAGGCCGCCAATGTATGCCGCTTTCTCTTCCAGAGTCAAGAATGGCATAGCTGCGGGCTTCGCGGGGGTGATGAGAAAACTAAGCAGGCCGAATACAGTTGTGAAGACGCCTTCCTGTAATGTCAGAATCGAATCTCAGGAGTCATTTTGCATATTGAAGGAACATTGAAGTACCCACCAGAACAAAAATCCATGACCAGCCCGGTAAGCCCCTCACGCCGTTCATATTCTGGATAGCTGCAGCAAGAAGGCCGGAAAAAGCGCCAGCAAGTGACGTGACACTAAACATCATTGCGAAACGCAGCTGAAGAGCATGCCTCTTGTAAAAGGAAGTCAGATAAAGTACGATCCCAGGGAAAAGGCCACCTAAATGCACAATAAAAACACTCATTAAAATTTGAGAATCGATTTCGAGAAAAAATTGCACACCCTCCAACGCGCCAAGGAAGAACCGGCAAGCGAGGAGACCGCCGTACGTCTTCACTGCACCTGGAAGGGTGGTTTTTAGAGTGGTTGAAGACAATAATGATAGTTTCAGTTTCGCTTACCTTGACACGCGCATACCATTCCCCAGAGAGTAACCATCAACGGAAGAGTCACATTAGGTCCCAAACGCTTCATCAGCAAGTTCATGGGGATTTCCATAAGTATGTAAGGTACACTGGACGAAAAATCATCAGTCTCAAAGGACAAGAGGGTCTCAGACAGCGATCGACGAACTATGTGATGGTGAGAGCTACCGAGAACTGGTGGTCAGTCATCTTGAGGTCACGCTCGAGACCAGCTATACGAGCGTTTCCAATGTTTCTGCGTAAACAGTCAATTCTCTCACAGGTGTGAAGGGGCTGTCTACACTCACGCACGATCCTATGGATGGCAGGATAGCATGACAGTCAACGGTGATGGACGAGGTTTCCGGTTTTTTGAAGAGCCTACCAGAAATCCCAGCAGATCTAAGCACAAGAACGATGAGCTTCCAATTGGTTTCTTGCAGGCGGTGAACGTACAGAACATCCCCATAAGTGGGATCACAAGAAGGTCAACTTTCAGAGTCGCGGCACGTTCAGCACGAGCGTCTATATTCTTTGCAACGCCTTGGAACCCCACATATATGTAAGACTCCGAACCAGTATGCTTGAGAGCTTCGACGCTATTCGATTCGAGCGTATGGTCGTGGTCTGCTGGCAATTCTGCTGGAGACGACATCGCCTATGGGAGTATGAATGATGGGTGAAGAGGGGAGCAGATCCATGATCGCATTGCGGTCATAGGTGGTTCAACGACCGCACTTGGAGTGCAGTGCGTGGACGGTCCCAAGTTGAACCTGCTGAGTCTCTGCGGCTGACGAGGCTCTAATTCCAAGTCCGCGAACTCAGAGAACGCCTCGTTGATATCCCAAATTTCGAGTCCCCATGACCGTGATCACGGCGCTCATACCATTCGTTTTCCCCGCAGGCAAAGAGCCAGGCACAGCAAACCATGTGGGGCTGGAGTATATTTAGAGAACCCTGTATTCACTGTCGATTGGAGCTGGGTTCATCAGCTTCTAATGGCGCGAGATGGCCTTCCCAATTCAGACGAATTAGACCAGCTTCAACCCATCAGAAGTCTTGCATGACCCAAAGTCTCACCTTTCCTATCATTCCGATAGAGCTCTGCAACCATTCAATGGCAGCGTTGACCTTACCTCAGAGTCCCGTCTTTGCCGGTTGAAGATTTGAGAGTTATTCTCATTGGCTCTTGAGTTGAGACATGTTATGGCTCATGAGATTGGACTTCGCGGCATATGGTAGCATATGGTTATTTATAACAGCATAGATGGATTGAAAATAATTGGATCTTCGAGTATATTGTGCTGCTATTCCTTCAACAAAACAATTCGGCAATGACGGCTTCAATCTTGCCATCCAAGATTGCCTGGAAGGGTGCACGTCAACTGGGAGATTCGACAGGAAAGATGAACACGTGCATACTTCATGAATCAAGGACACATTTTGTCCAATCGTGACATCCGTCGTGCCCAATCCATGGGCGAATAGCTCGTCGTTCTCCTTTCCGTGCATCGCGATGCCCAGCGTGACACGGACAAATTCGTACACTGGCTTTGTCCTCTTGAGCATCTTGCTTGCGGGCGCGGGTCCACGACTACCGCCTAGGTATTCCTCGCGGAGAGATACTATGAACGATGTGGCACGAGAGGCCACTCTGTCACAGAAGTCCGGGAAGACCGCCAGTGCTGATGTACTATCGACTGATGTAGCGAAGACATCTAGGAAGACTGACGAAGATGACGAAACGACCCTTTTCATGCGGGGTGCGGTGTCCATGGTGGTTGTCACGTCCAGCGTTTGGTACATGATGGAAATGGTCTTCTGCAACAGCGATGTTGGTTCGAGCGCTGACAGATGCCGATCGAATCGGGCGTGTAGTTCTTCTTCTACTATAGTAGCAAGGCCTAGGCGGAATTCGGCATCCATGGTGCGAAGGTCAAGGGCTACAATGAGCTTCATTGGTTAGTCTTTTACGGCGTCTGGATGAGACGTGGGACGAGCCTTGACAAAGAGCATATAAATGCGTCGCCATCAACAGGGATAGCACTTGGACAGCGCTGATGGTCATGCGACCTGAGATGAGAGCCAATGAACTTGGTGATAACTCAGTCAGATGTTTACCCGTGACAAAGGATTTGTTACTTACTTTACAGCTTGATTGTGCATCTCCGCGGACTGGATATGGGTTGACACAGGGCTAGCAAGGTGTCCGAGTTCACTGACATATGCGGCCATAGCAATGTCCAGGCCCTTGGTGTGGTAGTTGAGAGACGGATCGGTCGCAGCGAGCGACGGTGGAAGCCCGCGGTTCATACTAGGGTTCATCAGCTCTGTTGCCTGAGTGAAGAGGAGCCTGCCGATGTGATGCAACGCCAATCTGGTCTTCTCCATCGCATTGGTCACCGCCATAGCTTGGAAGTTGCCTCCATGGTGCACCTTGCCGGCCTCGCCGTCGAATAAAGGGTTGTCCGTGGCTAGAGCGCCCCTATGTTAGCGCCAGGGTGAATAGAGTTACTGAAGGATGACTAAACTAGAGTTGCACTCCAAAGTGACAACGGTGATTGCCGACAGTATATCTTCTATTTGTGGCCCGAGATACTGAGGCGCCGTGCGCAGAGGATAGCGGTCCTGGCGCAGTTCACCATCATCTTCGTGAATAGAAGTCTCGCAATTTACATCTTTCGCCAGGCGACTGCCCTCGAGGAGCGCCCAGATAGTGCCAGCGGCCTCCATCTTGGAAATCAAGGGTCAGATGAAGAAGTAATGGATCAGATGCCTCAATTGATAAGGGTACCAACACGCGCACCTGTCCGGGGTGGGGCCGTGCAGTGTTGTGTATAAACGGATCGTAGTTCCCCCTGGACCCGATAAGTGCCTCTGTGCACATAGCAGTGGATATCAGTGCAAGCATTGTGAGAGTAACTGTCGTGTTCATTGATAGTGCAGCCACGGACGCCGAGAACGCAGTCCCGTTCAGGAGCCCAAGGTGTTCCTTTGCCGCTAACGATATGGGCTCAAGGTGGTGGTTATCGAGCGCCTCGCGAGACGATATTATTCGACGCGTGCCGGAGGTCGCGAGGCCGTCGAAAACCCTGATAGAAGAGTTTCCCATAAGTGTCCCGGCGACATAAGACAGAGGCGAAAGATCTATTGGTTCAAAATTCACAAAATTCACCAATGAGACCGTTGACCATGTCAGGTGTCGTGAGAGAGATGCTTACCGCCGGAAGCAGAGATGCTGCTACGAAGCGGGACGAGAGGAACGACATTCTCGCGTAGGAGGTCATTCATTCTCTCCAAAAGTTCCCATCGCACACCAGAGTGGCCGCGAATGAGCGAGTTGATGCGTATGGCGATGGCACCTCGCACCCATGACTCAGGCATACTGGTGAAGGCGAGAGGATCGAGCAAAGGGAGGACCGACGAGGAGACTGTTGGGAATGTAGGGAGTACTCCGACATGGAGATGTTGTAAGAGTGCATGTCCAAGAGCAATAGGATCGTTCGTGCGAGTATCGGCTGCATACACAATGATCAGATTGTGATGAAATATTTGCAAAAAGAAAGTTTTATACCGCTTCCTCCGAATCCCGTGCTCACGCCGTATACACTCTTCTCTTCCTCCACTATACTAACTACAAGGCTACGGGACTTTTCAAACCGTTCCCTGATTTCAAACCTGCTGCTGAGCACCAAAGGCACAATATGTCGCGCTATTGCTACGATAGCCACGATAGACAGAGACTGTCCGTCAACAGTGATGGCTTCACCATTTCTGAAGCAAACTCGATGCATGAGCCAGCATGTACGACGAAGCTCAGAGTGTGCACCTACCTGTAGTTTTTGAGTTCATTATATGACTTAATGAATCGGGAACGAAGGCACAGATCGCCATGATGTTCCATGAAGAGTCCAGCGTCCTCCCGCAAGTTGATATCGTCATTAAATTTAGCGGTAGAAATAACCATGGCAGAGGAGGGACAGCTGAGACGAGAGTCTGAGAAGACAATGATGTCCCCAGCTATGATCTTGCGGGTATCTTATACGCGTGTCCGTCAGTCTTCAAATATCTATGAAAATTATGAAAATAGGAAACCATGAAGATACAAAAGCCGTTAATCCTCCTCAAAAAGGTATGGAATACAGAGTCCTTTGACGTGACAGGACTTTGAGCATTCAATGAGGCATTCTCACAGCGCTCTATGATCCTGTGCCATGGTGGTGTTAGAGGCGTAACATGAGGGTCCGGACTTCGCGGTGTTAATGCTCGTACCTTAGTCTGAGTTCTTTTAAGGGATTAGTCTGAACCTCAAGCTCATGCAACTCCTTACATAGATCGGTAATTTTCTTGTTGGGAATTCTATCAATAAGAGCGACGGATAAAGGCCTTCATAAAGTATATGCCGCAAACCCTGAGCAAGGACACTTGATATCTCTCTAGGGGAGGCGCCGGGACCGATGTGGAACAAGAACGACTTCGTGCCTCACGTAATGTTGTTCCGTGGATGAGATTTCAACTTTGAAACTCCGACGATCCGGGTCCGACCCACGAGCTCCCACGAGCCGTTTTCCTGACGGATTCCGAAGGGCTGGAGACACACCGGCTTCCTTTTTGTTTCCTTAGGTTCGGACGTTTGGTGATGGAGAGTAATACACTCGCGCCTTATTCTCATTTCGCTGATTCGAACTGCCACAGAGTCTCCATTCATGACATATGGCATGCATGGAACGTCGTGGCGGCGCTATCCCTCATTCGAGCTTGAGGCGATAGAGAGCCTGACTTAAAACCTCGTAAACCTATTCTCACTGGTCTTCAGCGTTCATCCATAATGTCCGATTCCTCTGTCCCAGACAGTACTCCTCAGGGTATGAATTGCCCAGCGTTCAATCCCCCCCCTCTCGACGGAAGCTATACAGTCCCGGAATTATTCGGCTACAATGCGAAGCGCAATCCTGAACACCCGCTTTTCGTGTTTGCTGATGGTGAGAGAAAGACTAGGACGATATGCTTCGCCGAGGCCTGGAGAATGATCCGACGTACTGCACGCAATATTCAAGGCCATTACAAGGACCTGCAAAACTCCAACGATGTTCAAAAGATCAATAAACCCTTAGGACAAGGATGCATAATTGGCATTCTTGCTGTTGGAGGTTTGTGTGTCGCCACCAGTGGCAATTGATACTCACTCGCTTTTAGATACCATCAGCTACTTCTGCACAATCGTGGGTATCATGCGCCTCGGCCTTGTCCCTTTCCCAATATCAATACGCAACTCTGCCGTTGCTGTAGCACACCTTGTCAAGGAATCAAATATTACTCAGCTGCTCGTGAGCCCCGATCCTGCCATGCAGCATCTCGCCTCCGACGCCATAGCGATTCTTCGACGAGATGAAATCTATCTGGAGACGCTCCCAATGACTCAGTTTGTCGATATCGCGGACGAAAGTCACCTAAACCCGGAGGTGGAACTTAATTTCGAGAAACTGAATCTGGACGGGGTTGCATGCCTGTTGCATTCTTCAGGTCTGTATTGGTGATATTACCCTTTAGACAAATCATTCGACCTTTCACGGCTAGGGTCAACCTCATTTCCCAAGATCATCACTGTCACAAACCGCACAGTCTTACAGTGGGCAGCGCTTCCCTGTAGGTCGAATCTCAAACATGATTTTTATTCTAGAATCTAACCTTCGAAGGTTATGGTCAGGTTGACTTATGTGGGATGATCATGGGTGTGCACGTCGTTCCTCTTTTTCGTGAGTCTGTATTTTTTATGGTCCAAGCGCAAGTGATGATTTCGGTTGTCTTCAGATGTGATGGGAATTGACAATATATTTAGAGCTGTGAGCGTTCTCCTCCCAAAATCTATGTCATGCTCACACGAAATTGAGGTATACAGGTAGCCACAGGCATGGTTCTCGGTGTATATAAACCATCATCCCCTCCGGTCATTCCAACACCAGAGTCTTATTTGGAGGAAGCGCTTGCCACCAATAGTAGTATAATATACTGTGTACCCTCCTTTGTTGAGGTTCGTTGGATGATCATTCAGAACACCGTATCTGCTAAATCCGATTTGTCGTAGGCCTGGTTTCGCGAGCCCAGTAACATACCAGCCATAAAGTCTTTTCGAGCTATAGTACGTTTTTCCCTTTCACGCTGTCTCGTTTGTTTTGATAATGCTTCTTCGGTGCTAAGTCGTTTGGTGGTGCACCACTGAACAAAGCTATTGGAGATCAACTTGCGAACATGGGTGTTGCGCTATTCCCGTTCTACGGCTCGTGAGTTTCTCGAATTGACTGGCCTCAGTCGTAACCTAATCTACTGGATCGTTTACTAGTTCTGAGACTGGTTGCATCAGCATGTTCATGCCCTCAGACGTGCCTAGCACCGACGAGTGGGAATATTTCAAAATCTCGCCTCGTCTTGTAGTCGAGATGTTGCCTCAGGAAGGCATGACCGACGTGTTCGAAATCGCTATCATAGTGCGTACATGACAATCAGCTTTCTGCGAAATCAATCCTCATGTTTCTGCTCAGCACACCCCGCATTCGAAGCCAAATGTTATAAATTCGTCAACAGGCGATGGGCGAGGCGCCTACCGGACGAATGATTTGCTCCAGCGGCACCCACAAAACCCTTTATTGTGGAAAGTGTTCGGACGCGCAGACGAACAGTTGATGTTGTCCAATGGCGAAAAGGTGGGTTCAAACCCTGTAGTTTTGCAATACACCGCCACTCACTCACTTTGCAGACGAATCCTGTTCCACTAGGTAAAGATCAGTCACGATTATCTCCGTGGTAGGAATCTGACTTTTTGGGATCGCAGAGGCGATCTTGGTGCGAGACACCCGCGTCGCATCTGCCATCATGTTCGGTCGGGGTCGGTTCCAGAACGGTGTTTTGATTGAACCGAAGAAAGAGTTTGCTTTCGACCCACGAGATGAAGTGAAACTGGCAGAGTTTAGGAATATAATATGGTGAGTCTTGGTATGTTGTTTGTTGAGGTTATTGGAAGTTTACAGGCGGTGACGTAGGCCATCGGTGGAGAAGCTGAATCAATTTGCACCAGCACATTCAAGGTTGTTCAAAGAGGTACGTCGATCGACTCATCCAAACTACAACTTGTTGAAATCATTACTAGATGATCATTGTCAGCAGCCCATCCAAGCCGTTCGAATACACCCTCAAAGGAACGCCGAGACGTCCAATAGTAATCAAGGCATATGAACAAGAGATCAACGATTTATACAATTCAATAGTCGACTCATCTCAAACCGATCTGCCGACTCCGCTGAAATGGACAGAGAACGAGACGCTCGACTTCATCCGTCTCGTAGTCAGAAATGTGATCAAGTCCAAACCAGACGACAATATCGATATCTTTCAGGAAGGATGTGACAGGTTTGTGCGTGGATTTAGTTCTGCGCATCCGAAATTGACCTTGGGTGGTATATCTGTAGTCTTCAAGCGACATATATCCGAAATTCGGTCGTCCATGCCCTCAGGCGGTCGACGACCATCTCAGTCTCCGGTATCGCAAACAATTTCGTGTACATCAATCCCACAATTGCGTCTATGAGCGCGTTCGTCTCGAGGATGCTCAATCCCAAAGGTGAACAATCTCTACCACGACCTCAATTTCAAACAAAGACCCAGGAGATGAAGCAGCTGCTGAGAAAATATACAAACGCGTTCCCTGTTCACATTCCGGCTCTCGGTGAAAACGATCAAGCACAGGTCAGCGATGCCGTTCTCCTAACGGGTTCGACTGGCCGCGTGGGGTGCCACTTGTTGGCCCAACTCATCTCGAACGGATCGGTCACGAAAGTGTATGCCTTGAATCGGAAAGGACGTTCTGATGTGAAAAGGCGCCAGAGGGAGGCATTCCGCATGTGGGGATTGGATGTTGAGCTTGCGGACTTCGCCAAGGTGATGTTTTTGGAAGGAGATCTGTCGAAAGCAGATCTAGGTCTTGGGCAACAGATATATGGAGAAGTAAGTCTCCGATTTCGAAATGGACCATTATCGACTCGGCTCAATTATGGCTTCCACGTGTCTGACCAGATCAAGCAAACGATTACCGGCATTATCCACAATGGTATGTTGCATCCCACTTACCTATACGGTGTCAGCTAACGCTCACGATTAGCCTGGCATGTGGATTTTAACTTGGCATTGTCCTCATTCGAACCGCTTATCTCGAGCGTTCACAAGATGGTCTCTCTTTCCCTCGGCTCGTCACATCTGACACCCCCTCATATCTTATTCGTCAGTTCGATCGCAGTTTTTGCAAGTGAGTCTTATATTTTGTTGCACACCACGGGTGACACAAAACTAAGTGGATATCCTGTAGACCATACTTCCGCCGCTGCGGAAGAAGTACCAATCGACGACCCAACTGTATCTGTCGGGACTGGGTATGGTGAGAGCAAGTGGGTGGCAGAGAGTATTCTGCTGCACGCGATGAAGGAGAGAGGCGTTCGAATCAACATCGTGCGCGTCGGTCAGTTGTGTGGAGATTCCCTCGTTGGAAGATGGAATCAGAAGGAGTGGGTGGCTTCAATGTTCCGCGGCTCTCAAGTCATAGGCGCCGTACCACAGAGAGATGAGGTCGGTGTCAGTTTCGGATGTGCAACGAAGGAGACTCATGTGACAGCACAGGCGATCTCGTGGCTTCACACGGATGTCGCAGCTTCTGCTGTGTTGGACATTCTGGGCTCCGACCGGCTTGTTCTCCACCTCGTGCACCCGAAGCCTGTCGACTGGAGCCTGATATCAACTACTGCATCAGCGCTCTTGAAGGTTCCGTCCATCCCCTACCTTGAATGGCTGTCCAAATTAGAGCGAGCGCACAAGGACTCTATATCTGACCCTGACGCGCTCGAGAAGAATCCAGCCTTGAAACTGATCGACTTCTTCTCGGGGATGAAGAATTCGGTTGTCCTTCGTACTGATCAGGCTGTAGAGGTTTCATCTCGTTTGAAGGCAGCCAAGGCTCTCAAAGGGGATGACGTAGAGAAATGGGTCGCTTACTGGCAAAGTCTCGGGTTTCTCGCTGCATAAGTAGCCATGTGTCTTGTGTCTCGCTGCGTGAGTAGTCATCTATTTCTCTTGTGGAGCAGTTAATCCGTCTGTACCAATTATGGGAGCAATCATGATGGAACTCCCTATAATTCCCGCTGTGATCATACATTTGTAGCTTGCACAACCCTGAGGCGTTACGGCTGCTTGTAAAGCTGTGAATACAATTTTGAAATCTCCTTAAGATCCTTCGTTTCTTTTTGGAGTGGGACAAACAAGTCTGAAAGCAAAGGGGATGCCAATGTCCCGTACCGATTTCCAACGCACTTACCGCCAGTACACGCGTCAATTACCACTACCGCCCATCGGAGGCCGGACGTTGGTATTTCCTTTGCGCCCAAGCCTGTTCAGGCTCGTTTATCCCACTCCAAAAGTAAATAGGGATCAGATCCGAATGTCTATGGATTTGCAAGTAGCTGTGAGATCACACAGCAGGATTGTGGGCAGTGTGATGTAGACACGTACGACTGTACCATGTTGACTCGTGTGTCACAGCATGTCGGAATTTCGGTAAGTGTCAATCGAATTGGTTCAGAAGCTCCCATTTCATCATTCAGGTCAGGGTACAATGTATACACTTGTATACACAGCAATCACGGCAGTAATCGTACACATCGACTGGGGCGAGGTCAAGGCACCGAGGGAGACGGGTCACATATCAGCTTCAAATTCAACGAGGCCCGTTTCCAGGAAGTCCCATACTTGGACGAAGCGCAGTCCGGCTCGCGCTCTGTGTTAGAGAGGACATGATGGGTCAGAGTTGATGCCACAAGGCAGATGATGAACGCACCCGATGTCCTTGAACTCGTTCAGGGTCCTTTCGCCCGCGTTTAGCAAGATAAGCATGTTGACGTCTTGGAGATACGTCCTGGCGCTCCCGTAGCCGTAGTTCGGCAATAAGGGTTCAGGCGCCTGGACCGCGGACATCGAGGTGAGATGCGAGTCGACAAATGGCACAAATCACTCACTGTTTCCATTCCTGACTCAGGCTCAAGGTCGACGTTAGACGGCACAATGTACTCATCTAGAGATGATTGAGATAAACAGAAAAGAGTGAAAGGCGATCACAAGAACATACGAATGAGGACGCGACTGCCGGGTTTCAAGGCCGCACGTATATTCTTCAATATCCTGATACAATCGTCGACCGGCCAATCGTGAATGATTTGTCGTACCTTTATATATCTCGTCGTCAGTTTCTACAGCCTCAGCAGGCAAGAAAGACAAAATTACATAGTAGATATCCTGATCCTTGACCGGTGGTCCCTTGAAGAAATCAAAGGGAGTGAAATCGACGCGGTGTTCAATAGCAGCAGCAGGATACTCGTTCTTCCAGAGCTATGAAAGATTTCATGATTAGAAAAGTAGAGCAAGTTTGATCATGAAAAGAGCTTTTGCTCACGGTTCGCGCCTGTTCCATGATGTGAGGAAGGTCTTGCAGGGTGAGATGCAGGTTGGGGTACTTCCTTGCCAGCTCAATAGAGACCATGCCTACACCACTACCCACGTCACAGACGGTCGTACCGGTAGGAAGATCATTCCAAGGAAATTCTGCGAACAGTGAGATGGTAATTGTCGATGATTGTTTAGAAGAGACAGGTCAAGTGCAAAGCATACGGTTGATTACGCCTTCCAGGCCAGTGATCTTAGCCAGGCCTCCCATAGCACGTTGGAATTGCTACGACGCCAATCGCGATTAGCGGGGATTGTATCAGCTATCGTTGCCTTACCGCGTTTGTATCGGGCTGTAAGGGCCATCTTTAACAGATATCGTCCAGAAGGAACATTAAAGCGTACATGTGCATGGAAATAGTCGAACATCGTGCCGTTGGGAATCTCATGTCGAATGCCCCATGCCCAAGCCGATCGTCGCGCCTCAAGCGAGTGACTGTATTCCGGATCGATCAATGCGTCGTAGAAGTTGGACACGGCGCATTTGTTGGTCTCATTTGACCTCATTTGAACGAGCGAGCTAACGGTATTTTCCTTCAAAAGTGTCAAAGACAGAGGGTTATTGGCGAAAATGTTGGGCTTCGCTACGAACAAAATGTCATCAGTCCTGCACTGCGTAGATTCTCGAAAGATAGCATACTTTCACGAAAACAATGCGTTGCTGCGAGGCAACGCATAATCCTCAGCAGTTTCCCGGAGTGAAGGTTTGTTTTCTCGGCTATTTCATCAACGTGCATTCCTTCCGGACGAGTAGTTAAGACATCGGCGACTCTCGAGTTGACGACCACACGGAGGCAGGCTACGTCATTTGTGGCTAAAGCACGCTGCCAGATATCCTATTTAGTAGACATAGGACAGCCACAGCCATGAGCCTACGCACAGTAAACATGGTCAGAGCTGGAGGGGTGAGCGTGATGGAAACCTGACGACATGCGCCTTCAAACACTCGAAGGGCTTTCTTCAAGGCAATTGTATCTTGAGGCAGCTGAGGCTCAACCCTTGCATCGATGGACGGGACTTCGCATCCGGCAAGTTCATACTGCTGAATGGCATCCTCGGCAGCTGAATTGATGAGGACCAACAAAGCACGAATCGTGTCTTTAGGGCCCATCGTTGCACAAGTCTCGGGAGATGAGGGCGTAATCAACGTGCTGAGGTGAGATTCGGGAACGGAGCAGGGAGGCGCCGTTCACTTAGATACATCATATACATCCGCCCCATAATCTTATTGAAGGAAGCGTATTTCATCGAAGCTGCGATGCTGAAAGGGAAAAGTAAAGGAAAGATCCGGCCAGCGCCATGCTCGGATTGGCCATGATCATGCCGAACTGTGTCGCGACCTAATTTGGAAAATTGCAAACTTGGTCCACACCACCTAGCTGTGTTTAGGAGAGACCAACCCATGACTCTTGAATCAGTCTGCTGAGACTACCATTTTACGTAGCGCTCCCAAGTATGGAGCCATCGGCGAATACTCGCGTTCCCAAGCCTCCTTGGTTCTAAGGAACTTTCCCATTCTGGGCCGCTCAGGGTTGCCGCAGCGTCGAAAGATATGGAAACTCTAATTCCATCGGCCGTACTACACCCTTCGATGCCATACGGCACCCCCCATGCATGGATTTGGAAGGATTGTCAATTGTGAGACGCTCCTGCTTATCTGAAAACATCTCATTGTACATGCTCTCATCCCGAGAGGCACGCGCGAAATTCGGAACATGAATACAGAGGACAGCCTCTAGTGATGCGTACCCATCGTTTCAGTATGGTATTAAAGGCATTCAGCCATTTTCGAGTCCAACAACCCCATCGAATCCCATGAACTCCTTAACTCATCCTGTTGTTCGTATAAGCCATCTCATCGCATGTCATATTCAAACTGAAAAACAAATCAGTCTCTGACGACACAGATCCTAGTAATAGGAGGTGGTCCTGCAGGCTCATATGCCGCTACACTTCTTGCCAGAGGTGTGGGCAATATTTCTTTGGTTGAATGTGCTGGCTTACTCTATTTTGCGCCGCCCAGAGGGGTTTGGCGTAACCCTACTTGAGCGGGATGTGTTTCCGAGGTGAACATCTACAGTGCTGCATTGCATTTGGCGTGCTCATCATCTCTAGGTATCACATTGGGGAGACGCTTCTTCCCTCGTCAGGTCCATTTCTCTCATTGATAGACGCACTGGGACTCATCAAATCGCATGGATTCACCCCGAAGGTGATGATTTCGTAGATTTCTCGTACCCAATCATCTTCTGATAATCTTTATAGAATGGTGCTGCCGTCAAACTCAACCAATATAGTCGTGAAGGGTGTTCGTCCACATTCAGAGTCTATTAGAATCAACATCACCGACATGAGATTTACAGATACCGACTTCGTCTTGCTGAACCCTGAGAATGAATCTTGGAACGTCGTGAGTATCTTTCTGACTTCCAATCTTCATCTATAATTCAGCAGTGTGCCATGACAGATTCGATCCGAGTTCGATCATCTTCTGTTGAAACACGCGGCCAGCAACGGTGTACAAGTCTCAGAGGCCATCAAGGTCGTCAAGATCCATTTCGACCAGGACAAGACAACCGGACGTCCCGTCGCTGCTGACTGGGAAGACAAGAGTGGAAAAAAAGGAACTATACGATTCGACTGGCTTGTGGATGCCTCTGGGAGAGCGGGGATCATGTCCACACAATACCTGCACAACCGCAACTTTAAGCAGAGCTTGAATAATATTGCGTGCTGGGGCTATTGGACTGGGGGTGCAGCCTATGCTCCTGGAACCTCAAGGGAGAACGCGCCGTGGTTCGAGGCTCTCACCGGTTCGTTGTTCCTCTTTTGATGGGTTAGTCCAATGGAAAAACAAAACATTCATACTTACCGCAATCGGCATGTCTGTAATATAGATCAGTCAGGTTGGAGCTGGTACATACCTCTTCATGACGGTACCGTCTCCGTGGGATTTGTTATATCTCAGGAGTACAGTATTTCCAAGAAGAAGGCTACTCGGGAACGATGCCAAGGCACCGAGGCATCCATTCTCACTGAACACTATCTAGAACAATTGCAGTTCACGCCCGGAATGGCAAAGCTGCTCGAGCATGCGAAGCTAGCGAGCGGAGTAAAGTCTGCCAGCGATTGGAGCTACTCAGCATCGACCTTCTCCGGCGACCATTTCAGACTCGTGGGGGATGCTGCAGGTAAGGAACTGCTATGAGTGATTCAGTCGATCTCAGAACAGACCACTGAACACGAAAATGATAGCTTTTATTGATCCTTTCTTCTCTTCCGGTGTTCACCTGGCTTTCACGAGTGGGTTGTCTGCTGCATGCACCATCGCAGCTTCCATTCGTGGCCATTGCAGCGAGCAAGAAGCTAATACCTTCCATGACCTTAAATTCGGGACGGCTTATACTCGGTGAGCAGTTACCCACGTCGTTTCTCGTCAACTGACCCTAGACCCAAAAAAAAACTACCTAGTTTCTTGCTGATCGTCATTGATGTGTATAAACAAGTGAGGGCGCAGAACGTCCCTGTTCTTCAAGATGTCGACGAGCGCAACTTTGATCGTGCGTTCACATCTCTCAGACCAAGTAAGCAATTCCGTCTCTGCTCAGAGAGTCGGTGGCTCATACCACGCTCAGTTTTCCAGGGTGCTGGGGAAGTTGGAAAAGAGCTCACGGAAGATGAGGTGCAATCAGCCCTTGAATTTTGCGCTAACCTCTTCGCACCCGCTGATCCCGAGATGCACGCGGACGTCGCGAAACGTCTCGATCGCGGGCTCACGGCTGCTGATGGGCCACTCATGACACCCAAGGCTGTTGTCGAGAGATTCGGAAAGGACGACGAGGAAGCAGTCCAAGTCTTGCATCAGATCAACGCGCGGAGGCAGATCCATCCCATGTTCGACGTTCATAAGCATTTCAGTCGCGAGGCGTTCGAGGGTTTGATCACGATATGCACTAGGGGGAACCTAGGGTTGGAAAGGGTGCAGACATGAATCGGGGTGAAGCGCGAAGAGTTGATCCTGCAGTGTTTCCGGACTTCGTTGTTTCATTTGATCAGAGAAGTCATCGTGTATGTAATTTTACAATCTGGCAATGAAATATTTCTTGGACCCAGGAGGGAACCCAACCAAATTTTCAGACATGCCATGCTGCACGATAGAGGAGAATCACATAGGTTTGCCTTCATTTGATTTCGAGACTGGACAAAACACAGTTATTTTACAATAATCACGAAACGTCGATCCACGGTAAGTCGTAACTTGAATGCATGCGATACAAGGACTGGAGACATCAGGGTCATACTCTCAGTAGAAGCCTGGCACAAGTTTATACCTGACCTTCCTGCTCCATGCCTGCCACTCTGTCCCGAACCTATCTTCCAACATCTTATCTTCCTGACCGGTCCTCCAGACCATGCCTAGAGCGAGGTGAACATACCAAACGAAGTAAAACAAGGAAAACGTTTTCCCTGCCCTAGTCTCGAGCCAACCACTCTCTCTCATCCAAGAACCCTCTCCAAATGCGCATAAAACGGATCCTATGTATCCAAGAATCATGGCCGTGTAACCTGGGTGGCGGACCCAAGCGTAGGGTCCGGTCTTCACAAGCTCGTGCTTGGGCCGGATAGTGAGCTCGAAGGTAAAAAAGCGGCCGAGGGCGCGATAACAGAGAATTCGGATTGATACGCAGGTGATCAGAAGGATCATGCTACCAAGGAATGAAGGAGTGATTCTGATCGCTGTGGACTGGATTGGCCTTTTGAGAAGGTATAAGAGCAACTGATGAGCGGTAGGACTGCTATGCTCCATATTGCGGGCATATATTGTCAGTGCTTCGCAGAGGCACACGATCCACGATAAAGCCTAAGATGAAGGCGTCAGGAGTGCGGTAGCACAACGAGCAAAGGATATGACCTTGGTTAAAACTGGGCCCCAAGCCACCCACGACTGTGACCATAGATCTTTGTAACTCGATGACTCTGATCTGGGTGGAGGGGGATTGGGAGGAGTAATGCTGCGATGGAAGCAGATCCCAGCAGCGAGGAGTACAGGGAGCTTGATCCAGACCATACTCTCCGAAATGACGGAAGAATAGTTCCAGCGACCTTTATAAACGTGAGCTCAAGATGCTAGAATGAGAACACCAAGGTTCCAGAACATGACGGAACATTCAGAGTATGTAATAAATGAGTATCATTGAACTATGAATTGAGAGTTCTATCTGTGCTGTATCACCTCGGGCTCCAGGGGCCGAATTGTACGAGAAGACTCTGCGTGCCTTAGGGTTTGATATGGAAAGGGTGATAGTCATCACCATATAAAGGCTGCGCCTTACGAGTGCCCGCAGGTCAAGTTCATTCAATAATATGGCAATGGGACCAACACAACTCTGTAAAGATAAGGAACTTAAGGCTTTAGTACGGCCAGTAGCTTGATTCTACGCTGAGGTGGGTGTTCCGTTTAGGGGATACAACCGTCCGATGAATGCAACTGAGAATGATGGAGTGATCCCCGGACGAGCCTCACTGATACGTCCAATCCCTTACCTTTGTTTACCTTCAGTGTAGATTAGATTCTTGGAGGAACTGTTTTATAATTCAATCTGGAAGGATGCATTCGACCCCGACCATGTCAGAATAAATCTGGCAATACGGGGGATTGAACCTATGGCTGTGATGAAAATTGCGTGACGATGGTCGTGGTCAACTGACGATCACAATGGTATATGTCATGTGTGGTGTAGTACACTCGAGTGCGGATCTAGAAGGAAAATATATATATAACAAGGGTCAAATTCTGTTAGAAGAAACATCGATGAGCGCATGGCAAACTTGGAGACCGGAAAGCCATTCAACGCACCCGGAAAATATGCTATGAAAAACCATCACCACCGCATAGGCGGTGGAGGAAATATCATGGGTTCCTGCCTCCCTAGCGTCATCTTCCTGCACTCCTCCAGGAGAAGCTTTAGCTCTGATACATTCGAAGGCTGCACTGTCTCGTCCTCCTCGTCCTCGCTGTCACTCTCCTCCTCTTCATAATCAGGCAGATCTCCCAGCAGCGCCCCAGTACAATCCTCGAGCCTGACGCCTTCCCTCCGACACTGCTCATCCCATCTCCGCCACCGGTCAAAACAGCCATTTTTGTGCTCGGGTCCGTCGCTCTTTTCCAGCTCACGAAGTAGCGTGCGGTTGAGCACACGGATCACCTTGAGCGAGGGCAAGAACCGCCGTGTGAGCTGGGTGAACGTGAGGTCGTTCGTGCGCTGAATGAGATACGTTGCTACGGGACTGAGGATCGGCACCATGCCACGTGGTACTGAAGGCGTAAACGCGTGCAGGAGTTGATGCAGCCCTATGTGCGTAATGTGTGCGTGCGGCGTGCGCAGAAGCGTCGGTTGAGGCGCGTTGGGATTCGCGCTGTTGGCCTCCGCGTGAAAAGGAAGACGCCAGTCCGGATTGAAGCAGAACGTCGTCAGGACGGGGCAGAGATCGAGAACAGAAGAAAGATCAAAAGCGGGGATGGTATTCAGGTCGAGAAAGGTGAGGCCGGAGCCATGCTGTTTGAGGAATCCGATGATGTCGGGGAGAACATGACGCTGAGCGACGAAATCGAGTGAGAAGGATTCCAGTACAGGGAGCGTCCAACCAATGAGTTGTTCCAAAAAGTCGGTGGATACACCACGGAGGTCGAGTTGCTTGAGAGATGGCATTGTAATTGCCAGGCCACCAGCCGACCCAAGGAGCAAGGTCTTATCGTCAGCATCGCCAACGAGTGTAGACTGGGGTGGGGGATCCAAATTGATAAAGGCTGACACCAACGAGGGCAAGGAGTCCAGCGCCCAGATAAGCCTCGGAAGCGCAGCTGGAGTGAGAGACCAGTGTATAGAGCGGAGTGATTTCGTCGAAAACGTGCATAGCGCGTCAGCGATAGGGAAGAATGAAGGCGCTATAGGCCAATCCACTGTAAATGACTCGAGATTGGGACACTGGTGTATGATCGAAACGACCATAACTTCAAGCTCTGAGAGTGTACTCCGACGCGTAGCATAGAAACGATAAATATGCAGGCGCCTAACATACCACCCGAGCGAGGAATTGCGATCAAGAGCAAAACAGAGGGAGGGTAGTTTCGAGGGCTCCACGACGAATAAGAACCGAAAGAGAAGATGATAGCCAACGCGATACCATTGTCGACAGGTGTACAGTAATGCCTTGCCAACGGTGTGAGCAGTGTCAGAAGTGGCATTGGACTTACACACACCTTGATCGCAGCATATGTCCTCTGCTGCTTCCTATGCAATGCGTTCACAGGGCTGATGAGCGTCCATTGATCTTCGTACCGATCCAGCTCCCAACAAGATTCTGACATGACGGTGGGAAGGGTATGGTTGAACAGGCCATCGTCATCGATAGCGAGCTCGAAGATTTGGACCAAAATCTCGGCAGGAACTGAGAAATGGCTCATGGCTCCTCTACCAACCAAAGGGCGGGAATTTCAGGTCGAGCAAACGCCAGTTATATCAATCGGGAGAAATCGGCTGGCGGATGGTACGAGCGAAGGTGGACAGGTATTGAAACTTTGTTTAAGGAAGCCACACAACGAGTAAGCATGTCGCCCTCGCAGGAATCATCTCATAGAGAAATCACTGTGCAGGAACACTCACTGAATTACGAGACACCGGGTCTCAAGCACTCTGGCCTTAGTGATTATCCACCAAGAGGCCTTATTTCTACAGTGAAAGTTTCACGAAAAAAGGGAGAGCCGTTCAGTGCATAAGGGGGTGACTTTCCGTGCTTACTAGGACTGTCGATGAGTGGGCTGGTAGTGGTGAGGATTTGGTATGAAATTACGATTGTCATCATGAACGTTGCTGTCATGAACAAACAGTAATCTCACGGACGGACCTACAAAGACAAACAAATCGTTTCCAAATATGGTGAATTGTGGCGCGGATCCGACTTGATCTCAAAAATTGACTGCACCGACACAGCCGACACCGACGACACCGACAACAAAAATGCCATCCGCGTGCGCTGCGCCGATTTCTGCTTAATATATCGCAGACTAACTTCTCTCTATCAGAGTACCCAAAACCTCCTGGGCCGACGACGTCGATGAGCTCGGTCAGTCCGTATCCTCTACCCCCGAATTCTCATATCTGATGGCAGCCACACAGAGCAACCCAAGATCGAGGACAGCATCGACGAGAACGGTGTTAGAACGACGGTTGAATACGCAGTGAATGATGATGGGAAGAAAGTGAAGGTGCGCCTTCTCTGCCTTGCTTGGTCGCTTCGTCCCCATGATTGTAATACTTCTGGCAGATCACACGGCGGATCAAGCGCACACTTCAAAAATCGCTCGTCGAGCACGCAGTCGCAGAGCGCAAGACGTGGGCCAAATTCGGGATTGAGAAAGGAAACAAGCCAGGGCCTGACCGTGCGACGACGACAGTGGGGGAGAACGTTACGCTGAAGCTCAGCGCCGGAAACAAAGTACGTCTCTAATTCTCTAACCATTTTATTCGCAGAACTTATAGATCAAATTGGCTTGTCGCAGTCCACTGAGCCGGAACCTTCCGCAGAGCAGACAATGAAGGCGACTCTGGCCAAGTCTGGCGCTGGAAAGGTCGTCTGTCGACTGTGTAAGGGTGATCACTTCACCGCCAAGTGCCCCTACAAAGATACCCTCGCTGGTCTAGATGGTACGGGTTGGCGTCTCTCCCGCGCAGGAGCCCTTGTTGACGCCTCAGATATTATGCCTCGTTCACTTAGAAACACCCCCGATGGCCAACGATGACGACGGCGACACCCCCGCTCCTTCTGGCGCAGCAGCTTCCGCGCCCTCCGCAGGTGGCCCGAGTAAATACGTCCCACCATCCATGCGCAACCGCGGGCCAGGCGAGTCTATGGGGCGCCCTGGCGGCTCGCGCGACGACCTGCCCACGCTGCGCGTTACCAATATCTCCGAAGATACCCAGGAGAACGACCTGCGGGACCTCTTCGGCACGTTTGGCCGCGTCGCGCGGGTTTACGTCGGGCGGGACCGCGAGACTGGTATCGGGAAGGGCTTCGCGTTCATCAGCTTTGAGGACAAGTCGACAGCGCAGAAGGCTATGGACAAGATGCACGGACGCGGGTACGACAGCTTGATTTTGAACGTCCAGTGGTCTCGTACGTGTCTTCCGTTCGAGAAATTAAGACGCCATCTCTCTAATCTTCCATTTTATGGCATGCAGAACCAAGGGAGCAGAGATAGATGTGCAGCGCATAGCGCTACGTTCGTTCTTATTCTTTTCTGTGTATTGCAACAGGTCTCAATCATGTGGTTGTCGGATTGACTGAATATCGAATGCTTGTGCGGACAAACATTGCCCACCGTCCCATGCCTTCGACTCGCTGACATGTTCAGATGCTCAAACGGGCTCCTACACATATGAACACCTGGTGACAACCCATATGTTGTTCGCGTATGACTTTGAGTATCGAATACGGGCAAGTCAGGCGGTACAGCGCAGGTGGTGCAATAGAATGTAAGTAAACGAAGCGGTGAATATTTGATAGCGTCTGCAGGAGTTCCTGTCGGTCAGGATGTCGCATGTACAGCATACGGACCTAATGAAACATTTGCATTCACAGTGATCACTAGGAAAAAACGCTAGAGGACGTACGATATCACGTTCTGATAGCTCGCGATGGAGTACCCACATGTGACTAGGCTTCATTTCAATCTGTACACACATGAGGAAAATTCCATGGGGATGTGTCCCAAAAGGACTGGGCGCCGGGCTTCAATCCAGTCTCGATGTTCCGCGGAACTCACCCGGAGCCTGCGAGTTATAGTCTGCTGTAGTTGCTCAAGCGGTGGGATTGTCCGGGACTGTCCCGCGGAACGCCGGAAATAAATATGCATTTGCAGCCAGGGCTGGCTGAGATGGATTTAGAGTTCAAAGGACCTACCAGTACATGTGCCGGCGTCTCGGTAATAGACGCAATCAGAGCAAGCGGAAGTCTGCGCAAGTGTCGTGGCAATCGTCGAAGGCGGCCAGTAAGCGGTCGTGATACGTTAGTGATACGTTGTCTTGGTCGATGTCGTTGCCCGAATAGACACGGTGAGCAGATGACGAGCGATGGCGCGATCGCTCGAGAACGCATGGGTACAAACGTGCGAGCGCCAGAGCGTTTCATTTAGTTCCAAGGGTACATATGTGTGTGAAGCCCGCTGCCCGAGAAATGGATCATCTCGCTCAATTCAGCCTGGAAGAATTGGGTTATGAATCGTCCAAGCCAGATGGGACTTTCCGATGAGCGGTCGAGGAGAATTTCGGAGCGAGCGAGGTCACTAATACATACGCGTGGACATGAGAGGAAAACAGGTCGAAGTTGGTCATGCTGCCGAGACGCTGACCCATGCAGTTTGAGGTGTAAGTTCCGCGCCGATGAGAGGAGCGCTATGCATCGTGCTTAGTCATACCCCTCGCTCGCGTCATTATGTCGAAAAATCTCCAAGGCGGCCATCGACTTTATAAACCAGCGTCCAAGTTTTTGCTATGCATCACCGTCTATCCCGACACCGCCCACCTTCCCGCCCCCATTCCCGCCCCTTTATTTTTTCGAAAGCATGACACCCGTTGCACTCTCTAGCGAGCACATACACACCAATGGATACCATGCGAAGAAACTTCACCAGGAGGACCTCGACGGGTTCGGCACCCGCGCCATCCATGTCGGTGCAGAGCCAGACGCTGAGACTGGCGCAGTCATCCCTTCTATTTCGTTAAGCACGACGTACAAGCAGGACGGTGTGGGAATCCATAAGGTGAGCACGATTTGTTTGGTGAGAGGTCGATAGGCAAAGCTTTGGAGCAACATCATATCTGCTCTCTGTGCATATGACTAGAGATTTACCACCTGTGAACATGGCTTTCGTCTATGGTGTTCAGACATGATCATCACCGGAGCCTGCCGCCGTGATAGATCGATGGTTCAACGAGGAATTGCCATGTTCGATAGGGTCTTGTGATGCTGTTGGCATCAAGATCTCCTCCATAGCTTTACGTCGTACAAATCCGCCAGTCACCGATGACTCATATGTTTTTCTTGGACAGGGCTTCGAATACTCACGATCGGGAAATCCCAATCGCAATGCCCTAGAGCGCACTCTGGCCTCGCTTGAATCTGGAGGCGCACATGCACTTGCATTCGCATCTGGCTCGGCAACGACCGCAACGGTCATATCCTCCCTGGGCCCCAACGCGCACATCGTGAGCGTAAACGATGTTTACGGAGGCACGTTCCGATACATGGCCCGCGTCGCAAAAGAGAACCAGGGTCTCGAAACGACATTCGTCGACTTGGAAAACGCAGATGAAGTCAAGGTCCGGTCTGCACTCCAGGAAAATACCAAAGTCAGTTACACATTTACAAGCGTTTGATGATATCATAAGCTGACTTGGCTTTTTAACTAGCTTATCTGGATAGAATCGCCAACAAACCCCACTTTGCGTCTGATTGACATACCCCGCATTGTCTCCATCGCCCGCTCACATCCATCGAACCCCCTCGTCCTCGTCGACAACACTTTCCTCTCTCCCTTCTACTCCTCCCCTCTCCTCCAAGGCGCCGACATCGTCCTCCATTCCCTAACTAAATATGTCAACGGTCACTCTGATGTCGTCATGGGCGCACTGATTCTCCCCGCCCACCGCGCCGCGACGCACGAACGCCTGGCCTTCCTTCAGAATGCTATCGGGGCGGTCCCGAGCCCCCACGACTGCTGGCTCGCCCAGCGCGGCGCCAAGACGCTCCACCTGCGCATGAAGGAGCACGGCCGGAACGCCCTCGCGGTCGCGCGCGCGTTGGCCGCGAGCCCGCACGTCACGGGCGTCATCTACCCCGGACTCTCCTCGCACCCGCGCAACGCGCTCGCGCGCCGCTCGCTCTCGCCACACGCCGCCCGCTTCGTCGACGCGTTCCTGGCGTCTCCCCCCGACGTCGACGCTGCACCACACGACGGCTCGTTTCCATACGGTGGGATGGTGTCGTTCCGCATCCGCGGCGGAGGCGAGGCGGCGCATCGCTTCCTGCGCTCAACGCGTTTGTTTGCGCTCGCGGAGAGCTTGGGCGGAGTCGAGAGTCTTGCCGAACTACCGGCTCTCATGACGCACGGGAGCATCCCGCCGAAGGAGCGGGAGGAGCTTGGGATTGGAGAGGACCTGATCCGGCTGTCGGTTGGTGTTGAGGAGGGAGAGGATCTTGTGCGCGATGTGTTGCAGGCGCTGGAGTCTGCTGTTCGCGATGGGCAGGCATGAAGGGAAGCCGTCTGACGGCGGTGACGTTCATCGGGGTTTGAGGGGGTAGATGAAGCAGCTTATTACACTAGAGAGTTGTGTCCGAGCATCCTATTGTTATTATTTCTTGTTTATTCTATATATCCCCACGCATGGATATACGTCGATGTAATGTTTGAGTTGCACAATTGAAGAGCAGGCTATTGTCGCAGAAAATGTGAACATAGCTTTGATGCTAATTCGATAAGGACTTAGATATCTGTTGTGAATTGCGCTATCTCCGCTGACATTGGCTCATATCATGTTGCCGTCATGACGGAGCTCCGAAGACCTATTTCTGTAACCGACTTTCTCTTCTGCGTGTCTATACCCTGGCCTTTGCCGTCTTGAATACCTAGGCCTTGGAGATTATCTGTAGTTGACACTCCTTAGGTGATTTGAAGGTGCGAGCCTGCCTTGACCTGCAGTTATGTCGGACGAAACTACACCCTTGCTTGCTGGGGATGGCCCGGACGCGTCCCTGAAGCCTTCACACGACGATCGTCATTCAGAGGAGAACCTGGGAGAGCAGCAAGATGGGAGTAGCCAGAGCACTGATAGTACAAAGACTTTTGGCTCGCTTGCAACCACTGTGAGTACATGGATTCTCGAGCTTTCGTGTATCGTATTGCGGCATGCGGAGAGCTGCCTGTGTCACCCTGTATCCTTCCTGTTTTCTTGCAAGCTGACAGGGTCATCCTGTATGCTTTCAGATCCTCCCTATGGTCATAGGGACGTTCCTGGCAGCCATGGACGGCACGATTGTCGCGTCCTCGTACGCGTCTATCGGGAGCGAGCTGCATCAGCTCCAAAATACAAGCTGGATCGCGACAGGATACATGCTAACACTTGCCAGCTTCCAGTGCGTGACTTTCTTATCTTTGTGACTCGTAGTGTAAATAATTATCTCTATTTTACGCTGCGCAGACCACTCTACGGTAAATTAAGCGATATCTTCGGGCGCAAGCCGTGTTTGATATTCGCGTATGTTGTGTTTGCGTTGGGATGCACTATGTGTGGACTGGCCAGAAATATGACGGAGTTGATTGTTGCTCGAGCCATCGCTGGTATCGGAGGCGGCGGAATGACGACGTGAGTCTGGCAGTTCTGGAAGCACTGATTCCTTATGCAGAAACATAACTCTCGTTTAGTATAGTTTCTATCATCATGTCTGATATTGTCCCACTTCGCTCGAGAGGTACTTGGCAAGGTATGGTTTCGGACCTGTTTCGGTACGACTGCGCGTGCTGAGCCACGAAACAGGTTTGGTGAATATCGTTTTCGCCACGGGGTCCGCAGCAGGAGCGCCCTTAGGCGGAATCCTTGCAGATAGCATCGGCTGGAGATGGTACGTCACGAATTCTCTACAATCGTGTGCTGAATTGAATCCGTCTCATCGCTGCATAGGGCTTTCTTGGTCCAAGTACCTGCGACTATTGCTGCGATCATCTCGGTCTCCATCGCTTTAAAGCTCCCGAATCGCGAAGACTCACACCTGCGCGAAAAGCTCAAGCGTGTCGACTTTGGTGGGGCTTTTGTCCTAGTGCTGGCCATTCTCGCCTTGCTGCTTGGTTTGGATCGCGGCGGCAACATCTCCTGGGATGACACGATCACCATTGCGTCTCTCACAGCCTTCGCCGGACTCTCCGCTCTGTTTGTTCTGATCGAGACGCGACTCGCGAGCGAGCCGT
Organism: Heterobasidion irregulare TC 32-1; assembly: GCF_000320585.1. Lineage (NCBI taxonomy): Eukaryota > Fungi > Basidiomycota > Agaricomycetes > Russulales > Bondarzewiaceae > Heterobasidion > Heterobasidion irregulare. The sequence continues at coordinate 1,480,770 of NW_009258208.1, read as the reverse complement.
TCGCGCCGAAGCGCATCGTGGTGGATCCCGCACTCCTCGCGAGCTACCTGTGCAACTTTTTCTGCGTCGCATCGAGCATGACTATCATCTTCTATGTGTCGTTGTATGTTCAGGCCGTGCAGAACAGGAGCGCAGCCAACGCAGGTGTAGCGCTTATACCCTCCATCGTGGGCGGTGTGCTTGGAAGCTTGATTGGAGGCCTTGTGATGCAAGCTACGGGCAAGTATTATGTTTATACGGTCGGCAATTACGCTTGCATGGTAATCGGGACCGTGGTTGTCACCTTTACAACTGGGGCCATCGTTCACTCGTTCGCTGGAATGGAGATCGGTCAGTATCTTGCATTTTGGGATTTCGAAATACGCTCATCATACAATTGAAACAGGCCTTGTCCTGATGAGCATCGGCAACGGTGAGTCAGAAAGCCCTAATCCCCAAGTCAATACTCATCATGAAGTCTAGGAAGCGGAATCACGACAACCCTCATCGCTCTCATCGCGAATGCGGGTGCAGGAGACCAAGCAGTTGCCACGGCAGGTGAGGGCTTCTACTCCCTTTGTGCTCAGGATCGGACTCAAACATGACTCCTATCATTGTAGTGTCCTACCTCTTCCGCTCGTTGGGATCTGTCGTCGGCCTCTCCGTAGGCAGCACACTCTTTCAAAATACCCTCCGAAAATACCTTCACGAGCGATTGCTCGGACAAGACGTCGATGAGGCGCGTGTGCCGCATTTCCTTTCCTCGCCTTTACTAAAGTGCTCGCACGTGCTCGTGCTCCAGATCGTCCATCGCGTGCGCGAGTCTCTCAACTACGTGGACCAGCTTGAGCCTGCCGTTCGCGCGATTGTGAGGACGTCATACGAGGAGGCGTTGCAGGCGACATTCTGGTTTGCGGTCGTGCTCTCCGTTTTGGCTTTGGTTTCGTCATTCTTCATCAAAGAAAAGCCGCTGCTGCACTCTGGGAGAGACTGATAACCTCATTTATTTACCATAGATTAAGTAGAGAATCTGTACTTTTCTTTTTCGTTTATTTCTTGCGAATGTCCTCGATGCTTCTTGTCTACAGAAGTGATTGGAGATGTGCCAGATGCTTTCGCAGCGATTTGGAGCAACTCACCTTCAATCTCGGCTAATGCCGGCCGGAACATACCCTCAAAAAGGATATGCACATACCGCATTCGGAAGTTTTCTATGCGCCTCAAAGACGAGCCCATCGACGTCACTCTCCCGACCTCGTCTAATGCACCCGTGCTGACACCGGAAGACGAAGCGGCGCTCTCCAAGGCGCGCAGTGACGCCGTGAAAGTTCGCTGCCGCACGGCGTGGTCGCTCAATCGATGGCCGCTGGATTTCCAGAGAAGAATCATGTCGGCGCGCACGCGGGTGCACCTGCCGCGGGAGTTTAAGGGCGTCGGAGGCCAGGATGTGAAAGTGATATACGAGGGCCAGGAGCTCAACGGGTTCATTCACGAATGGTACAGCGTAGCGGAGGGATCGGAGGACAAGGGCAATGAGCAGGAGGCGAAGGACGAGGCGAAGCGGAAACGACGGAACAAGGTCAATTATGTCACTGCCGATGATATAAGTGCTAGAAGGTACGTGCGTCGTCGCTACTTATCCCCTGCCCCGCATTCATCAAGCTGCGCTAACCGCTTATGGGCACAAGACACGAGTTCCTAGGTCCTGACCCGCGGGTGGCAGGATATTGGCTCGACGACGCAGGTGAGGTGCATATCTGTTGGTTTGACGGATTTCTACAAGAAGAATGGATGGACAACGGGCGATGGAGAGGAATGGAGGTTGAGAAAAATGTAGATGGGAAGTGGGTGGAAAAAGGGCAGCAGTGGTGAAGGGCGCGGAATTCATTCGGGAAGTAATGTATGAATCAATCATTGGAGACTATGGGGTCTCTTCGATACTGAGCCTCCCACACTGCGAGAAGCTCCGTCAATATCTCCATACTCACGTCCTTCCACTTGCCCTCTTTCTCAGCCTCCTTGAACTCACTCTCGCGCACAACGTCGAATCGATCTCCGGCCCACGCGCCGCGATGGAAGTCTCCTTCATACCGTAGCGAGTGATCAGAGGACCAGGCTGTCCGCATAACGACAATATGGCCTAATCCGACATGTACGAAATCGTGCGCGATTGGTGAACCGCAGTGTTGCTTACTGTATTGGTATGTGAACTCATTGACGGTCTTCTCGTGCACGCACTCGTTCCGCGATAGATTGCAAAGTACTAGGCGATGAAGATAAAATGGGCCGCAATCCTCACGATAGCGATCGTAAGTCAAGGCGAGGAACAACTCGTAGGCGTCCGTTTTCGTTCGAATATCAGGAAGGCCGGGCCTAGGACGGAGCTATCCAACTACTTTCAAAACATCCACCGAGGAGCGGAATCGATCCACAAGGTCGAACAGGGTCGAACACTCTGTGTCTTCAAAGTCGTCATCGTCATCGTCACTCCAAAATCCCTCGGTAACATCTCTTCTTGTTCGGCCTTCGCGCAGCTCGGTCTCCTCTGCGGATGTCAGTTCTAGGCCGGGAGGCACATCGTTACCCCAGCATGAGTCTCCGACGCAGATGATGCGGTCACCGGCCCAAGTCGTCAATGCAAGGACACGCGATCTGATGTGAGGCCGACCGATCTGCCAGTGCCGGCGCGAAGTCAGGGCAAAGAAGATGACTGAGATATGGCCAGGGAGGTAGGTGTAGATGATATCAACGAGCTCGGTGGGAAGCAAAGTGAAGTAGCGGATGGGGGTCTGTGAGACTTTAATGCCAAGCCCTTCGAGGAAACGTCGTGTTCGTGGTCAGCAGCGGCTGCGACAGCCATAGTTGTCTTACTTCGCTTGGAGGGATATGACCCCTCATGATCGCGCGCATCAAGGGAGTCAAAGGTTTTGTGGCTGACCCTAGGAACAGAAGAAACAGTTTGATCTCTGTGGCCTACTTCTGAGTGAGAGACAGTTGAGCAAAAGACTGGGAGCATGACTTGCGGGTTATTATCTCGATCCAAGTCGACGAGGTACATTGATTGGCGATGGAGGCGCTCGGTGATAAAGTGGAGGCCACCGCTGAAGAGTCATTCACCAAGCTTGCCTAGCTCCTCTTTCTGGCGCCTGTCGAGGCTCGCGATGTCCCCATATTGACCCATGTTAACGGTGGACCGTGGACAGAGTATTAGCGTACAGGTAGTGTGCGCTGAGCGCTGAGCAGCAAAGAAGACACAAATGGGACGCGTCTGCCACGTTGGCTTCCAGGAGTCTTCCAGGAGTCTTCCAGGCTTCCAATCCTTCAGACGACCATGAGTCATGACTCATCTGCCAATTCTCCCACGCGGCAGTCGACACTTTTATTTACCATACATCGAGTATTCTGTCTATTTCTCGCGAACTATTATAAGGAGACTCACTACGTTTGTTTCAAGACCCGTTTCAAGACGTGCTAGCGGACACATCATTTCCTCGCAACGACTCACTTTCGATTGTGCGGGCCAATACCAGGAAAGAACCGACCCCCAAAAAGGCTATACATCCACCGCATTCGGATACTTTCAAGTCTAATATGCGCCTCGAAGCCGAGTGCGTTGATGTCGCTTTTAATCCTCCTGGCGTCATTGGGCGCGCTCACGATAACGTTAAAGACGAAGCAGCGCGCTGCAGGACGCGCAAAGACCTCGTGAAGGTCTGCTTTACGACGGGGCGAAGGAGTGGTGAAAACGGCCTCGTACGCTCCTAGTCTTCACGATATCCCAATGTGCAACACTGCATAAGTCTTGCTCATCTCTGCCATCGCCTTGCAACCTCCCAGTATCTGTTATTGGTCAGTCTTCGCGCAGCTCAGCTTTCTCTGCAGCCGTGAGGTGCGAGGTGCGAGGCCGGCATTCGTTTTCAACACGTATGATGCGATTACCAGCTCAACTTTTGTAGGGATGAACAACTCGGCGCAGGGTCAATGCATAAGAGAGATAAAGATATGGCCAGGGAGGTAGACGTACCTGATATCAACGAGCTCTGTGGGAAGCGTGCAAAGCACAAGACGGGGATCTCCATAGTATCTAGACTCTCCGAAAGGGCATTATGAGCCTTTGGTTCATCATCTGCAAGAAATACCACTCTCCTCAATCGTCCCTAGTCTAGAAACTATGGGATGGCTGTCGATTATATAATTAGCACGGCTGACCTTGGCCCCGGTATGTGTCCTGCGAAAAATGGACTATATTGAACAAGCTGATGATGCAGAGCACTGCAGAGCACTACGCACAAGAACTGTCGGATGCACGGCGAACTTAGAGTACGTGATTCCAATTCATGAGGCTGCCCAGGTCGGCTGACAGATGCACGGTGCTGCCTCAGTTCATAACTCGCCGACCGTTATTATGGTACGGAGCAAGGAGAGTAGCTGAGATACGTGTCGGCGATCGATGACAGTCCCGAGCACAGTGCACAGCTTTTGTACAGATGAAGCTGAAGCGCGACAAAGATGAACCCGAACAAGTAGCCGAAGATGGCGCTGACATCCCAAGTGTGTGCGGATGACTGATGGCGGCGCGGCTAAAGCCTTATTATCCAACCGCAATGACCTTTTAGACCTCGAAAGATCAAGAAGATTCGAGCGTTCTGAGACAGGACGAGCGCACCGGGCCTGTTATATAAGTCCTGTAATCGATCGACGCGTGCGTTCAGCTTCCAGCCGCACAGTCGTCATCCTTTCTAGATAGATCGCCGGGAGAATACCAGCTACCCGTTGGAATGAAAACACCGCAAGGCATCAGGCCTTCAGGCAGGGAGTGTAGGAGGCATGAGGAGCTCTGGTCCAGTGTGATTCCTGAAGCTGATTAATGTGCTTCAATGTGGCCCCGCAAGAGCAAACGACAACCGGCTATACATCGATCGAAAGGATCCCGAAACCCGATAGAGATCATACGAGGGCTGTCATACTACCGTGTATGAGCTTGTCCAAAAAGAAGCTCCGAGAGCTGACCTACGTCGAGCGCTGACCCCTGTTGAGCGCTGACCTCATAGAATCGAAGTCCCAGCAGCCGGGAGGGATCGATCATGGATCTTTCTTCCGGAGGACCTCAGTGCAGCAGGTTGCAGCCATCGCCAAAAATTGACCCCCTGAAACTGCTCAGGCAACGAGAAATAGGTCACTGGGAGATGCCGCCGGGAAAGCTCTAATGTGCTTTATTGTCCTGGACGGCCATTGGCAAGATCTCGGACGTCCGAGATTTTGCAATTGGCTCCGATCGACGGGCACAGTAGAGCCCCTTACACAGGTTGCTTAGAGATCACATTTTACGACGCGTCGAAAAGCCGAGAATATGAGACAAGTTGACTCACTGAGATGATGAGGAGCACTTCGAACGAGCCTATCCTGAGAGGTCCGCCTGTTGCTGTCAGCAAGCTAGAAGATGATGCTAGAGTCATCATATGAGGGCTGTGAGATCAGTACGGTGCTGTGAAGAGGTGGAAGTTGCGACGCTGCCGGCGAGGACGCGTAAAACAGCCATTGCCTTTTTGGGATGCCGAGGCTGAGCGGGTTTGGTTCCGGTCTGTCCGTTTGGATCGTCCTGGAGACGATCGGGGACGATTTTCGTACGAAATAAAACGCAAAAAAACAAACATGCCCATGGATCGACAAATGACAGGCTGTTCCTCGAGGGCAAGGAGGAGAGGAGGGAATTGTAGGCGTCGGGGAGAGCGGCTTATGTACTCGCGCGGAGTAGGATGGTGAGAGCGTGTTCCGCATGCTGACCAACAAGCTTCACTACACGAGACGTCCTCGAAGGCTTTTCTCAGTGGTCCGCCATCGCATCACTTCATTCTCCGGTCCGCACGGCACAACATGTCTTTCAATAAAACCCCTGCCACAGGACATCCAGTCGTCTTTGAACCGACCCTACGACTCCGTTTAACTTAACTTCCTTAAGGTGTTAGTGGTTCCTCCACACCATAGTCATGTCGTCCCCAGAAGACGCCTCGGCCTTCATCCTGCCAGTGCAGTCCAAAGCACGCAAATTCTCCCTGTTGGCGCTTTTCTGTATCGCACAATTCATCGATACGTTCAGTATCTCGTCACTCATCACGGCCATTCCAAAAATCTCTGAGGACCTGGGGTTGAGCACAGCTCAGGCTACATGGTTGCTTTCTGGTTTCAGCTTGACATTTGCGTCATTTCTGCTCGTGGTGAGTCCTAGAATTTCCTCGATTTTTGGCGATTTTTGACAGAATTTGTGGCGGCTGAAAAGAGCGGAAGGGTCAGTGATGTGTACAGTCCAAGTGAGTTTATCTATTGTTTGAAGCTCGCATTTTTTTGCTGACTATATTGTGCAGAGGTCGTGTTCGTGGGCGGTATCGGCGCCCTCGGTTTCATCTCGCTAGGCGCTGGTTTCCTCAAGAGCAAAATCCCACTCATCGTCCTTCGTGCACTTGGTGGCATAGGTAACTCTCGTTTTCTACCTGCCAATCCTTGCCGAAACCCTTTTCATACGACGTGCACCATATTCTCAATAAATTATATATGCATAGTTTTCTTACTCATCTCAAAAACTTTCCAGCTGGTTCGATGACTATCCCATCTGCCTTGGCACTCATTGTCGCTATGTTCCCTCAACCACTGGAACAATCGCGTGCGATCTCCCTCTTCGGAGGCTGTGGCGCTGTTGGAAATGGTCAGTTCCCTCTTCTTGTTTCTTCCGTTTGTTCACTTACCGAGCTATGGTGAACAGTCGCTGGTCTGATCATTGGTGGTGTCTTCACTCAATTCGCGACCTGGCACTGGGTTTTCTGGTTTGTGACCATCGTCGCGGTGCCCATCTCTTTCGCTTGCATCTTCCTCATCCCAGCACAACCGAAATCGGGTGAGCCACGGATGCAGAGTCTTAAGCGACTCGATGCGCTCGGTGTCTCCATCCTTACAGGTTCATCATATTTTCGTTCCCCCGTGTGTCACGTCTAACAATCATCACCACTAGTCGCGCTCGTCCTCCTGATTTTTGCCATGACTCAGGGCTCGTCATCAGGCTGGGGAACTGGAGGCGTCATTGCTCCGCTCATCATCTCCATCTTCATGATCGCTGGATTCTTCTATTACGAGACGCTCATCCCTACCGATATGGCTGCTATGTGAGCTCTTTCCTGTCCCGTTTTATGAGTTGAGCTCACGATCTCTCAGTCCCCCAGCGACCTGGTTCATCCCCAACTTCGCCGCTCTCTTCGGCGCCTCTCTTCTCCCGTACTTCTTCTGGACCACACAGTCTACGCTCTTCACCGAGCTCTGGCAAGGAGTCTACCACCGCTCTGCCATTTCAGCTGCCGTTCACACGTACGTTGACCGGGTTCATCCGACACCGACCAATGTGCTCACCTATCGCTTGCGAACAGAATCCCAAGCAGTGTCGTTGCTTTCGCCCTCAACTTCACGGGTCCTCTCCAACACCGCATCAGCCCTAAATGGCTCATCATGTCAGGCCAGATCCTCATGGCGCTGGCGGGGATCCTCGGCACGTTTGCGGACGGCGCGAACAAGTACTGGCGATTCGATTTCCTCGTCTTCATCTTCGGATCCGCTGGCGCCCAGTTGATCTTCACCCACGACAAGTGCGTACCTCTCAGTCCATGCTCATGGTCATCTGTGCTAACGAGGTGTCGCCCATCAGCGTTGCTATCTTCCGTGCGACGCCCCCACACATGGCGGGTACGGTCGGTGCCATCTTCAACGGTGGCCTCCAGCTAGGCTCCGCCGTGGGTCTCGCTATCGCGACGTCCATACAGGCCAGCGTCTCGCAGAAGCACGGAAGCCCAGACGACTACTCTGGCCGCGCAGCGGCATATTGGTTCATTTTCGCCGCCGCCATCCTCGGCGCGGTCGCGATGTTCTTTTTCTACCACACCGACGGCGATACTGCGCCACCAAGCGCCGGCAATACAGTCACCGGCGAGGAGCAGGAGAAGGTCTCGGACTCGGGCAAGTCGGACGTGGAGGCGCGCGCGTCGCGGTGACCTCCGTAGCATCCGTCTTGTGCCTCGTGTTTTGTATTTTCTCTGCTCGCATTGTTTCTCTTCGCCTGATGACTTGCTTTACGCTTTGCATATTTTTACCCATTCCCCGCACGGAAGATATCTATTTAGACGCACACGCCAGACTGAGTGGATCGAAGTTGGTCGATTGACGGCGATGTCCTCCCTAATGCATTTCCCCTCCTTCCGCATGTCGATAGTAATGTAGCGATACCTACATATGATTCTTGGACGCTGTTCAGGCTAGTCTGTGGCTTAATGCTCATGCTGATGATCATGACACCACCATCGCCACGTGTTGACGTTGGTCGTGATGAACGTACGACATACTTGCGCTCATTCACAGAAAAGAAAGTCGATGTCTGTTCTGGGCGAGTATCGTCGGGGCGTAGATGTCACCGTCGTGGCGTAACCGTGGATGGAAAGCACCTAGCCTTGGTCCGGTCGGATCCTGGTCAGGGCCTCATGTGGCACGATAAGGAGGAGGTAGCTGGTCCAGTGGTTGAAATGATCAGATCATCACGGCCCTCGCTCCAATCCGTGAGGCGAGAACGCGAGACGACATTGCGGTGAATTTGACAAGAATAGCAACCTAGTAAGAAAGCATGAGAGTCTCATTTACTATGCGACAAGCTAACCAATCGTCTCTGAGGGCCTGGCATACAAAAACGTGTATGCATTTATTGTAGATCTCGTTGTTATTATATCGTAAAAGATATTGTTCTGCATAGACAATGCCAATATGGAAAGCATTCACTTGGCGATGACGGTGTGGGGCCTCGCTGTGCTCTCGAGTCTGGCTGCAGTCAGACATGGCTAGAGTTCTTTGAAAGGTCCATCATCATAAAATCTGAGCTGCTTGGTCGTATGGCCAAGACCTGATAGAATTAGTGTCAGCATAATAAACGTGCCACTTTCAATCACGATGACCTTGTCGCGAGTTTCGCTGTCCCTAGGTTCTATTGACTGGGATTCATTTGGGCGCGAAAACTCGATGTGTCGAGAGACATGGACAAGAGGGCCGGTAGGAGTGCTGGCTGCAAAAGATTCGATGAATGGGTCACTCGTTTTGGATGCTAAGGCGCGACGCGAGTTCAATGATGCTAGGACCGAATTAGTGTACAGCTGCTTTCCTTCAGCGTCTAAACAATATAGTGAGAGCGATCAGGACAAATATCTCACCTTAGAGGTGGTCATAGCCCTAAGGGTGGATTCAACTGGATCAAAGGATGCTGAGAAGCGAAGGCACAGAAATTCACGCACGTCAAGGTGTAAAGGTTCGTGTTCGGGGCGCTGTAGTACAAACCAATGTGAATGACCATCGCGAATGCAGTGATGGCCCCGCTAGCCACCGTGAAACGAATCAGACGGTTGAGCATATTTTCGGTCGCGCGAGGGACCCTGATGGCACGATCAAGACCCTTTGCTGATACAAGCTGTGATGATGTCAGGAGCTTTTTATGGCAACGGAAAAGACAATAAGATGATGACGATTACCAAGTATACCATGCTGACAGCTATCAGGATGTCGCATATGGCGCTGCCGCCGAACCAGATCTAGCAAACAACAGTCTAAGTAGTGAAGTAAGACATATTGAAGTGACTCACACCACTGGGAAGAGATAGCAAATGATTCTGTGTTATTGAAATGTGGAAGAACTAGATTGTCGACTGACCCTTTAGCAACGCACTTCGCTGTATCTAATCTACAATGATGTTTGCTTACCTTGACACCAATATATATTGCGGTAACAGACTGGGTCAGAGAAATCTGTGTCACATACAATCAGCCGCGAAAGTCAACATCGGATGAAAATAACATGCCGCCGTGATGAAGCTGACTATGATCTTCCACACAAGAAGCCCTTTCCCAAGAGCATAGATGCGCCATGTATAGAATGACTGCACCCACAGAGAAACTTTGTCCCTTGTTCAGTATGAAAGAGACGACAAGCATGGTTGATAGTGACCTACCGACGGCGGTCGTGATTGGAATGAAATTATATGCCCAGCCGGGCTCTACCAATGCTACTTGTCTCCCCCAGCCAGCCACCATCCATTTCCAAGCCATCTGGACGACTATACCGGACTGAAAGGTTTCGACGAGGAATAAGCCATAGACTATGGGAAAGTTTCCTGAGTCTCGTATGAATCGGCGCTGGACGTGATGGAGACAAACCAGTGATCTTGATGAGGATTCTATCTCGCGTATATGTGATATAGTAGAGATCTAGCAGATGGTTTTAGTCTGTCTGAGTATGCTAGAAACAATCTAAATCGAAGACACAGACATATCTGAACAATCAGGATTCCATACAGCAGCCAACTGAAGAAACCGCCAATGAGCTGCCAATGAGCCAGGGAAAATCAGCGATGGTGCAGCAGGTAACATAGATAAAAAGCTGCATTTAGACGACATACCACAGGACCTATGCTAGCACGGCCAGAACAGACAAAGTTCATATGAGACAACATGGATGTCGAAATGAAGCAACTGAAGCCTTACAGAAGAAGTACACCACTAGGGACAGGCGCGTCGATCGAGGTGGAAGAGTTTCCTGCTGCAACCATGAGGCCGTGGGATCAAGGAATGGAAGGGTCGATGGGATGAAGTGAATGTAATGATGAGACGTCGGGAGACTAAGTAATCTATGCAGGGCGTTTAAGGATTGCGGAGTTTGCATCAACACATGTCAGAATTGACAAAAAAAGGATTGACTAGACAGTGTTCTGTTTTAGAACCATCGGATATCCAACGTAAGGATCTGATGATGGTGACGAGACTGCAGAGGGAGATGACAATGATGACGAGGGGTTGGCAGAGCACGCAGGGGAACAGACAGCAGAAGAAGAGGTAGATGAGGAGGTTGACGCCATCGCGGGGGTTTCAGATGATCACGCTGTGCACGACGATGATATCCTCGCACAGCACAACTATAGCACATTGTAAATTTACCACGCTGTATTAAATTTTATTCACAGTGATAGCTTGTACTCCAAGACTCACGCGCCGTCACCTGAATATCCGCCGTCGCTTAGTGGTCGACGGCCCGTCTGAACATGCCAAATGAGCCGGACTGCTGTCTGCGACAACCTCTGCCGCTCCTAATTTCTTGGTCCATTAGGACCCCCAGGCATCATCATTAGGGTAATTCCCACCCCTAGTGTCCTGCGCTGACTAGGCAGGATATGGCTTGGGCACGTCACCTCTGAGTTCCACAATCACCACCTCCAGCGCGCAGTCGTACATGATATTCATCCCTGTTAGATGGGCCCGTCTCTGATATGTCAGCAATGGTGGTGGGGTCTGGGGAGGTTGAAAGAGGGGTCGATACGACGATGTCGCCGGGACCAGCTATCAGAGGCCATATGAGTACTCACGAGAAGATGGAGGGCGAGGAGGACTCACCAACGGTTGCCGACTCGGACTCTGTGGCGCGCAAGCGGCAGGACATCCTGGCGGTGTCTCCAAGGAGCTCCAAGGCTACATTGTGACCTGTAAAAGCCCGGTTCAGAGGCTGTAGCATAGCGAGACACTTCTGTAAGACATTACACACCTTTTAGTGAAGACACCTCGCCATACTGAGCGCGGGCTGGTGGTACGCCGCCTCAGATTGGACTCAAGTCAGTAGCTCATCCCGATTCTCACGGCGCGCGAATGGCTCGTGAGCGCTCGTCATGGCTTGAAGGTCGTGCAATGGCTGACATACCTTCAAGGCTATCCCCACCCCTGGCGAGAGAATGGGAGCAGGAATGGCCCCTGGTGAGCAGTGGTCATACTCCTCAATCCATGGCGATACGTGGTCACATCTCAGCGTGCCACAACCTGCGCCCACTTTCGGACACTTTTGCTGATGTCAAGACTTTGCTTATGGCTTGCGAATTCTCCCACAAAGACCCTTCACGGCGACCAGGACGACCACGACGATGGCTTCACACTCTCTCTTGAGCGCTTTCAAAGCTAATAAACCCGCTTTCGGCGTCTGGTGCATGCTCCCTGGCGCTTTCAGTGCGCGTCTTGCAGCACAGTCGAGCCCGCATCTGTCATGGGTTCTGATAGATTGCGAGCACGGAATGACCCCGCTTCAGCCTGGCGCAGCAGAGTCTGTGCAGGCCATCTCTGGGATCGGCGCCGATGCGCCAAGTCCACTTGTGAGGGTTCCAGCGACGGGCGCCCACACGGGGACAGGATGGCAAATCAAGTACGCATTGGATGCCGGCGCGCGAGGGATAATTGTTCCGATGGTATTGGACCCTTTTCATGACGTCCATGTTTGTGCTATAAATCACTGAATGGCAGGTTGGGACAGCTGAAAAAGCTAAGGAGGTGGTAGCAGATAGTCGATTTCCCCCTCTGGGTAGGAGGGGGTTTGGAAGCCCAATCTGTTCTAGCATCTGGGGCATGGGCGCTACCGAATACTTCACAGCCGCGAACGACAGCATCTTGGTGATCGTCCAAATCGAGACACCTGAAGGTGTGCAGAACGTGGAGTCCATCGCCGCAGTTGACGGAATCGGTGCGTCATTTTCACCGCGCATTTTCTGGACTATGACTAAGAATATCTCAATCAGATGTCCTATTTATTGGGCCTTTTGACCTGTCCTTGTCTCTCGGCTATCCTGCTCCTTCCCCGGACCCTCATCCAGAGGTTGAGAAGATCATTCAGAACGTTCTCAAAGTCTCGCATAGCGCTGGCAAGAAATGGTAAGCTGTTTTAGGTCTATCAGATCACGACGGATGATCTGATCTTCTCGATCATATGCAGTGCCATCTATTGTACGTCCGGTCCGCAGGCAGCACAGCGCGCCGCTCAAGGGTTCGACATGGTAGGCTTTTGTGCCGGTCCAGTTAGTTGCGTGAGACTTATCGCTGCGGATTTGTTTTTGTAGATCAACGTGACAGCCGACTTTCAAGCCATGACACAGAGTCTGGCTAGCAGCTTGGCTGCGGCTGCTATTCGATGAAGATGACCTGGTATCAGAATCAGATTGATGCCTACGTATAGCGTATGCCAGAATTGTAACAGTCGACAAGAGGAATGTGCATTACCACCTTGCATCTGACACTTGGTTGGCCATCTTCGCAAGGAGATGTGCAGCTTGAAGTCCTCTGACAATAGGTGTTCATCAAGAAGAGGAGTAGGAATCATCATTCCACTCTTCACATGCGCACACTGGGCATGATGTATATATATCTAGCTCCACATCTCGCTGGGTCATTCACAGCATGGACTCCTCTGCATCAGACAGCGTCCACCACTGTACTATTCTGGGATGCTCCCTCTATAGCACGATCATCGCGGTGTTGTGAGCATTCTTGCCTCTGTCCGCTGTCGATTCATCCTGAGCTCGTCATCCTCACCAGCTTGTATGGGATTACATCTATCCAGACAGTGTATTACTTCGATCATTTCCCTAAGGATCGAAATAAATCGAAAGCCCTCGTAAGATCGCAATGTTGCTTAAATGAAATACGTCTGATAATTTGTGCTTTAGGTTGCTGGCCTGTGGTATGATTCACTAATTCATCGAATTTCTCAAAGACACCTCTCTGACTACTGCTATCATGAGGCTATTCGTCACCGCGGCTGTTGTGCTGAATGGTCATGTGTTGCACATGTATTTCATTATACACTATGGTGATTTCGATGCAGTTGGCCCTAACCTTTGATTCGTCACGGAAAATCGTTTCTTCAAACGTCTCTGACATATGTGACAACAGGTCTGCTTCTGTGAGTTAGTCTCAAGCCTGTGGATGCCCTCATTCTCAGACTTCGAATATCGCATGCATAGCTTGAAGGAACTCTCACAGTTGAGCGTGCCTATCTGACGAACAATGCAGTGCCGCTCATTACACCGCTCAGAGTATCAACATATCTATAGTGCAGCTATAAGTGGAGTGATATAATCGACAGGTCAGACTTGATAGGTAGATCGTTCCCACAGGTTTTTTATCAACAGTATCTGGAAAAGTAAGTGTTTCGTACACAAATATCCTCCTTGAGCTTGAATTCTTATAAGGTGTGTGCGATTGTTTACTTATAAAGTGTATCGTGGCCTCCACCCGCCATCGAGGTGGATGTACTTGGCATTGGTCTCATTCGTCAGTGTTTGCCGCCGACTACTCCCTGTCTTAGACACCACCTTTCAACAATTTTTAGATCATTATTGTGCTATTGTCCCTTGCAGGAATTCATAAGTCTTTCAGTATTTGTCCATCAACAACTGTTGCTTGACGCTGGCCGCTCTTAGCCATCGCCTCTATATTGTTTGCCCATCAGTCTTGTGCTTTCGTGACTTACGAGGTGACACTCAATCAATATAGAAGATCCAAATCTCTACAGACGAAGACAGTTTCGATTTTGCTGAAGTAGCTATATCTATCTCGCCCGGAATCGTAAGCGGGCTCATGTCTTGACAGACCCTGACCACGCTTTCCATCGTTGGGGCGACAGCCTTGGATTGTTTCATTACAATCGGACTATTGTATGTCATGATTCAACCGCAGAAAGCAATCAGCTCTACCAGGTCTAAAATATTAACAATGACTGCAGTAACTCGACGCTGACTGTATGAACAGAACTGGTCAGGTTATGCGAAAACTCATGTTGTTCTTGCTCACTCGCGGCATTGTCATGGTGTGAGTTCCATTACATTCTTCACGGTATTGGATATATCATATCTGAATTACACTTTCGTTTAGCGTTGTGCAGGCTGCCCTTATGGTAGCAGTATGTTCTGAATCTATTGGACGATCTATTGGACTTCATTTTACTCCCCATCACCAGTATCTAATGTGGCAACACATCCTTGTCGGAGTCTTCTTTCATTCCATCATGAGCAACAGTACGTTTTACGGTCTTCCCATATAGGACTCCTGTTGATCAGCACGTTCATAGTCTACGCCAGTTCCTTGCTTGTCACGTAAGACTCAATATCTGTGGTCTGCAGATTCTCAGATTTTGAGCTTTTTTTCATGCAGTTTGAATAACCGCCATCGGATTCAAGAGGCCGATGCAAGGATAACATAGGCTGTTGTGATCAACAGCCCACTGGGTTTTGTTATGTCTAATCTGACTAACGTTCTGAGTCGTATAGAATCCATTGTATCTAGGCACTTTCGAGGTTTTTCATTTCACGAAACTGAAGGCTTTTAAAGAACGGTCTGGTTGGTATGGTTCACAGTCCACCTTCGTTCTAGATTTTAGGCGAGTATAAAGACGGACCAGGATGGTTGTATCTTCGGGAACATGTTTTCAGAAACTGTAGGCAGCTACGTATCGAACTGCTGTTGTCATGTAAAACGAGCACAAGGATTCTTCGCGACAAACAGGATGGGCTTGTAGAGAACAAAGAAGGCTAGAGGTAAAAGATTGCGCTCTGAGACTTCGAGACTGATGGAAGCGAACACTCAAACGTCCCTCGTTTCAGCTTTTGGGAGAGCGCGGCTTTACCGGGCTTCCGTGAACAAATGTGTCAAGAGACATTTGAGTGACTTTCGAAAAATATGAAAAAGGGCGACTTCGCATTACAGATCTTGTGATGAACGCCAACGATATTGAAGCATAAAAGGCATGATGAAACGACGTGGGGATGATGAAGGAGTGCCCACGCCGCTCTTGAGGTGTCAATCTCCCTTGAGAATTTATCGTAAACCCCTTCAAAGGTAGGAAAGAAGACATAAATGACGGTAGCGTGCGAAGGTGTATTCTCAAGAAAGGTACCCAGACAATGCTGACGCGAATGCTTCGTCGATCTCTGACTTGGTGCCGTTAGCTTCGCCAGACAGGTCGGTCTAAGTTTCCTCCTCATCACTGTTCGCGCTATAGGGGAACCTTTGGGATGAACTCACCGGAGCCTTGGCAATTAACGCATTCTCGAATGCGGACGCGTCGCTTGCCAGGCCTTGAAGGTCTTGCTTGATAAGCGCAGAGGCGCCGCCTATTGGCAAAGACGCAAAGGCCGCTTTCTTGTCGACGAGATCCTGGAGGGTTGCGACGATATTGGGTGCCAGTGCCTGAGCCTGAGCCAAGATGGTTTGGCCATCAATCTCGGAAAATGGATCTGTATTCTATACTCGTGTCGGTTTGGCATGAATGTACTGGCATAGTAGTGATACACAAGATCTCTGTGTCTGAAGTGGCAGTCCTGATGGCGTGCGCCAAATTTGAGGCATCCCTGTGGATCGTCTGCAATACGGTGTCCATTAGTGATAATACGTTTTGATAATTTGACTCAGCGCGTAAAACCTACTAGAGCACTAGCTAGGCTTCCCCCTGAGATAGGTAATGCTTGAACGGCCGAACGCAATGCGGTAACACGGTTACCGAGTTCTGTGATGTCGGTCTCGACTTGAACAACAGCACGTTTCGCAAGGGGAACAGCAAGGCAGCCCAAGACAAAGGGAAAGATGAATACGGCTCTGATAATGTGGATCATTGTGAGCACTTGAGAGTTAAAGATAATGTGCGGTGCTCTGGGAGGGCAGGTAGAAAAGAGACAGAGGCCTTTTAAACCTTCGGAAGGGCTAGCATTCTCAAGCCCCCGAAACAGCATGCTCCGAGCAGTGGCGTTCACAGGCTTCTTGAATGTAAGAGATCCACGTCTTGCGCCTTCTCAAAGCATCCTATAACGGTCCATTGACATGCACATATCTTATGGTGGGAAGTGTTCAGACGCACTACAGGTTCCGTGGAACTTTCTGTGATGTAGTGACGGCGTAGCAATGGTCTTGCGGTCTTGAACTTCTAGTTTCTCCAAAGCATTGCTGAAGTTTAGATCGATGCGGTTCGTCTCTCTAATAAACATGCGATGAGAAGTTATCATATATTGCAACTCTTTCTGAAGTTTGTATACTGCTTCACAATTACTTGAACCCAGTGGCTCATGATCATGGCGAATGACGTGCCCTGAACCTTCAGGAACTGTAAGCGGAAATTGCGGACGAGAATGCGGCGTTAATATCTGATTTGATAGTATTGGCTTGATCAACTAAATCCGCCTAGTGTATGTCAGTTATGAGAGAATCCAAGAAGTAGAGAGGGTGATAAACTCACTGGTGACTTGGCAATTAAAGCATCCGCAAACGCCGAGGTATCATTGGCCAGAGTCTGGAGGTCTTGTTCAACGAGCGTGGTAACCCCACCAACAGGTAAGGACGTGAAGCCTGATTTCTTCGCGATCAGGTTCTGGAGGGTAGTAATAATGTTGGGCTCGAGGGCCTGAACTTGGGCTAGGATGGTCTGGCCATCATCCTCCGAGAAGGCGTCAGTAGCCTATAAGCATGTTTAGTACCAGCGAAGTGCTATTGTAAGCCAAGAAGAGCAGACCTGAGTATCGGAGGTGGCGGTGGTGACGGCGCTTGCTAAGTTGGTAGCATCGGTGTGGATTCCCTGAGTCGATGAATCGTCAAGCGCGATCAATTGGAAGGGAAAATATGTTAAACGCACCAGCGCGTCCACCAAGTTTCCACCAGAAGTAGGGAATGCTTGAATAGCGGTGTTCAGAGCGTCGACTTGGGTGCTGATGCCTGTGATATCGGATTCGACTTGCGCGACGGTACGCCTGAGAAGTGGGCTTGCAAGACTGCCGAAGATGAAAGGAAGCACGAGAAGGGCACTGGAAATGCGGACCATGATGGACTGCTTATAAGACGTGACTGGAAGTAGTGCTTGAGCTGAGGACGATGCAGCAAGTCGAGGTGCTTTTAAAGGGACACAAAGATCAGATGTTTTGAATTTCACCGGATACTCAACATGTTTTTGCCCAGAGCATTCCGTAAAGCCAGAGGGTCGTTGGTTCGGAGTTGGCGCTCAAATGTAACAATCGCAACCAATGGAAGCGCAAGTTTGCGCAACATTGGTCCTATGACAGCGTAGAGGAATGTATCCACATGCGCGCATCTTGATTGCGGAAAGCACCCAGAAGAAGCTCGGAGTCTGCGGAAACCATCACGGGCCCAGTCGTGGTTCACCAAATGGTCATGGGAGCACAAAATTGTTTCCATGTGAATCAGTGGTAGAGTGGAACGAGAGTGTGATAAACCTAGAAAGTAAGCTTCCAGTCGCTTGCGACATAGACAAGAGAAAATCAACATATGTCTAGCTGAACATTCCACGCTCATTTTGAGCACAAAATACTCGAGGTGTATAACTGGGAAGCTTTGATCTATGAAAGTCGAATTTCATTCAAGCGCCTAACTTGCTACAAAGAGGACGGCTTACGCACAAAGACACTGTAAGCGCACACGCACTAATTTCCTAGATAGCATCGCAGACAAGGACTTCGCCCTATTGAATGCCCCTTTCGTCACGGTAGTGAGATCTAAAAAGTGAGCGTTTGAGTCACTGGGTACAGTTGGCAGCCCGTCGTCCGATCCTGAACTCCTGTAGGAACCCTCAATTAGGTCTAGATGTGTGCATATTACTTCTAGTCCATTCGGTGGAAGAGATGCGAACACACTGACCGGTGCCTGTATTTGAATCGTTCCATGCAGTACCCTGCCGAGGGGCGGTCACACACCCCTTTGATATTGATCAGAAGAAAGGTGACCACTGGCATGGAATGTCGATTTTGATCACGGGTCAAGCGAGCAGATACACTCAAATTGAAAGGCGTCGCCCAAAGTGAAGGATGGGCACAGCCAATTGTAGTATTTTCGCATCACGGGAGCCTGAAACAGTGAGCTCGCACGGAGGATAGTTGTTGGCATCGCTGTCAGCACGTATGAGCGGGAGCAGAGGTCGACGAGAGGTTCAAAAATGTACTTGCATATTATATGGACATGTGATGGACGGCCCCGCACATTCCGCCGGTTGCAAAATGTGTCCACCTGCAAATAACACGAGCCAGATGGTTGCCATAACTTTCAGGTGTAAAATTACCCATCGAGCGCGCCGAAGAACGCGCCTAAGCGCTCTTCTGTCTGTTACTACCGAGTGCTTCTCATAGTATTGTTGGAACGTGTGAAAGGCATAAGGACAGACTTGTATTATCCCTGATCATCCTCGTAATTATTGTTAGGGGTGTAGGATCCAGGATCTGGGGTGAAGCTATGATTCATTCTACGCTCCCTCCTTTTCAAAGCGCTCAAATATAGGCTGGACAGCAAGAAATTCGCGTCGAATACTGGTTGCGTGTGCTTCGCTCCGTGCGCGGATGCTACATTTGAAGGGATTGGGAGCAGTGGAAATGCCCTTGCAAAGGGGAGCCATATGATTATGGGCGCTCTGAAAGTAAAAGGATAGAGCACCTTAGAGTAATTGTTGACGTCGACTGGGATAGGCCTTTTGGTAATGGGATCGACGGCTTCCTCGAATTCGAAACCCCAGAGTAGATTCATGGCGTTGAGCATCTGCATCGGGGATGAGTTCAGCAAGATAAAGCCAGGGCCAAAACTGCGTGTACAACACATACCAATGAGTTGTTTGCCAAGTTCATACCTACGCATATACGCTGATAACGATGACATAAATTGGGCGAACATGGACGTTCTCACAGCGCTATTTTAACGTACCCTTCCCCCGCCAAAATGGAGGTCATGTCGACGGCCGCCGTTGTCTGCGCCAGATTTTGTGCCGAACTCAGATGCCAAAAATCGTTCCGGTATGAACTCATCGGGATTGTCATATGCATCCGGATCATGGAACATTGCCCCTAAAGAGTGATCAGCCTGAGAACGTACGACTCACAGGACGGACACTTACATTGATTGATGAATATTGTGCATCCTTTAGGGATTAGGAAACCGCCCACCTACATTTTCGTGAGATCAATAAGCCGAGAAATTCAGTCGAGAGAGGCGGACAGTTTCGTCGCCAGATGTATAATGTGGCACACCAACAGGGGCAATGGGTCGAAATCGCAATACCTTAGGTGAGTCCAACACATTTAGGTTCAAAGAAATATAGCATGAGGAGAGACGGCACTTCGTACCTCCTTGACAACAGCCCGGACATAGGGAAGATTATCGTAGTCCTCCGGAGATGGAACCCGGTAGGAACCAATAACAACGTCAATTTCTTCCCGTGCTTTCCTCTGCACTTCTGGGAAGGCGACAAGCATCAAGACAAAGCTGCGCAAGAACAGCGAGGTAGTATCTGCTCCACCCTCCATCAAGCCACCAACTATGCCTCTGAAATTGATATCATCAGAGTAGGGGTCAAAGGTTTGACCAAATAGATGCAAGTAAGCAACACACCTCATAAATCCTCTATATTCGTCGACTTGATCTTGTTTGTCGAGTACGCTCTCAAGAGCACAGCCGATTCGCAGACCTTGAGAGACTCGACGCTCGCACACTGCGGTAATTCTATCGTAGACTCTCACTTGTAACGATCGAACTTCGCGACATATGCGCTTCCAGTCTGCCCATCTTTCAGGAACCAGCTTGAATATCGGAAGAAGATCGACAGGGGTGTGTGAGCCGGGTTCGAGGAGCGATATCCATTTCTCCTCGACGTCAAAGAAGTCGACGACAGACGGGCTTGTATAATGTGGTGATCGCATTCCTGCCAAAATTGACGTTAAGACGGAACTGGAATACCGCCTGAAGTGGCCCACAAATTCCTAGTGAGAAAATAATATATAACATGATGCCAATATACTGGAAGAGCATTAATATGGCCGCTCCGTACCTCTGGTTCGTTCAAAAGGTCGTACATCAATTGTGTGGCCTCGGCTTGTTGAATAGGCAGATATGTCACACATGCCTCCTTCGTAAACATAGTCTGCGCAAGACGCCGACAACGCCGCCAAAATTGTGCTAGAGCGTGGAAGCCGTGAGCATATGAATGCCATGATCTCCGTATCACATGTCTGTCTCACAGTATCTCGCCAAACCCATATTTTTGCCATGGGTGATCAGATCTACAAAGTGACTAGGAGGGCGATCAGAGGTGTTGACACTTTTCTGGTCAATGAGCTCCCTAGCGATACGAGGGTCAGAGAGTAAAATGATGGTCTCGGATCCAATTTTGAGCTAAGCGGGCGCTAAGTACCGAGTGCAAGAGGATCTGAAGTATAGCTCACGGATATGATACCGCCGTACTTCCGAGCCCATGCTGTGAATCTATCCGGAATATCATTCAAGAGACTTTGTGCACCGTTAATGAAAGACTCACTGCAAGTAAGGGCTCTGAGTGGGGAAGATGTGCAAGTTGCCGAGGATAGGAATAGTAGGAGGGCCGGGCGGCAGTCCGTCTTCCCTTCGTCCAGATCTGACGATACGGATGAATAGGACAGCGAAAAGAGCGATTAGTGCGTGGATTGTAGACAATGATTCCATCCTGGGCTAGCTTATTGGAGAAGGAAATGCGTAGGTGTGATGATTGAAACGTTCAACGACGGACGTGTCAACTTCATCAAATTTCAAGGCGCGCTCCTCGCTGCCGCCCTTCTAGCGCCCTGCATTATTTTACGGTTTTAGGGACAACGATAGTTTGATACTGGCGCGGGAAGAACACAGCGAATGCACAGTCAAAGGATGGTGAAGGGTATGAATTGTCATTGCGTCGGTCAAGTCAGAATTCTCTCAAGGCAGCATGTCTCAGCAGGAGTTTTCTGTGGAAAATCCGCGTAAAACGCCCTACAAAAGGCTAAAATACTTACAATAAATAACGTTTTTGTCCTGAGAGTTATCGCAAAACGATGACATAGGGCAGAATGTTTGTCCTTTTCTAGAGGCTCTACGGGGCAGACATGTTCGCAATCCAATTTATGTGTTCTACTGGTCGATGAATTTTCCCTGCTCGCTTGCTCGAACAGCAAACAGCAAATATCAAGTCCTTCAATTGATGATTGAGTAGTTTCAAGAAAACGCTCTGGACCGGCGGTCTCTCTAGTAGGTTTTACTACATGCATACGACACCGACTCGCAGTCGATCAGCTACTCCACTGATCCAAACTGCGAACCTAGAGTGCATCCTCCTCGCATAAGTCGTGCTCGAACTGCTGGAATATGGGCCGTGCAGCCTTGAAGGCCTCATCATCAACTTGGAAAGAAGGTGAACATTCGCAAAAGGCTGCTATATAGTCACAATTATACCAGCAACAAGTATCCACATGAGAAATCGAATAAGGCCCGTTCTGAGATCAAGTTCTTATAGGTAGATATCAACCCGAAATTAATTGTACGACCACCACGCACCACGTCCGAGAAACCGAGAAACTCAAGTAACAGTCTCTTTTCGAGAGCCTAGGCTCAGAAAGGCAACGTGATCAGGTTGCCGAACGAATCGTACGGGAACTCGAGCATCAATGGACCAGCGACCGTCGAGCTGTCCGAAACCCCATTGGCATCGCTGGTCAGGAGCAAGTACACGGTGCCACGCAACTCGCTGGGGACTGATACGCTTCCGTCCGCGCCTACTGGGACAATGAGGGCATTCTGTCCGCTGAGGAACGCACCGTAGAGCTTGGTAGAAGCGTCGGCGGGGCGGGCGAAGTCGAGCTTGAAGCTCTTGCCGGGGGCGGCAGTTGCTCCTGATGCGGCTTTGAGGGCTGGGAACGCCTTGACTGGAAGGGGAGGGTTGGAGGAGGGGCAAGACGTGATGAAGCCAGAGGCGATGCTGAACACTTGGTTCATGTCAAGAGGAGTCTATGACGAAGCTATCAACTGATGTCCTGAGCATTTACGCAAGAGGGAGCATCCTACCTCAAACGGTCCACTCCAAGCGCTGCTCTTGCGCACAGCAGAGTCAATCCATGCAGATTGCCTCGCTTCAGTGGTGAGGATGGTGGCTGCGGCGAGAAGGTAGTCCTGGTGTTCAACGTGTCAGCTGAAAATGTCAGGGGGTAGAAGGTAACTAGGACTTGCCTTGTTCTGGATGAATTTCGATGCGCCAACGTAGGCAGAAGTACCTGGGGGGCGATCAGCACAGTGTGGGGGGTTAAAGTCGAATAGCGCACCAACGGTCTCCAAGGAACGACTGATAGTGACAAAGGACTTCGGATCGGTTATGGGGCTGTGGAGAATGTCAGCGGGACGAAACCCGCACGATGAACATCTTGTAACTCACAAGGAATACGTGCAAGGCTTGGTCGCATTTTCGCCAAGGGCAGTCGTGAGGAAGTCGACGTGAGTTTTCTCGTGCCTCATGATCTCCAAGAACCGCCCATAGGCAAAGTCGGGGAGCCCGGCGTCTTTGAAATTCTGTCTGGAAAACTTGGAGAGCGCCTCGGCGTAGAACGCATTCTCAAGGTGCTCCAAAGTGAGCGCATAGTTCAAAACTTGCGTGTCTAGAGTGACGATCATTCGTCCGATGATAAGACAAGGCGGCATAGATGATGAATAGAACGGCGGACGTACCAGTTGGGACATCTGCGGTTGCGCGGGCAAGGGGACGAGCGGTCACGCTGCCTGCGAGAATCGCGAGGGATACAAATATGGCACTGAACATCATGTCCGTGATAATATATTGGTGTGGAAAGAATGGAAAGGTTGGGAAGGTGTAGGGTAGCGGCGGGATGTGAGGGGAGGACGTGGCAGTCGAGGACAGCCGAAGAAACCATCCATGCTGGTAAAGTTGAATTTATACGAGACGAGCAGACGGGCGGCTGAGCTGAGGATTGGACCTCCGAACGACGACGACGATGTTTAGAACCTTCATTTGGACGTCCGCTCAAAGACATACAGCCGCCAGACGCTGTCGGGCATCTCGGTCGACCCGTGGTTTGGACGGGCGCAGGCGGAAGCATCACTGACGCCCATATTCGGCAGCTTCATAGCCACATATGGGTGACATCGAACCAATGAAGGGCCAAATCGACGACTAGCGTCACAATTTCGATTGAGCCCCAGCAACATCACTTGCCCAGAAAAATTGGAGAAAATAACGTACCATTCGCCAGTCGCAAGACCCGCCGCAAATACGAGGCTCGAGGTGAGGCCTGTGAGGAGTTGATCTCATTTCATATAGATTTTCTAGAAAAAGTCTCCTGAAAAACGATACAGCTTCAAATCCCACCCGAGCTGGCCGAGAAGACGTGGAGCAAGATATGAGGGGCGGGCGGCCTGTCATCGTCGTAACCTCCTGTTCATTTAGCATGCAGCGAAAGTCGTACGACGAGACATGACATCAGAAGTGAGCACAGCCCGTGAAGACAGCAGAGTCGGAGGGCTCAAGGACTTACATCCAGCGCTGAATGTAAGTACCTGTACGAGCAGTTAGTGGTGACTATACTTGACTGATTCGTACATCGGTGATTGGGTTTGGACACGACAGGGTCCATATATTCCGCGGAAGCAGAGTAGCTAGACAGGCGCTCGAGTTTCGGACAGTTGGCAGGAGATTTTACATCCCATGGGAGTCGGACTACGATGAGCCAACGACAGTCAAAGTAGATCCAGATAATAGTACGAAACGCTGCTCTGGGTTCGGGCGGCAACGACAACAGTGAAGGACGGTGTCGGGAATCCACGGATGCCTCTTGTCCGATTTTCCAAAGCCGAGAGAGGCCGAAAGCTGTAGAGGGGAAGGCTGACTCATCAGGAACATTTCCCTTCTCGGACGCTGACTGTGAACTTCTCCATTATCCTTGTCCATCTTTCTCTGTATTTCGTCGAGCATTTCATGCTCATTCTTCAGGAACACCGCGCCATGTCGAATGGCTGGGCTCGGATCTTCATCGTAATACCATGTCGAAACCACACCATGCCATCCAAGCCCATCCAAGCCCTTCATCATTGTTTTTGAGGCCCTCTAATCCGAAAGCTCATCGGTTCTTTAGATGGCGTCATCTCCTCCGGCCTCCAAAAAAAATGTTTCGACGCAGTCGCGAAGTTTGCTCTTCTCTTACTCACCGTCAAGGAATCCACTCCTTTCAAAGGCGAGCGCGCGTTCTTCGCGTCGTCGTCAAGCTCTTCGGTATGCCTCACTGCTTCTATTCATTGAAGTGCTGTCATAACATATACTATGTACAAAATCAGGTGGCCTGAATCACGGATCATACTTCCGTGATAGACATGGGAATACAAGGCATAGACGTCGATGGAAAGCTCGACCGCACACGTAGTGCATCGAGTATAAGCGTTGTGCCGCATGATCCGATAGAAGGGGCGGCGTTGAACAGGAATGATGTCCACTGTGAGTCCTCTTCACCGCACATATCATCCAACATCTAGATGACGCACATCATCAGCCCGCGATGGAGAGTCTTTCGATGATGTTCCCGCAGCGAAACGGACTATCGGCCTCGTCTCCGCCATCTTCCTCATTTTCAACCGCATCATCGGCACAGGGATCTTTGCGACGCCTTCGTCTATATTGGCAAGTACGGGCTCGGTTGGGTTGGCCTTGTTTATGTGGGTCATCGGCGCGATCATCGCGAGCACCGGCTTGGCGGTGTACATCGAGTTTGGCACAGGTCTTCCTCGCTCGGGCGGCGAGCTCACATACCTTAGCTATATCTTCACCAAGCCCAAATATCTCGCGATTGCAGCGTACGCAGCGTATGCCGTGAGCATGCCCTGGCCGGCGGGAAACTCGACCGTATTCGGCGAATGTATGTCGTCCATGCCTCGTTTTTCCATGCCTCGTGTATTGAATCCCTCCATTATTCTCAGATATTCTTCTCGCAGCGGGGAAGGAGGTGACGCAGTGGAACCAGCGCGGGATCGGCATCGCTTGCGTCACATTTGCGCTCATCATGCACAGCGTGTTCCTCAAGTGGGGACTTCGGCTGCAAAACGCGCTTGGCACGTTCAAGATTATCATATTGCTCCTCATCGCGTTCTCGGGCTTTGGCGCTCTTGCGGGGCATGTCAAGCTTCCTCAAGACGAGAAGCCGCACAACTTCAGGAACGCGTTCGAGGGCACGTCCAGCAATGCTAACGCGTTCGTCACCGGTCTTTACAATGTCATCTGGTAGGGGATATCGTTGTATAGAAGTTAGCAAGTGAAACTGATCACGATTCAGGTCGTTCATTGGCTACTCAAATGTCAACTACGCATTATCGGAGGTCCGGAACCCAGTTCGGACTCTTAAGATTGCCGGCCCGTTGGCGATTGGCTCGGTGACCATCGTCTACATGCTCGTCAACGTCGCGTACTTTGCGGCCGTCCCTAAAGCCGACATCCTCACATCGGGACGAACTGTCGCGTACGTTGTCTTCTAACTCCCGTCTTTCGATTACTGTATGCTTACTGAAGCCGTCATCTTTCAGGGCACTCTACTTCCGTAACATGTTCGGCACGCAAGCGGAAAAGGCCCTGAGCGTGTTCGTCGCACTCAGTGCGCTCGGCAACGTCATGTCTGTTCTGTTCTCACAAGGACGCAGTGAGTGCATTGGCTTCATGCGCATGTCAATACGAGTTGCTGATGTCGTGCGCAAGTCAACCAGGAGCTCGGGCGTATCGGAGTCCTGCCCTTCTCTAAGTTCTGGGCATCGAACAAGCCGTTCAATGCTCCTGCCGCCGGCCTCGCGCTGCAATGGCTGGTTTCAGTCATCGTCATCCTCGCACCTCCTCCGGGTGATGCTTTCAACTTCGTCTTGAATTGTTCGTCATTCACCAATATTCTCTATACCCTCGTACTGATGCGCATCGATAAAAACGCAGTGGTTTCCTATCCGTTGGCCATCATCAACGCCTTCATCTCCGCCGGCCTTCTCTTCCTCTACACCCCTTACTCTAAGCGCGCAGGCTTCGATTGGGCCCCGCCCTTCCGCGCCTCGTGGCCCGTTGTCCTCTTCTTCTTCCTTTCCAACGTCTTCCTCTCCATCGCGCCGCTCGTCCCGCCAGCGCCAGGCATGAGTCCTTACATCAGTCTGCCGTACTGGCTGCACGTTGTAGTGTCGCTCGGCGTGTTCGCCGTCGGGGGTATATATTGGGTGGTCTGGGCCCGCGTGCTGCCGCATGTGGGCAAGTACCGCTTGGAGCGGCACATAGAGATTCAGGACGATGGAGTGTCGAGGAGCGTGTTCACAAAGGTAAAGGAAGACTAGGCGTGCGTGCGGGTGCGGTCTGGAGATCCGGTCAGTATATGGACAGGAGGTGTAATTGTCGTTTCGAGACGTGGCATACGCGCGTCTCTCTGCGGATCAAACAAAATTATTCACTATCATTTATGGTTCACCATTCATCAATACACATGCCAGCCACGGTTTACGGGCGGTTCGATCCTTTTCTGAAAACTTCTTCGACAGCGCCACTTGACGGCGCTTGATCTCTTCAGCAAGGGGCTCTCTGGAGTTCTGCACTGATTCAGCCTCTGGTATCCGATAGGTACCCGGGCAGGTACCCGCATGCGACTTTGAGGATCTCGTAGGATACCGAGGGATGCCGACAGAGACGAGACACGGCAGGACACGGCTCCAGCTGGCTCCCAGCCAGGGTGCACCAGCGTGTAGGCGCCCAGGGCCGTCGCCAACGCGCGGGCCGTTCGCAGAGCTACGTTAGACGCCCGTCAACTTCCTGTTTGTCTCCTGCTCCGACAGCCCACGAACCGTTTGCAACTTGCAAAATTCACTTGACTCTGACTGGTCTTACTCGTCTGAGACTCCCGAAGGCGGTATCAACTTCACGGACTATTCATGCAGTTACGGGACGCGCACTCGTTCTGCCCTTCGGACCTAGACCGTCCGGGATACGCGTTCGTCTATTCTGCACAAAAGCCATCATGTGCATCGCGATTTTGATGATCCACGGAAGGACTTCGATTCCGTAACATGATGCCATGGATGTACAAAAACCCATCATCACAGAACGAATCTCGTCTTTTCGTACCCACTGCCGCCCACAGTCAAGATCACCGTTCTCTCCGACCGGCGTTTTGTGCACGTCGGCGGAAATAGCCTCGGTGCGCAATTTTTTGGTCCCCCTTGAGAAAATAAACGCTCATCATGGTGTATTAGGCTTTCATATAGACTGCTCGAGCTGGCCATTTACGACCGATTCACGAACAAGCTCAAAAGTATGGATCATGAAAAATCTGACGATGGCTCCAAGCTCGACAGTCCCCGTGTTCTGGCTTACGATCCTATTGAGGGATTGGCATTGAACACATATGATAATCACTGTGCGTCCTCACGCTCTTTACTGCCAAGATTGTCCTTGACATACGTCGATCGCCAGCCCGTGATGGAGAGTCATTCGATGACGTGCCCTCCTCCAAACGAACTATTGGCCTTTCCTCGGCAATCTTCCTCATCGTCAACCGCATCATTGGAACAGGGTGAGGAATACCCTCTCATGATCCTGATGTCTACTCGTAGCTCATGCTGATGACCCCACAGGATTTTCGCGACTCCGTCTTCCATCCTCGCCAGCACCGGTTCGGTTGGTCTAGCCTTGTTCATGTGGATCATAGGCGCGCTTATTGCAAGCGCCGGCCTAGCCGTGTATATCGAATTCGGCACAGGCTTGCCCCGCTCTGGCGGCGAGCTGACATACCTCAGCTACCTCTTCACGAAGCCGAAATACCTCGCCATTGCAGCGTTTGCGGCCTATGCGGTGAGCATGCCATGGCCTGCGGGCAACTCGACCGTGTTCGGCGAATGTGAGTGGTCTTCGCAATTTCTGTGCCGTGCCGTTCCGTGTCTGATGGAAGCCTTCTGACCCTCGTGCTTCGTTCGTTTGTCAGATATCCTTCTCGCGGCTGGGAAGGAAGTGACGCAGTGGAATCAGCGCGCGATCGGCGTTGCATGCATCACGTTCGCGTTCATTATGCACAGCATGTTCATGAAGTGGGGCCTTCGGCTGCAGAACGCGCTCGGCACGTTCAAGGTCGTCATTCTGCTCCTCATCGCGTTCTCAGGATTCGGTGCCCTTGCCGGGCATATCAAGCTGCCTGAAGATGAGAAGCCGCATAACTTCTCCAACGCGTTCGAGGGCACGTCGAGTAATGCGAATGCTTTCGTCGTGGGGCTGTACAACGTCATTTGGTAAGTGACAGGGCTGTGATCGGAACTTCGTATCAACGGAGCTGACGATCTGCGTAGGTCATTCATTGGGTATTCCAATGTCAACTACGCCCTGTCGGAAGTACGGAACCCGGTGCGGACGCTGAAGATTGCAGGCCCGCTGGCGATCAGCACGATCACCGTGGTCTACATGCTTGTCAACATCGCATATTTCGCGGCGGTACCAAAGGCAGATATTCTATCGTCAGGTCAAACAGTCGCGTGAGCCATTCATTTATATAACGTTGGACCGGCTGAAGTTGACGGCATGCACGGCAGGGCGCTTTACTTCCGGAATATGTTCGGAGTGAAGGCCGAAAAAGCATTGAGCGTATTTGTAGCACTCAGTGCGCTCGGAAACGTGATGTCATGCTTGTTTTCCCAAGGCCGCAGTACGTCCCTTGACCTCGATTTGTAGAGACACGATTTGCTTATGCTTGTACAGTCAATCAAGAGCTCGGAAGGATCGGGGTCCTACCGTTCTCAAAGTTCTGGGCATCGAATAAACCATTCAACGCTCCGGCAGCAGGACTTGCCCTGCACTGGTTCGTCTCCGTCGTGGCCATCCTCGCACCCCCTCCCGGCGACGCCTTTAACTTTATTCTGAACCGTTCGTCTCAGTCTCTTTTAAATTCATCCATTGGCTGATCAGTGCGTGGGCTGTGTAGTTGTATCTTATCCTTTGGCGATCATCAACGCCTTCATCTCCGCCGGCCTCCTCTTTCTCTATACCCCTTACTCCAAGCGCGGAGGCTTCAACTGGGCTCCACCCTTCCGCGCCTCGTGGCCTGTCGTCCTCTTCTTCTTCCTCTCCAACGTCTTCCTCTCTATCGCACCGCTCGTCCCACCCGCGCCAGGCATGAAGCCGTACAAGAATTTGCCGTACTGGCTGCATGTCGTAGTCGCGCTTGGCGTGTTCGCGCTCGGCGGCGTCTATTGGGTGTTTTGGGCCCGCATACTTCCCCGCTTGGGACGGTATCGCTTGGAGCGTCATACGGAGATTCAAGATGACGGGGTGTCGAGGAGTGTGTTCAAGAAAGTGCATGTACAGTAAGAGTAATGATAAGGCGTCTGAGGAATGTCTTTTGTAACATCTATACCTTGGCTATGGACATATGTTGCAGATCGGAGAAGCTGTGTCTTTTTGTGTCAATAATACGAATTCTACAGACAATATACATCATATATGAGTAGCCTCAAGAGAACTCCTGCTCAGTTATGACGGAAAAAGCTACAGCAAAGGGCATATTGTGAAATCGGTGATACTCCAAAGAGGTGCGTTCACAAAGCAAAACAAATACAGTATATCTTACAATCATGCCTATCATCACATATCACTTGAAGCTCCTGGATCAATTTATCCCTAGGACGTATGGAGCACTTGAAGGGCAGCGGACGATTTTTTCACCAATAAAACATCATTGTGATCAAGTTTGCTCATTTGATATAATTTTAACACGCTCACCTAGTCAGACCATCAGTATTATCAACGTGGATAGGGATCTCCGCCCTGCTTCATCCTTCGCCGGCTCGATGTCGAACAACGCCAGTGTGCATGTGACCATGATCCATATTGATGCTCTAGCAAGGTGTTGTCCCGGGCAAGCCCTACCGACTGGCATTCATTGTCGTCATTTGTGTCACCATCTTAAATCGTACTTACCGTCTGCCAAATCCGAACACAGCTTCAACATGATCGTCGTTCAAGGTTCCGTCTTCTCCGAAGAACCGTTCCGGCTTGAACGACTCAGGATCCGGATATTTCACAGGATCGTGCAATATAGCCCTAGAGCAACAGCATCAATTTGCGCTGCAGTAAAAGCTTGATTACCAGCCCACCATGAGTTGAACAATATTTCGGCCCCTAGATATCGCCACGGTCAGCACGAAAGGCTCACAGGCGGATAACCAAATCAGTCTGTCACACCTTTCGGAATGTGCCAACCTCTGTACACATCATCCTCGTAGGCGGCATGCGCTACGCCTAGCGGTCCAACAACCCCCCAACGCGAGGCCTCACGGCATACAGCATCGACGTATGGGAGTAAGTCTTCGAAATTTGGGAGACGCTCACGACCGACCACATTGTCGATTTGGGCTTGTACATGCCGCTGCACTTCAGGGTTCAGAGCGAGTGCGAGAAGTAAGAAGTTGATTGATGCTGCTGTCTAGGACCGACTTGTAATGAGCGTCGATGGATTAAGTAGTGATGATATAGAGCAAGACGAACCGTGTCCGTTCCGACTATAGAGAGAAAGAAAAAAGTAGGAAGATTGCCCTTGGAGCAGGTGATATTCTCAACTTACCGGCATGTACCGCTGCTGCTGCATCCATGATAGCCACTGCTTCAGCTTCATCGCCTCCCTTTGCTTCATGCATCTCCAGCAAGCTCGCTGTCATCGAGGGCCGAGCTGTGCCATCAACCTTTGAACAAGCGATAAGATTATATTTAACCACAAAATATGTATTCTTGATGCCTCACCATGCTCCGTTTCACAGCCTCAAAGGGGACGTATCTCATTTCCCGTGTCAACAAAGCACACTTCTCTGCGTACGTCTTGAATCCTGCACCCGGAAACCATTTCGGGAGATGTTTCACTACATTTCCGCATCCTCAGGACGAGCGCGGATATGGTCAGACAATGATCACGCACATATGGGCAGCGCATTGACAATTACTGCGCCCGGAAACACGGCACCTGATAGCATCTTGGATGCTCTCTCTGAGATGTTCACCGTTCGGTCTTCCGACTGAGATAACTCGTGCGCATAAGCCATTGACATCATGATGGACTCTACGAAACTGGTCGGTCCCCATTCCAAAGGTATCAACACCTGAGTAATGAAAAATGATACAATGCTCACTGTCTCGCGTGGTCCATGAAGCTTTCAGGGCTCGTGTGTAGCAGCTTTATGAGTTTGACTGCACACTTCTTCTGCAGTGAACGATACTGCACTGCGGCTCCAGAGTGGAGAAATTGCTGAAGCATTTTACGCCTCATGCGCCATCCATCCGAGTAAGGCATCAGCCCAAGGTTGAAGTCCCACTTCATCCTTCCAAGTCGGCACTCATCATTTAATTGCATATACGCGCAATGAAACAATCTGTACACACATGCTGATCATAGGGATCCAAGGACGGTCGGAGTAAATGGCCGAGCGACGCTCAAACATCTCTTTGGCCGCCTCGAGTGTATTGACGACAAGGGTCAGATGGCCAAGGGTGTGAACAGACACTACGTCGGCTATGCACATAGATTGATGGGATACAAGGTCAGTGCATCCAGTAGCAACAACAGACATCGTAGGGAGGGAAATCACTCACTCTTATACTTGTGAGCCCACGAGGCATATGTCACCCATGGTCTGCGCGACGGAATAGAGAGGATATTTCCGAGAATAGGCAGGGGCTTTGGACCAGGCGGGATCGAGCGGCGAGTGTTATAAAAGATGCACAAGTATACGCAGAGACAGGTGAGGGGCACAAGCATAGTTGGAAATCCGAACATCTCCAACATGTTTTCAATACAGAGGGTTCACAGAGAGCACACAATTTGAGGATCAACAAGGAACTGAGTGGCAGTTCACTGAGAGGATTGCGAGCAAACCACCCGTATACGTAGGCTTTTCACCTCCACACGAGCGTTCTACTGGAGCCGAAGAAACACGGCCACGCAATCACCCCACGCGCGGCGAGGAGGGTGAACCAGAGCTATCAATTTTGCAACGCCATCTGATTGAAGCAAGGTTGACATGAGGAAATAAGAGGACCGTGCCACCTCATAGATGGCGTCCCAGAAGAGTATATCGAGATACAAAATATGGGGAGCATCGCTCACATAAGATGGATGCTCAAACGCACCTCCCTTGATCGCCTGTTCTCTTAACAATCGTCTGAAGCTCTGGTTTGCATGAGCGGTTCTAGCCATGGCGTCATGTATAGGAAGCAAGTTCAACTCGACTGATCTGCAAAACGCCGTAAATCAGGACCCCACCATATCCTATCAGAGGTCCGATCCTAATGCGTGCAAACGCCAGTTTCTGGAATATACGAAGCCTATAGCCGCTGCGAGTCACTGCGAGCTTCGACATGTTCCATGGCATTGCAGTGCAATCGAGAAGCAGAACCCACCGAGAATAAGCCATACCCAGTGCACGAAGTAGTCATATGTCCCACACGAAAGAGCGATTAAGACTTCACGGTCCTCGATAGATAGATCCAGACGGACATTGGGCGATAGCGTCACAGGGCCTCGCTGTACACGAATTCCTCGTTTGTGTCTAGGGGAAATAGTTGAATTTGGTAGTCCACTTTTGAGGATTTGGTCCATGTCAGTCGTCCTACATCAGGATGCCGGCGCCTCCACCAGGGGAGGAGGCATCGTGATAAGTCAGTCAGTCGTGGGGCAGCAAACGCTACCGTGCCCTTATGAAACCGCAGCCAAGCGCGGACAAATATGCGTGTGGGAAAGACCAGCCTCCGTGATCAGCCCAGTGAGCAATATGGCCATACTCTGGATATAGACGGAGAGAGGTGTCACGAGAGCGAGCTGAACATACTTGCGATGCCGATGCTGCAATGCCGACTCGATGCTGGGCCCACGCGAGCAGCGCGAGCCGTCGGACTTCTAATCAGCAAGCGTGACTCAGACACTGCCGGCCCCAGGTTGCAACAGATACATAAGCAAGCCGAACGACACTTCAAGCTACATCAAGCCGGTCGAGGTGGGCCTGCATGACGTCGCGAGCACAAGTTTAGGTCGGAGAGAGTGCTCACCCTGGAAGACAATTCGATGCCCATCCTGATATGTTCGCCACTACCTTCCAGGTGCAACGCGCTCAGGGATGTTGCACCAGATGCATCCGGCGCTGACCCGCTATCCCCGGCACACGTTTGAACAGATGTGGATTGTATCTAGCTGACTGAATACCTACGTAGAGAATCATGGATCAGCATCAAAATTGATTCGTGGGATACGTGCGCTTATCTTAGGATGCGGAGTCCGAAAAGGCACGACGCTAGTGTTTTCCCAAGTATCTTCAGAAAGTATCTTTAGCTACTATCTGATTTGAATCATAGGTATTTCCAGGCGTCAGTGTTCGGTATCATGAATGCATCTGATCATCTTTGAGACTCAACAGAGTCCACTATTTCGGGCCTTCACATCACATTGCTGACCTTGCCGCACCCACTGACGTCGCCAACCAGACTGCTCACCCAGATCGAGATGGTTTGAGAAAAGGATCCGGGATTCCCTTTGCTGCGAGCTCCGCCGAGTCCGGATTCAAGGGATAGACGCTCTCATGGGATAGCGGCCATGAACTATAATTGCCTCTACTAACAGCGCTAACGGTGCATCGCCGAATGTCTGCCGTGTGGGCTATTGCACCGCCGCAGCTTTGTATGCCACAAGAGGGGCCGCAAAATGTTGCCGATTTAGGACGAGGCTGGTGTACGAGTACATAACCAGGCCTTCATCAACATGAAGGCACCCTTCTACACAAGAAAGTCCGTGCTTCCAATTCATCTCACTCATGTCAAGCACAGACGGAATCACAGTGCCGCCCTCCAATTTTGTCGCCACGCCAGACGTGCAAGAGGCGCTATATGATATGTATGTTGTACTATCATTCATAAGGCCTGTTAATTCGAACAAATCGATGTGTCTTTTTCAGTCGCCTTGCGAAGGTGGGCAAGTGGTTTATATCGCATTTATTTACTGAACTTATCTTTCACCTCAGTATCTCTTCCTTGTAGCTTTCATCGTTGCTGTATATGATCACGCTTGTACACTGCCAGAGGAGGTAGGCTGATTTTCATATAGACAGAATGCTGTAGACTTAGCATATGCACTGCAAGATAGAGACCGTGTGGAAAAAGAAACGAAAGACATTCTGTGAGTTGCACATATAATTTGATTTCCTACGGTGACGATTCTCATTGTAACGTTGTCTCCAGTTTTATACCTATTCATTTTCGTATGTCCAGCCAGACCGTCCTGTGTCGATCGCGCCACTTATCGATTTGCATTCAGGTCAGATATTATACTCCTATTGCATTGAGTGTGGGCGCATTCGGTATCACTATTCAAGAGCATAGCTGAAGCGTGAACTGATCCGTCATATTGGTCCAGTGTTTTTCTCTACGTGGGTGACCCATGAACGGTGCGTTAATTATCCCATTTTGCCAAGTATAGAAGGGAGCCTAATCTCAAGGTTTTTTTTGTGGCTACAAAACATGATCTGTTTCAATTATACCCGGAATTCGACGTAGCTGCTTGCATTGGATGTACTTCATGCCCATAGGAGTGACCTTATCACTCATGCTCTTACCTGGTATCCTCATGGCTATTCGGTGCGTTCATCTCGCTGAAACATGGCATTTACCATTCATTTACCTGTGCGCATTTCAGAGTATACGCACTGTGGAACAAGAACATGCTCATACTCTCTGTGCTTCTAATTTACTTGATAACGCAAATCGCCATAGGCGTATGGATGGCTCTGTTGCCAGGCGGGAAACGTAAGGTCCTTCCTGTTTCAGCGGTATCGCTCTCATCAAACCATCCCTCAGCCCTGTCAGTTCCACTGCAAAACTACGAGTTCCACTGTGAATTTCTCCAATTACCTATCTGTCTACCGTAGAGCTGACATCTCTATAGATTGCGTATATATAGCTCCCCTCTTGAAAAGGTGCAGCTCGAGAACCCCATTTCTATGAAAATCATTGTGACTCAACGCCATTTTAACTAGTGGTTTGCCGTCGTCCTCGGTCTATATCTTCATGGACCTGGGATACGGCACCATGATCTTTTCTCTCACCATCTCACGTACGATCTACATGAGTCGCAAAGTTAATGGGTATGGTGGAAGGAATACCAGTCTCGCGCGCAACCTTGCCAGAGATGGCGCGCTTTATTTCGGGTAATGCAATCTCATCGGTTTGTATCATGGTGCCATTTGACTTAACTTTCGCCCAGGGGGATTTGCGTAATGAACCTTACGTGGGTGCTCATGATTGTGCTAGGCTCCTCGCACATACACGCTCTTGTTGCCATGTAAGATTCAATTCACACTCTCCGGACCAGTGTTGACTAACATAAACACCGATTCTATACGACAAGGCCAACCAGCAGGTCAGTTGATTCTCGGGCTATATCATCTTCATACTGACGATATCGACAGCTTCACTGTTATGCTCATCAGTCGTATCACTCTAAACCTTCGTATGATGGTCTATGGTCCTGCTAATGTTGATGAGCGTACATTTGACGGCATTCCGCTTGCTACACTTGGTCCACCAAATCGACGGCGTCCCACGCGGATTCATGATATTGGTAGCGATGCAGCCGAAGTACCTTCTTGAATGCTGAATGTTGAGCTACGAGGGTACAAATAGAAGAGTCTTTACCCACTCTTTTTTTGCCGATTCCAGATCAATACTCGAGATATACTGTACTTTATTTCCGGTCGAATTTTCACCTCCTAACATTCAAGATATGATGAGCAGACTCTTCAACAAGGCGCTCGCGTAACAAAAAACCTCCCCTGAACTCCTTGGAAACCGACTGCACATCCACGATAAAGACCACAGATATGTATAGTATAGTGAGAGAGACACACAATCAAAACTGAAGCAGGAGCAGAATGTGAATTATCTCAAGATTGCCTTTACAAAGTAAATTCAAAAAGCGGGTGTCGGTCGCCCAGCCTGCTTCGTACTTCATCCGAATTCCACCCGCCGGGCTGAGTACCCTCACCCTCTTCCCGAAGCAAGCGAGCTACTTCTGCGCGCTTCGCAATATTCTTCTTATGAAGGTAAAGCACGATGCCCGCACACGAAACAGATGTACCGATAGCGAAAATCAAGTTAACAACAGAAGCCTTGTGAAACCTTGGGGGGCCAGTAAAAAGCCAGGTCGACACGATGCCTTGTTGACAACAAATAATCGTCGATCATTTGAACAAGGTCAAAAAAAAGGAGTGAACACACCCCCGGCGTTCGTGAACATGAAGCCTATAGCGACGCCGGTCGCTCGGCGGTAATGTGGCTGCACGTTATTTGCGTTCCAGGTCCCCAAACACGGAGGGACACAATACACGCCGACGATCTGTAGGAACAGTGCTCCGTAGTTTGCATGCTTGTTTGCGGTACCTGCTCGACATGAGTTAACAAGTGGCGCAACAATGAGGGCAGACTAACCGAGGAAGATGGCGTATCCTGGAATGGCGATGAGACTGGACAGGACGGCGGTCGCGCCGCGTTGCTTGTACTTATCCGAGAGGTAGGCACAACAAATGCTTATGAAGAACGAGCAG
Source organism: Heterobasidion irregulare TC 32-1 (assembly GCF_000320585.1). NCBI lineage: Eukaryota > Fungi > Basidiomycota > Agaricomycetes > Russulales > Bondarzewiaceae > Heterobasidion > Heterobasidion irregulare. The sequence continues at coordinate 1,443,525 of NW_009258208.1, read as the reverse complement.
GCATAAGGAGGAACCTACGTGACATGTCATGACGATGAGCAAGCTGGATTGGAAACATGAGTCTTACAGTCAACAATTGCGTGCGCGCCAGAGGGTAGCCGAAAGCGTTGACGATGGTTGGTGTGCTACATACCACTTCTGTATCAGTGCATGAAGGTGATATTAAATATGACCGACAAGTTTGCAAGGCCAAAAAGCTGATTCAGGAGGAGTCTAGTCAATCAGCGTAGAAGTGGTATGATGCTACCATAACGCACCGTGGCGCCATTGAAGAATAGCGGTATGGACACCAGGAACACATGCGGCGCATCCACAAAAACGCTCCCGACTTCTGACCAACTGAAAGTCTCGGCGACATCGTCCCCATCTCCGCTCCAGCTCGCTTGAAGGCCGCCAATGTATGCCGCCTTCTCTTCCAGAGTCAAGAATGGCATAGCTGCGGGCTTCGCGGGGGTGATAACAAAACTAAGCAGGCCGAATACAGTTGTGAAGACGCCTTCCTGTAATGTCAGAATCGAATCAGAATAGTCGTATTACATATTGAAGAGGACATTTCAGGTGCTCACCAGAACAAAAATCCATGACCAGCCCGGTAAGCCTCTCACGCCGTTCATATTCTGGATAGCTGCAGCAAGAAGGCCAGAAAAAGCGCCAGCAAGTGACGTGACACTAAACATCATTGCGAAACGCAGCTGAAGAGCATGGCTCTTGTAAAATGAGGTCAGATAAAGCACGATCCCAGGGAAAAGGCCACCTGATCGCACGTTAGAAACACTGACTACTTTTGAGTATCAATTTCAAAACAAAAGTGCACACCCTCCAACGCGCCAAGGAAGAACCGACAAGCGAGGAGACCGCCGTACGTCTTCACTGCACCTGGAAGGTTAGTTTGTAAAGTGAGTTCAAGACGGTTGAAAGTATGCTTTTTTCTTACCTTGGCACGCGCATACCATACCCCAAAGAGTAACCATCAACGGAAGGGTCACATTGGGGCCCAAGCGCTTCATCAGCAAGTTCATGGGAATTTCCATGAGTATGTAAGGTACACTGGACGAAAAAATCATCAGTATTGAAGGAGAAGAGGACCCAGACAGCATTCGACGAACTATGTGATGGTGAGAGCTACCGAGAACTGGTGGTCAGTCATCCTGAGATCTCGCTCGAGGCCAGCTATACGAGCATTTCCAATGTTTCTGCGCCAACTGTCAATTCTCTCATAGGTCTCAAGGAGCTGTCTACACTCACGCACGATCCTATCGATTACAGGATAAGTTTAAAATCAATGGTGATGGACGAGGTTTCCAATTTTTTGAGGAGCCTACCAGAAATCCTAGTAGATCTAAGCACAATAACGATGAGCTTCAAATGTTTCTTTTTGCAGGTGGTGAACGTACAGAACATCCCCATGAGTGGGATCACAAGAAGGTCAACTTTGAGAGTCGCGACGCGTTCAGCACGAGCGTCTATTTCATTGGTAGCGCCTTGGGACCCCACATGTCCGTAAGACTCAGAACCAGTGTGCTTGAGAGTTTCGACGCTATGAGATTCGGGTGTACGGTCGTGGTCTGCTGGCAATGCTGCCGGAGATGACATCGCCTATGGGAGTATGAATGATGGGTGAAGAAGAGAGCAGACCCATGACTGCACTGCGATCATGGGTGGTCCCGACCGCAGTTGGAATGCAGTGCAGAGAGCCCAAGGCTGAACGTGCCGAGTCTCTGCAGCTGACTCTGCTCTGTTTACAAGTCCGCGAACTCAGAAAAACGCCTCGTCGATATTTCAAATTTCGAATCCCCATGATGCATGACCGTGATCACGGCGCTCACCACCATTCGTTTCTCCAAAAGACAAAGAGCCAGGCACAGCAGACCATGTGGGGCTGGAGTATTGGAGCTAGGTTCATCAGCTTCTAATGGCGCGAGATGGCCTTCCCAATTCAGACGAATTAGACCAGCTTCAACCCATCAGAAGTCTTGCATGACCCAAAGTCTCACCTTTCCTATCATTCCGATATAGCTCTGCAACCATTCAATTGCAGCGTTGACCTTACCTCAGAGTCCCGTCTTTACCGGTTGAAGATTTGAGAGTTATTCTCATTGGTTCTTGAATTTAGACATGTTATGACTCATGAGATTGGACTTCGTGGCATATGGTTATTTATAACAGCATAGATGGATTAAAAATGATTGGATCCTCGATTAAATTGTGCTGCTATTCCTTCAACAAAACAATTTGGCAATGACGGCTTCAATCTTGCCATCCAAGATTGCCTGGAAGGGTGCACGTCAACTGGGAGATTCGACAGAAAAGATGAACACGTGCATACTTCATGAATCAAGGACACATTTTGTCCAATCGTGACATCCGTCGTGCCCAATCCATGGGCGAATAGCTCGTCGTTCTCCTTTCCGTGCATCGCGATGCCCAGCGTGACACGGACAAATTCGTACACTGGCTTTGTCCTCTTGAGCATCTTGCTTGCGGGCGCGGGTCCACGACTACCGCCTAGGTATTCCTCGCGGAGAGATACTATGAACGATGTGGCACGAGAGGCCACTCTGTCACAGAAGTCCGGGAAGACCGCCAGTGCTGATGTACTATCGACTGATGTAGCGAAGACATCTAGGAAGACTGACGAAGATGACGAAACGACCCTTTTCATGCGGGGTGCGGTGTCCATGGTGGTTGTCACGTCCAGCGTTTGGTACATGATGGAAATGGTCTTCTGCAACAGCGATGTTGGTTCGAGCGCTGACAGATGCCGATCGAATCGGGCATGTAATTCTTCTTCTACTATAGTAGCAAGGCCTAGGCGGAATTCGGCATCCATGGTGCGAAGGTCAAGGGCTACAAGCGGTATCATTAGTTAATATCTGACGGCGTCTGTATGAGACGTGAGACGCGCCTTGACAAAGAGCATACAAATACGTCGCCGTCAGCATGGATAGCACTTGGACAGCACTGACGGTCATGCGACCTGAGATGAGGGCCAAAGAACTTGGACACAAATCAGTCAAATGTTGTTCAGCGACGAAAGAATTGTTACTCACTTGACAGCTTGGTTATGCATCTCCGCGGACTGGATATGGGTTGACACAGGGCTAGCAAGGTGTCCGAGCTCACTGACATATGCGGCCATAGCAATGTCCAGGCCCTTGGTGTGGTAGTTGAGAGACGGATCGGTCGCAGCGAGCGACGGTGGAAGCCCGCGGTTCATACTAGGGTTCATCAGCTCTGTTGCCTGAGTAAAGAGGAGCCTGCCGATGTGATGCAACGCCAATCTGGTCTTCTCCATCGCATTGGTCACCGCCATAGCTTGGAAGTTGCCTCCATGATGCACTTTTCCGGTCTCGCCGTCAAATAAAGGGTTGTCCGTGGCTAGAGCGCTGATATATTAGCTCCAATATTTATAGATTTAAGGGATAACTCACTAGAGTTACACTCCAGAGTGACGGCGGTGAATGCCGAGAGTACATCTTCAATTTGTGGTCCAAGAAACTGTGGCGCCGTGCGCAGAGGGTAGCGGTCTTGACGCAGCTCACCGTCATCTTCGTCAATAGTAGTCTCGCTATTTACATCTTTCGCGAGGCGACTGCCCTCTAGGAGCGCCCAGATGGTACCAGCGGCCTCCACCTTGAAGATAAACGGTCAAATGAAGAAGTCACGAATCAGAAGCGTCAATGTGCAAGGGTACCAGCACGCGCACCTGTCCGGGGTGGGGCCGTGCAGTGTTGTGTATAAACGGGTCGTAGCTCCCCCGGGACCCGATAAGTGCCTCTGTGCACATGGCAGTGGATATCAGTGCGAGCATCGTGAGAGTAACTGTCGTGTTCATGGCTAGTGCAGCCACGGACGCCGAGAACGCAGTCCCGTTCAGGAGCCCAAGGTGTTCCTTTGCCGCTAACGATATGGGCTCAAGGTGATGGTTCTCAAGCGCCTCATGAGACGATATCATTCGACGCGTACCAGAGGTCGCGAGGCCGTCAAATACCCTGATCGAAGGGTTTCCCATGAGTGTCCCGGCGACGTAAGAGAGAGGCGAAAGATCTATTGGTTCAAAAATCACAAAGAATCACCAATGAGACCGTTGACCATGTCAGGTGTCGTGAGAGAGATGCTTACCGCCGGAAGCAGAGATGCTGCTACGAAGCGGGACGAGAGGAACGACATTCTCGCGTAGGAGGTCATTCATTCTCTCCAAAAGTTCCCATCGCACACCAGAATGGCCGCGAATGAGCGAGTTGATGCGTATGGCGATGGCACCCCGTACCCATGACTCAGGCATACTAGTGAAGGCGAGAGGATCGAGCAAAGGGAGGACCGACGAGGAGACTGTTGGGAATGTAGGGAGTACGCCGACATGGAGATGCTGTAAGAGTGCATGTCCAAGAGCAATAGGATCGTTTGTGCGAGTATCGGCTACATACGCAATGGTCAAATTTTGATTAAATATTTGCAAAGAGGAAATATTGTACCGCTTCCACCGAATCCGGTGCTCACGCCATATACACTCTTCTCTTCCTCCACTGTACTGACTACAAGGCTGCGGGATTGTTCAAACCGTTCTCTGATTTCGGATTTGCTGCTGAGCATCAAAGGCACGACATGCCGTGCTGTTGCCACGATAGCTATGATAGACAGAGAATGTCCGTCGACGGTGATGGATTGACCGTTTCTGAGGCAAAATTGATGCATCAATGAGCATGTACGACAAAATTCAGAATGAGCACCTACCTGTAGTTTGTGAGTTCATTATACGACTTAATGAACCGTGAACGAAGGCCCAGTCCGCCGTGGTATTCCATGTAGGGTCCAGCTTCCACTCGCAAGCTGATATCGCCGTTGAGTTCAGCGGTAGAAAGGACCATGGCAGAGGAGGGATAGCTGGGACGACGATGATGTCCTCAGCTATGGTCTGGCGATGATTTTATACGTGTGTCAGTCAGTATTCAGATCCATGAAGATATGAAAATAGGAAACCGCGAAGATCCACAAACGAATACCATGCTGTAATCCCCCTCGGAAAGACTTGGAATACAGGGTCTTTTGACGTGATATGGCTTTGAGCATTCAAAAAGGCATCTTCACAGCGCTCAAGGATCTTGTTCAATGGTGGTCTTAGAGGCTGAACATGAGGGTCCGGACTTCGCGGCGTTGATGCTCGCCATACCTTAGTCCGGGTTCCTTTGGGGGATTAGTCTGAACTTCACATGTAACTCCTTACACAGATTGAGAAGTTCTTCTTAGTACGTGTATCGTTAAGAACGATAGTTAGAATGGCCTCGCGCACTGGTGTATATCGCAAACCCTGAGCAAGACTCCTTGATACCTCTCGCAACTCTCTAGATCGCTAAAAGGGGCATCGGGACAAACATGGAAGAAGAACGGCTTTATGGCTCATGTGATGTTGTGTCATTGGATAAGGTTTCGTTTTTGACACTCCGACGGGATCCGAGTCTGACCCGAGCCGATTTCCTGACATATTCCGAAGAGCTGGAGACGCTCCGGCTTCCTTCTGCTTCCTTCAACTCAAATGGAGGTAGATGGAGGTACGGGTATTTGATCGTGGCGAGTCATACACTCACTCTTCGTTCTCATTCAGCTGATTCGGACTGCCATAGAGTCTCCCTTCTTGACTCGTGGCATGCATGGAACATCGTGGGGCGCTAGCCAAGTAGCACCTCACTCGAGCTTGAGGCGATAGAGAGCCTGACCTAAAACCCTCGCCGTAAACCTACCCTCTCTCGTCTTCAGCCCTCACCTTTGATGTCTGACTCTTCTGTTCCTGACAGCACCCCGCAGGGCACGAATTGCCCCACGTTCAATCCTCCCCCTCTCGACGGAAGCTATACGGTTCCGGAATTATTCGACTACAATGCGAAGCGCAATCCTGAACACCCGCTTTTCGTGTTTGCTGATGGTGAGAGAAAGACTAGGACGATATGCTTCGCCGAGGCCTGGAGAATGATCCGACGTACTGCACGCAATATTCAAGGCCATTACAAGGACCAAGAGATCAACAAATCCTTAGGACATGGACGAGTCATTGGCATTCTTGCTGTTGGAGGTTTGTGTGTCGCCACAGGCTGCAATTGATACTCACTCGCTTTTAGATACCATCAGCTACTTCTGCACAATCGTGGGTATCATGCGCCTGGGCCTTGTCCCTTTCCCAATATCTATACGCAACTCTGCCGTTGCTGTAGCACACCTTGTCAAGGAGTCAAATATTACTCAGCTCCTCGTGAGCCCCGATCCTGCCATGCAGCATCTCGCCTCCGACGCCATAGCAATTCTTCGACGGGATGAAATCTATCTGGAGACACTTCCGATGACTCAGTTTGTCGATATCGCGGACGAAAGTCACCTAAACCCGGAGGTGGAACTTAATTTCGAGAAACTGAATCTGGACGGGGTTGCATGCCTGCTGCATTCTTCAGGTCTGTATTGGTGATATTACCCCTTAGACAAATCAATCGACCTTTCACGGCTAGGGTCAACCTCATTTCCCAAGATCATCACCGTCACAAACCGCACAGTCTTACAGTGGGCAGCGCTTCCCTGTAGGTCGAATCTCAAACATGATTTTTTTTCTAGAATCTAACCTTCGAAGGTTATGGTCAGGTTGACTTATGTGGGATGATCATGGGTGTGCACGTCGTTCCTCTTTTTCGTGAGTCTGTATTTTTTAAGGTCCAAGCGCAAGTGATGATTTCGGTTGTCTTCAGATGTGATGGGAATTGACAATATATTCAGAGCTGTGAGTGTTCTCCTCCCAAAAGCCATGTCATGCTCACACGAAATCGAGGTATACAGGTAGCCACAGGCATGGTTCTCGGTGTATATAAACCATCATCCCCTCCGGCTATTCCAACACCAGAGTCTTATTTGGAGGAAGCGCTTGCCATCAATAGTAGTATAATATACTGTGTACCCTCCTTTGTTGAGGTTCGTTGGATGATCATTCAGAACACCGTATCTGCTAAATCCGATTTGTCGTAGGCCTGGTTTCGCGAGCCCAGTAACATACCAGCCATAAAGTCTTTTCGCGCTATAGTACGTTCCTCCTTTTCATACCGTCTTGTCTTTTTCCATGACGCTTCTCCGATGCCAAGTCGTTTGGTGGTGCGCCATTGAACAAAGGTATTGGAGATCAACTTGCGAACATGGGTGTTGCGCTATTCCCGTTCTACGGCTCGTGAGTTTCTCGAATTGACTCGCCTCAGTCGTAACCTAATCTACTGGATCGTTTACTAGTTCTGAGACTGGTTGCATCAGCATGTTCATGCCCTCAGACGTGCCTAGCACCGACGAGTGGGAATATTTCAAAATCTCGCCTCGTCTTGTAGTCGAGATGTTGCCTCAGGAAGGCATGACTGACGTGTTCGAAATCGCTATCATAGTGCGTACATGACAATCAGCTTTCTGCGAAATCAATCCTCATATTTCTGCTCAGCACACCCCGCATTCGAAGCCAAATGTTATAAATTCGTCAACAGGCGATGGGCGAGGCGCCTACCGGACGAATGATTTGCTCCAGCGACACCCACAAAACCCTTTATTGTGGAAAGTGTTCGGACGCGCAGACGAACAGTTGATGTTGTCCAATGGCGAAAAGGTGGGTTCAAACCCTGTAGTTTTGCAATACACCGCCACTCACTCACTTTGCAGACGAATCCTGTTCCACTAGGTAAAGATCAGTCACGATTATCTTCGTGGTAGGAATCTGACTTTTTGGGGTCGCAGAGGCGATCTTGGTGCGAGACACCCACGTCGCATCTGCCATCATGTTCGGTCGGGGTCGGTTCCAGAATGGTGTTTTGATTGAACCGAAGAAAGAGTTTGCTTTCGACCCACGAGATGAAGTGAAACTGGCAGAGTTTAGGAATATAATTTGGTGAGTCTTGGTATGTTGTTTGTTGAGGTTATTGGAAGTTTACAGGCGGTGACGTAGGCCATCGGTGGAGAAGCTGAATCAATTTGCACCAGCACATTCAAGGTTGTTCAAAGAGGTACGTCGATCGACTCATCCAAACTACAATTTGTTGAAATCATTGTTAGATGATCATTGTCAGCAGTCCATCAAAGCCGTTCGAATACACCCTCAAAGGAACGCCGAGACGTCCAATAGTAATCAAGGCATATGAACAAGAGATCAACGATCTATACAATTCAATAGTCGACTCATCTCAAACCGATCTGCCGACTCCGCTGAAATGGACAGAGAACGAGACGCTCGACTTCATCCGTCTCGTAGTCAGAAATGTGGTCAAGTCCAAACCAGACGACAATGTGGATATCTTTCAGGAAGGATGTGACAGGTTTGTGCGTGGATTTAGTTCTGCGTATCCGAAATTGACCTTGGGTGGTATATCTGTAGTCTTCAAGCGACATATATCCGAAATTCGGTCGTCCATGCCCTCAGGCGGTCGACAACCATCTCAGTCTCCGGTATCGCAAACAATTTCGTGTACAGTAATCCAACAATTGCGTCTATGAGCGCGTTCGTCTCGAGGATGCTCAATCCCAAAGGTGAACAATCTCTACCACGACCTCAATTTCAAACAAAGACCCAGGAGATGAAGCAGCTGCTGAGAAAATATACAAACGCGTTCCCTGTTCACATTCCGGCTCTCGGTGAAAACGATCAAGCACAGGTCAGCGATGCCGTTCTCCTAACGGGTTCGACTGGCCGCGTGGGGTGCCACTTGTTGGCCCAACTCATCTCGAACGGATCAGTCACGAAAGTGTACGCCTTGAATCGGAAAGGACGTTCTGATGTGAAAAGGCGCCAGAGGGAGGCATTCCGCATGTGGGGATTGGATGTTGAGCTTGCGGACTTCGCCAAGGTGATGTTTTTGGAAGGAGATCTGTCGAAAGCAGATCTAGGTCTTGGGGAACAGATATATGAAGAAGTAAGTCTCCGATTTCGAAATGGACCATTATCGACTCGGCTCAATTATGGCTTCCACGTGTCTGACCAGATCAAACAAACGGTTACCAGCATTATTCACAATGGTATGTTGCATCCCACTACCTATATGGTGTCAGCTAACGCTCACGATTAGCCTGGCATGTGGATTTTAACTTGGCATTGTCCTCATTCGAACCGCTTATCTCGAGCGTTCACAAGATGGTCTCTCTTTCCCTCGGCTCGTCACATCTGACGCCCCCTCATATCTTATTCGTCAGTTCGATCGCAGTTTTTACAAGTGAGTCTTATATTTTGTTGCGCACTACGGGTGACGCAAAACTAAGTGTATATCCTGTAGACCATACTTCCGCTGCTGCGGAAGAAGTACCAATCGACGACCCAATTGTATCTGTCGGGACTGGGTATGGTGAGAGCAAGTGGGTGGCAGAGAGTATTCTGCTGCACGCGATGAAGGAGAGAGGCGTTCGAATCAACATTGTCCGCGTCGGTCAGCTGTGTGGAGATTCCCTCGTTGGAAGATGGAATCAGAAGGAGTGGGTGGCTTCAATGTTCCGCGGCTCTCAAGTCATAGGCGCCGTACCACAGAGAGATGAGGTCGGTGTCAGTTTCGGATGTGCAACGAAGGAGACTCATGTAACAGCACAGGCGATCTCGTGGCTTCACACGGATGTCGCAGCTTCTGCTGTGTTGGACATGCTAGGCTCCGACCGGCCTGTTCTCCACCTCGTGCACCCGAAGCCTGTCGACTGGAGCCTGATATCAAATACTGCATCAGCGCTCCTGAAGGTTCCATCCATCCCCTACCTTGAATGGCTCTCCAAATTAGAACGAGCGCACAAGGACTCTATGCCTGACCCTGACGCGCTCGAGAAGAATCCAGCCTTGAAACTGATCGACTTCTTCTTGGGGATGAAGAATTCGGTTGTCCTTCGTACTGATCAGGCTGTAGAGGTTTCATCTCGTCTGAAGGCAGCCAAGGCTCTCAAAGGGGATGACGTAGAGAAATGGGTAGCTTACTGGCAAAGTCTCGGGTTTCTCGCTGCATGAGTAGCCATGTGTCTTGTGTCTCGCTGCGTGAGTAGTCATCTATTTCTCTTGTGGGGCAGTTAATCCGTCTGTACCAATTATGGGAGGAATCATGATGGAACTCCTTATAATCCCTGCTGTGATCATACATTTGTAGCTTGCACAACCCTGAGGCGTTACAGCTGCTTGTAAAACTGTAAATACAATTTTGAAATCTCCTTAAAATTCTTCGTTTCTTTTTGGAGTGGGACAAACAAGTCTGAAAGCAAAGGGGATGCCAATGTCCCGTACCGATTTCCAACGCACTTACCGCCAGTACACGCGTCAATTACCACTACCGCCGTTGGCATTTCCTTTGCGCCCAAGCCTGTTCAGGCTCGTTTATCCCACTCCAAATGTAAACAGGGATCAGATCCGAATGTCTACGGCTTTGCAAGTAGCTGTAGGATCACACACCAGGATTGCGGGCATTGTGATGTAGGTACGTAAGACTGTACTATGTTGACTCGTGTATCACAGCATGTCGGAATTTCGGGAAGTGTCAATCGGATTGGTTTAGAAGCTCCCATTTCATCATTCAGGTCAGGGTACAATGTATACACTTGTATACACAGCAATCACGGCAGTAATCGTACACATCGACTGGGGCGAGGTCAAGGCACCGAGGGAGACGGGTCACATATCAGCTTCAAATTCAACGAGGCCCGTTTCCAGGAAGTCCCATACTTGGACGAAGCGCAGTCCGGCTCGCGCTCTGTGTTAGAGAGGACATGATGGGTCAGATTTGATACCACAAGGCAGATGATGAACGCACCCGACGTCCTTGAACTCGTTCAGGGTCCTTTCACCCCCATTCAGCAAGATAAGCATGTTGACGTCTTGGAGATACGTCCTGGCGCTCCCATAACCATAGTTCGGTAACAAGGGTTTGGGCGCCTGGACGGCAGACATCGAGATGAGATAAAATAAAAATAAACTAACTTTTTTACAAGTCGACCAGCGGCACACGTCACTCACTCTTTCCATTCCTGACTCAGGCTCAAGGTCCACGTTACACGGAACGATGTATTCATCTAGAAGTGGTTCAGAAAGAGGGAAGAGGGGAAGGTGGTCACGAGAACATACGAATGAGGACGCGGCTGCCGGGTTTCAGGGCCGCACGTATATTCTTCAATATCTTGACGCAATCGTCGACTGGCCAATCATGTATGATTTGTCGCACCTTTGTATATCTCATCGTTAATTTCTCTAGCCTCCGCAGACCGGAAGGACAGACATACATAGTAGATATCCTGATCCTTGACCGGTGGTCCCTTGAAGAAATCAAATGGAGTAAAATCTACGCGATGTTCAATGGCAGCGGTAGGATACTCGTTCTGCCAGAGCTAGAAACGATTTTATTATAAAGAAAGCAGAGGAAGCGTGATTGCAAATGGAGCTTCTGCTCACGTGCTGCGCTTGTTCTATGATATTAGGAAGGTCTTGCAGAGTGAGATGCAGGTTGGGGTACTTCTTTGCCAGCTCGATAGACACCATTCCCAGACCGCTCCCCACGTCACAGACGGTCGTGCCGTCAGGTAAATCTTTCCAAGGAAACTCTGAAAACAGTGAGATGGGAATTGTCGGTGATTGTTTAGGAGACCGATCTCAAGTGCAAAGCCTACGGTTGATGACGCCTTCGAGACCGGTGATCTTGGACAGGCCCCCCATAGCACGTTGGAATTGCTACGACGCCAACTACGATTAGCGGGGATTGTATCATGTGTTGCTGTCTTACCGCGTTTGTGTTTGGCTATAAGGACCAGTTTTAACAGGTATCGGCCAGCACAACAATTTTGAAGCTTACATGTGCATGCAGATAGTCGAACATCGTGCCGTTGGGGATCTCATGTCGGATGCCCCATGCCCAAGCCGATCTTCGCGCATCAAGCGAGTGACTGTATTCCGGATCGATCAATGCGTCGTAGAAGTTGGACACGGCGCATTTGTTGGTCTCATTTGACCTCATTTGAATGAGCGAGCTGACAGTATTTTCCTTTAGAAGTGTCAAAGACAGGGGATTATTGACGAAAATGTTGGGCTTCGCTACGAACAAAGTGCCATCAGCAATGCGCTCCGCAGACTCGCAGACTCGAAAGATGTCCTACTTTCACGAAAGCAATGCGTTGCTGCGAGGCAGCGCATGATCCTCAGCAGTTTTCCGGAGTGAAGGTTAGCTTTCTCGGCTATTTCATCAACGTGCATTCCTTCTGGACGAGTAGTTATGACATCAGCGATTCTTGAGTTAACAACCACACGAAGGCAGGCTACGTCGTTTGTGGCCAAAGTGCGCTGCCAGATATGAAATCGATTATTGAACAGAAATTAAACAGTGACTGCCTTGAACCTACGCACGGTGAAAATGGTCAGAGCCGGAGGGGTGAGCGTGGTAGAAACCTGACGACATGCGCCTTCAAACACTCGAAGGGCTTTCTTCAAGGCAGTCGTATCTTGAGGCAACTGAGGTTCAACCTGTGCGTCGATGGACGGTATGTCGCATCCGGCGAGTTCGTACTGCTGAATGGCATCCTCGGCAGCTGAATTGATGAGGACCAACAAAGCACGAAGTGTATCTTTAGGACTCGTCATTGCCCAAGTCTCGGATGATGATGGCGTAGTCAAATATGCTGGGGAGGGAGCGGAGCAGGGAGACGCTGTTCCCTTAGGTCCTCCATATAGATATACCTATACAGTAATCCTATTGAAGGAAGCGTATTTCATCGAAACTGTAGCGCTGAGAGGGAAAAGGAAAGGAAAGACCCGGCCAGCGCTGTGCTCGGATTGGACAAGACCATGCCGAAGGGCGCCGCGCCCTAAGCTAGAAAATTATAAATCGGCCCACACTCCCGTCGCTTAGCTGTATTTAGGAGAGAACCGTCGAGTGGTCACAACAGGTCACAACCCTTGATCAGTCCTACAGTGGCGCTCACAAGTATGGTGTCAGGCCAATACTTAATTTCCAGAGCCTCCTCGGTTCTAAGGAACTTCCGACGCTGCGGCAACCCTGTACAGCCCAGAATGGCCAAAATATGGAAGCTCGAATTCCATCGGTCGGTCTAAGTACGCCCTTATGGCATCCAGCATCCTCATTTCGACATTTTGCAATCGTGAGACACTTTCGCTCATCATACGACATCTCATTGTACACGCCCTAATCCCGAGAGGACACGTGCAGCAGTTCGATCCATGAATCCAGAGGACAGCGTATAATCATGCGTGCCCATCGTTTCCGTGTGGTATTTAAGGCCTCCACTGGCCATCTCCCTGTCGAACATCACCTCCAAATCCCATGAATCCCTCAACTCATCCTGTTGTTCGTATCAGCCGTCTCGTCGCGTGTCATATTCTAATCGAGAGAAACACATTTATAGCCTCTGACGACACAAATCCTAGTTATAGGAGGTGGTCCTGCAGGCTCATATGCCGCTACACTTCTTGCCAGAGGTGTGGAATTTTTTCTTTTGGTCGAATGTGCTGGCTTACTCTATTCTGCGGTGCCCAGAGGGGTTTGGTGTAACCTTACTTGAGCGGGATGTGTTCCCGAGGTGAACATCTATAATGTGGCGTGGCATTTGCCGTGCTCATCGTCTCTAGGTATCACATTGGGGAGACGCTTCTTCCCTCATCGAGCCCATTTCTCTCATTGATAGACGCTCTGGGACTCATCAAATCGCATGGATTCACCCCGAAGGTGACGACTTCATACATCCCTCGCACTCAATCATCTTCTGATGATGTTCATAGCCTGGTGCTGCCGTCAAGCTCAACCAATATAGTCGTGAAGGGTGTCAGTCCACGTTCACAGTCTCCATAATATTATCACCGACATGGAGTCTTACAGATACTGACTTCGTCTTGCTGAACCCCGAGAATGAATCTTGGAACGTCGTGAGTATCTTTCTGACTTCCAATCTTCATCTATAATTCAGCAGTGTGCCATGACAGATTCGATCCGAGTTCGATCATCTTCTGTTGAAACACGCGGCCAGCAACGGTGTACAAGTCTCAGAGGCCATCAAGGTCGTCAAGATCCATTTCGACCAGGACAAGACAACCGGACGTCCCGTCGCTGCTGACTGGGAAGACAAGAGTGGAAAAAAAGGAACTATACGATTCGACTGGCTTGTGGATGCCTCTGGGAGAGCGGGGATCATGTCCACACAATACCTGCACAACCGCAACTTTAAGCAGAGCTTGAATAATATTGCGTGCTGGGGCTATTGGACTGGGGGTGCAGCCTATGCTCCTGGAACCTCAAGGGAGAACGCGCCGTGGTTCGAAGCTCTCACCGGTTCGTTGTTCCTCTTTTGATGGGTTAGTCCAATGGAAAAACAAAACATTCATACTTACCGCAATCGGCATGTCTGTAATATAGATCAGTCAGGTTGGAGCTGGTACATACCTCTCCATGACGGTACCGTCTCCGCGGGATTTGTTATCTCTCAAGAGTCCAGCATCTCCAAGAAGAAGGCTACTCGGGAACGATGCCAAGACACCGAGGCATCGATTCTCACTGAACACTATCTGGAACAATTGCAGTTCACGCCCGGAATGGCGAAGCTGCTCGAGCATGCGAAGCTAGCGAGCGGAGTAAAGTCTGCCAGCGATTGGAGCTACTCAGCATCGACCTTCTCCGGCGACCATTTCAGACTCGTGGGGGATGCTGCAGGTAAGGAACTGCTATGAGTGATTCGGTCGATCTCAGTACAGACCACTGAACACGAAAATAATAGCTTTTATTGATCCTTTCTTCTCTTCCGGTGTTCACCTGGCTTTCACGAGTGGGTTGTCTGCTGCATGCACCATCGCAGCTTCCATTCGTGGCCATTGCAGCGAGCAAGAAGCTAATACCTTCCATGACCTTAAATTCGGGACGGCTTATACTCGGTGAGCAGTTACCCACGTCGTTTCTCGTCAACTGACCCTAGACCCAAAAAAATTCATTTAGTTTCCTGCTCGTCGTCATCGGTGTGTATAAACAAGTGAGGGCGCAGAACGTCCCTGTTCTTCAAGATGTTGACGAGCGCAACTTTGATCGTGCGTTCACATCTCTCAGACCAAGTAAGCAATTCCGTCTCTGCTCAGAGAGTCGGTGGCTCATACCACGCTCAGTTTTCCAGGGTGCTGGGGAAGTTGGAAAAGAGCTCACGGAAGATGAGGTGCAATCAGCCCTTGAATTTTGCGCTAACCTCTTCGCACCCGCTGATCCCGAGATGCACGCGGACGTCGCGAAACGTCTCGATCGCGGCCTCATGGCTGCCGATGGGCCACTCATGACACCCAAGGCTGTTGTCGAGAGATTCGGAAAGGGCGACGAGGAAGCAGTCCAAGTCTTGCATCAGATCAACGCGCGGAGGCAGATCCATCCCATGTTCGACGTTCATAAGCATTTTAGCCGCGAGGCGTTCGAGGGTTTGATCACGATATGCACTAGGGGGAACCTAGGGTTGGAAAGGGTGCAGACATGAATCGGGGTGAAGCGCGAAGAGTTGATTCTGCAGTGTTTCCGGACTTCGTTGTTTCATTTGATCAAAGAAGTCATCGTGTATGTAATTTTACAATTTGGCAATGAAATATTTCTTGGACTCAGGAGGGAACTCAACCAAATTTTTAGGCATGCTATGCTGCACGATAGAGGAGAAGCACATAGGTTTGCCTTGGGATCATGCAGCGCATAGACTCGATCCAGATTACTCGATATACCAGCACAGTACGTACATACATAGAACCTCGTTTAGGCATGCACTACGCCGCCATTAGACGTTAATATACGAATTAAACAAAAAGTCTGCCTTCATTTGATTTTGAAACCGACTGGACAAAACACAGTTATTTTACAATAATCACGAAATCCAATCCACTGTAAGTCGTAACTTGAATGCATGCAATACAAGGACTAGAGACATCAGGGTCATACTCTCAGTAGAAGCCTGGCACAAGTTTATACCAGCGTAGGGTCTGGTCTTCACAAGCTCGTGCTTGGGCCGGATAGTGAGCTCGAAGGTAAAAAAGCGGCCGAGGGCGCGGTGGCAGAGAATTCGGATTGATGCCCAGGTGATCAGAAAGATCATGCTACCAAGGAATGAAGGAGTGATTCTGATCGCTGTGGACTGGATTGGCCTTTTGAGAAGGTATAAGAGCAACTGATGAGCGGTAGGACTGCTATGCTCCATATTTTGCGGGCATATATCGTCAGTGCTTCGCAGAGGCACACGATCCACAACAAAGCCTGAGATGGTGTCGGAAGTGTAGTAATGGCGCAACAGGCAAAGGATGTGACCTTGGTTAAACATGGACCCCAAAGCCACCCACGACTGTGAGCATAGATCTTTGTAACTCGATGACTCTGATCTGGGTGGAGGGGGATTGGGAGGAGTGATACTGGGATGGAAGTAAATCCCAGCAGCGAGGAGTACAGGGAGCTTAATCCAGACCATACTCTCCGAAGCGATGGAAGAACAGTTCCAGCGACCTCTGCATCAACGTGAGCTCAAAACGCAAGAACTAGAACGCCAAGGTTAGAGAAGATGATGCACTCAGGGTATGTAACAAATGGGCGCCAGTGGAGTATGAATTAAGAGTTATATCGCCTCGAACTCAAGGGGCTGGTTTGTACGAGAAGACTCTGCCTGACTTAGGGTTTGGTATGGAAAGGGTGATAGCCATTGGCGTATCAAGGCAGCGCACTTAGAGCGCCCGTACGACGATTTCATTCAATAGATACATATTTCAACAGGACCAACACGGCTCTAGAAAGATAAGGAAGTAAAGACTTCAGTATAGCCAGTAGCTTCTATGCTGAGAAGGTTTGAAGCTGATCTTCGAACATGGTAGTCTATCACTCTGGGATGAGGATACTAGGTAAGACTATCAAAATATTCGTGTGTGTCGGAACTCTTCGCCTACGCACTTCCCTCCTGAGCCCAAATTTGTGGGTGGGCTCAGAGCGCCTTGTCCACATCAACTTGTACAATGCTACCTGATTCGAATGCCGTCTCCTGAAGCGTTGAGACAGGTCCCCTGAACCAACTCCTCCCACCGTATCTGGGAAAGTAATAATACACCAGAGAGATCGCGATAGTGCCTCCCCAGATGGCCACTGTGTAATTCATCTCGGCTGCAGTTGGCGCGGGTGTAGTCGGAAAGATGATGATGACCAGATTAAACACTAGCCACAAAACAGCGACGATGGCGACCGGTAAGCTCTGCAGACCGTGATCAGCCAAAACTAATCAAGGATATCAGAAAAACGACCCGACAAAGACTCCCAGGTGAAATACTCCTCGCTTGAATTCATTGCGTCCCAAAAACCGGGCGCTGATTGGGATTACGTATGCAGTACATTGTCCTGCGATCGCGAGCGAAAATACGGTGCCAATAGCAGCTGGCCCTACGAAAGCGAGAAGCCCAAGCACAAGGGAGACGATGACAACGAACCAAACTGAATAGATAGGCGTGCACGTATACGTATTGACGCGTCGAAGGATGTGCGAGAAGGGAAGGGCACCGTCCCGTGAGAAGGCAAATATTTGACGGGAGCCGACTGTGATCTAACAGTCCAATTTAGAGACTAGAAGATACGAGGCATGATATAAAGAGAGAGCTCACAACACTTATCCCAACCATGAATCTGTGGAAGGAGATCAATAAGCGTAATTCGAGAGGAAGCTAGAGAAGTTAAAAAAATGGTGGCGCACTGTACTACCACAGCGATCGCCCAGACAGCAAGCGTGCCTCGGTTTCCGAAGCTATTGAATAAGATCTACACAATACTTTGCGTCGGAGAGGGAGCGTAGGAAATATGACACATGATAACTACCGCAGCCATCGGTTGACCGACAGGACTGTTGAGGATTGACTCCATATCAGTGCCCATATTAAAAGCCAATGCCACATTTATCCCTATTTGAGTGCGTTAGCTTGGGGTTCAGAAAACAAAAACCGAGGCAAGCGGTGACGAACCCCAGCCAATAACGTTTGCTATCGTCACAGAGGCTATGATAGCCCAAGGCACCGCCACATTGGCATTGGACGCTTCTTCGCTGAGATGTATACTTGCTTCCAAGCCACCTCAAATAATGCGAATCAGCACTGAAAATTCTTTCAAAGATGGTTTGTGCTGGCCCACCCACTGTCCAGAGTGGAGCTAGGAAGCTCAAGATAAAAGCATACCCATTTGGCCAGTTGTAGACTGCAGATTTACATCAAGTCGTAGAATATACGTTCGGGTGCTAAGTGCAAGGCGACATACAATTTTGAAAGTCTCCAAACGCGAAGCTAGCAGTATTCTTCAGTTCTGTCGGAGTCGCCGCTGGCAAGCCTATGATGATGGCAAGACAGAGACTAGGACCTTGGTCAGTTATGTGCCTTCATATCGGATATGTTCGATACATACACCACGTTTAGT
Organism: Heterobasidion irregulare TC 32-1; assembly: GCF_000320585.1. Classification (NCBI taxonomy): domain Eukaryota; kingdom Fungi; phylum Basidiomycota; class Agaricomycetes; order Russulales; family Bondarzewiaceae; genus Heterobasidion; species Heterobasidion irregulare. Next base: position 1,425,118 of record NW_009258208.1, on the reverse strand, counting down.
ATAACGTATACGGTCTGTAGGCGCGCGATATACTTAACGGCAACACTGCAGATGACCCCTTGAAAGAGTAAAACTGCAGCGTAAACACCACTGTGTATGGTCAATGTACGATCAATGGGCAATTTTCAATGTTTAAAATGTGAGTACGAACTCACAAATTCTGGGCAGTAGTTGGTACGAATGTCATATCGGACCCAATGCTCACAGCCGCCATTATCTGTAGGGCCAATCCCCAGCCACAAGAGGCACCCCCAGCAACGATTTCAACAGAGTTCGAATCTTCAATTAAGCAAAACATATCAGTACGAAATTTAGAAGATAGAAAAGAGAAGGTGCTTACAGCCCACCACCCAGGACAGGACATTTTTGTATGATGGTGACGAAAATGTATGGGTCCAGTAATAGAGCCCACCGGACGTCGGCGCCGCAGATCCAAGTTCCGCAAGCGCGAGGGCTACGCAGGTTAGAAAGGGGACGCAGGCCGCCCACTAGGATGATGAATTCGTGCAATTTTGAGTGCAGGCCCAGCCCCTCATGAAAACCATCAATATACGTACACCCCAGACCATGGCTACGGGCCCTCCATTGGGGATAGCGTAGACAAGGACAGATCTGCGGATGCGGATAGCGATCTTCAGTCCAAGTTTCGTTTCACTGCTTTGGCAACAGTCGCCATTCCAAAGCTGGTGTGACGACAACAAAGTGAACGTACGCAATAGAAGGGAAAAGCCCGATAAAACTAAAGGCAATTCCAAACAGTTCCCACGGAGAGAAAGATCGCTTGAGCTCTTGCTTGTACCCTAAACTTGCCAAGAGATCTTCATCCCTGGTACGACCTGGCAAGGCTTCGGATGTGTGCGGCTCTGGGCCGATAGGAGACTTCTCCTCGACCAGTGACATCGTCTATACGTCCACAGAGCCAAGGAAAGTCAGAGTAGCAAACAGAAAGGGCGATTGTGAAGGGAACGAGAGGAAGATGAACGACAAACACGACGGGGTGCAGTTTATCGACTGGCTCTTATCTGGAGATACGAGCCCGCCGATTGTACCGTTCAATCTACGTGGGGTTGAGCAAGCCCCATAGAAGTCGTGTTGGTCTCCGTTAGGTAAATGAAGAGTCTGTCACATGAGGAACCTCTGATTACGACAAACGCATACTCGTAGTCTCTTCGACCTTAATTTTTGCGAGGTCCAGTGCTGTCAGATGATCGTGAAGCTGCACACTGTGCGCTAACTTGCACCACCAGCCCCCCATACTTCTGACCTACCATGATGTCACTGGATTTCTCGACCGTATTCATGTTTCTAAGTTGGGACTTCAATCAACGTCCGAGCGGCAATAGCGGCCAACAATGGTAATCAATTCGCTTGTTTTTTCCTCCTTTAGGCTATAGCATTGAGTATGAGCGCTGCACATTCGACGTTAGACAGTTCACATGTTCATTACCAGGATCATCTGACCTTTCCAAAATTTGAATGCAAGGGACTGCGATCACATATGCGTTTTGCAGTAAGAAGCCGTCTTGTGGCCAAAAGAATTCGTAGGCTCATCATACGAAGCAGACCTCTTCTGCAAGGCCCTTAGAAGGTGAAAAGAGTCGAGACAAAGAAAAGACTTACAAAATATGTGATTGTTCTGTGCTCCATTCCTCCTCATCCTCACTATCGGACACGTGCAGAATATGAAAACCTACGAGGACAAAGTGCGGCAGTTGCTTGATAAATGGAAGGAGCTTGGAGATCTCTATTTCTGTAAACTGTGCGCCTGATCCTATAGCCTGTGCGCCTATTACAACAGCGAGATAAGGTGGGAATGAAGAATAAGTCCTCCGCTGCGCAGTTATCCCCGGCCTTCTCAAGCAAACATCAGCTCATACAGATATATCGCATGTCCAGAGCACTCACTGCGTGCTGTCCGTTCTTGAAAGGTCTGCAGCTCATAACCCTCGTAGTGAGGCCCAGTCGTCGCCACTTCAAAATTACTGTGATCGCGAGAGGGGATCGAGTGCAGCGCGGATCCCTCGATCTTTGTGTAGTACAGCTTGCGTATAGAGATCATAAGCCGATTGGCAAGGATGGTGGAGACAGAGAAGGAGAACCCCGTTGCAACCTCGTTGAGTGTGAGCTGTTCGGGGCACAGACACATGAATGAGAGTCTGGAACTGGCACAAACATCGCATGAAACGTACGATATTGATACACCAGATGATCTGGTTTGCAAGGTATATCCAAAAGATGCTGTTGATACCCCGGTAAGTATAGTGATATCGAAGGGGAAAAAAAGACTCACACAGCAAAATAGTACACCGAATCTCGGGTGAGTATTCTCATCAATCTTCCACCCGTGCCAAATCTATGATCATACCATGCGCGCAACAAGCTCAGACCGAGGAAGGCGAGCTCCGTTACGAGGATACTGGTGTAGTAAAATGTTGCCCATGGGCGCCCCGGCTTGTCGCCATCCGCGCAAATAAAGACGCCTTGTGCAGGATTATTTGTCGCTGAGTATATATCAATTGAGCGCAAACATGCGAAAGAAGGAACGAAGACGAACCAACAGTCTTTGTAGTCATACCGAAGACCACGCCGATGACCGTGCTTTCGACAGCTATCAAAGAGATCAGTAATGCTACTATATATTTATTGTTCTTCCACATCGCGTAGAGACGCATCGTGAGGACAACTGCGGTATTAAAGATGTTTAGATGGGTGTTGTGAGATTGCGGGGGAGGTGATTTACGGTGTGTCGATATCACCTGGATAGCGGCACCAGCATTTTGCCAGTGGAAGAATGTTAGACCTGGCGAAGATCTCGGGGTGAGTGTAGCGAATGGCAGTCGAGAGGTACTGCCATACAACTGAAGTTCCAAGAATCAGCCTCCATGAAAAAGGATGAGTTTCATTAGATCGAGGCTCACTACTGTTTACGATTGAGGGGATCATTGAATCAACACGCGGGAGAAGGAACAGGGTAGGTTTACCTCAAGGGATGGATCGTCTCTCATGAAGACTGTTTTCATTATTCAGACCATGCGACGAGAGGATCTTACGAAAAGAACGCGCCGACAGCATTTCCACTGGTAAAGATAAAATATTTGTCTTGCTTTTGCCACGGAGAATATGGCTTGAGACTCACACCATAAAGCCCATGCCATAGTAACGACTCTACCCTCAACACGATCAACCAGCACCCTTCAGATGGAATTTTGACCGTTGACGTACGAAGAGAAATACAGCCTTCCCAAAGGACCATTTCTTTTTCTGTGCAGCGGTTAAGTGGGTTTCTGCTCTCAATCATGGAAGAGAGCTTGACGTACCCAGAAAAATTCGACCTAAAATTCGACTAAGCACATAGAGATAGTTCAACCATTTTCAAAGACGCACCTCGTTACTCAATTGTAGGACTACCACGCCAAAAGCGTTCAGTCAAGCAAGGCTAATGTAATATATATTCCGGATACTCACAATGTTCATAGACGATGAGAGTCGCAGCAGCCACTGCGGAAACCCCGCGGTTATCGCAGAAATACGAGCAGAGTGAAGACGCAGCGCACGCTGACAATTCCGTTCCCACTGTGCATGACGCCATGCAGTCAGGTCAATCGACATGTATGAGAGTGACGACGACCCCCGTTGAGGGCAATGACAATTCGCGGTGGGCACTATTCGGGCTGCCTGTGATGAATGAGAGAAGGAATGTGAGTGAGATAAGGGGTGGAGAACAGAAAGGATACATTTCTTGTAAAGCGAATACAGTATATGAGGGGGATATGGGAGGCACCTGGTTGATAGGCAATTTCTGCTATGAGCTCGTCGAATAAGTTTCCAGGGCAGGGCTAGACCATCCGGAGTCTTCGCCTGATTTAGGATTCGAAATTGCAAGATAAGTCGCATGCAACAGCATGCAACGAACCTGCTCGGCCGCCGTTGGAGCGATTTCGAGTGTATAGTTTTCAACATTCTAAACGCAGGACTAATTTCCGAGCCATGGCTAGGATCAAATGGGCCTTGAGACTGCCTTGAGGGGCTCTGACAAGCGGACATAGGGCTAGATGCGTAGAATCTCGATAGAAGAAGTACTGCATGTTCCTCGACTAGTCTCATTTCGCTACCTTTTGAGCTCAAGTCGAGGCTAGTTGAGGGGCAAGTTAAGTTCATTGATTGGTTGTGGTGTGGTGTTTCAGACTTATAAATTGACTTATCTGTCCGATTATCCTTTGAAATCCACGGATGTGCAAATACCTGCAAACACCTTGTCCTGGAGACCTGTATTTTCTCAGCTTTGGGAGTGGTGAGAATAAAGAACAATTGACATCTGTCTATTAAGCCATCAAGACAGAGAACGCGCAGCATGTACCAACCTCTTTACTTGGCTGACCTCTGTCGAAACCGTACATGTGTGACCACAACTCGACGACTTGACTCGACTTCCGTTCAGCTTGAGAACTTTGACAGCCTACCTCGAGCTATCGGAGGCTACGTCAAAAGCTGGCAGGCAGTGGGATGTCTCGCACCCAGCTAAGTTATCTCTGAGTCCATCTTCACACACCAGCGATAATCGCGTAGAAACAAGCGCGATTATAACGCGAGTAGAACACACCTCTCCACGTCTCTCATTGAACCTCCTTGATCTGCATCGATGACAGCGTCACCTAGTAACACCTTCGGCATATCCTACACTCCATCTTCCGTCTCGACCTTCTTGCCAAAGCTCGGCGAGCATTCTATCGCTTCCCTTCACGCGAGGGGCATTCGTTATATTCGTTTTCAATGGCACGATTATACCAACGTCACTCGCTATCGCGTCGTTCCGCTCTCTGCTTTTGCTGCTCTCCTCGCCTCCTCGCGTCCAGGAATTGGAATCACCAAAGCTGCGCTCGGCCTTATTGGGATCTCACTCGCGCCCGGGTTCACGGGCTCGGGTGAGTACCTGTACACGCCTGATCTCAGCTCCATGCGCACGTGTGGCTACGCACCAGGGCACGCCAGCATTCTCGGTTGGTTTGAAGAGAAGGAACAGGTGAAAGGGAAAGATGGGAGGAGCACATTTGAGACGTCGGATTGTCCGCGCACCATATTGAAGCGCATTGTGGAGTACGTGATTGTTACCATCATCGTCGTGGAACCGATCCGTTGATTGCTATCTCCTGTTTGAAGGGATGCCCGCATGGCTGGTGTCGAGTTCCTGGTCGGAATTGAGACCGAATTTATCCTTCTCAAATCGACAGATCCGATCGAGGCTGTGAACGATCATTCATGGTCCGTCTCCGCTGCGCTACCTACGGGCTCGGTGGAGTTTGTTGTTATGGAGGAGATCGCGGATGCGCTTGAGACATCAGGGATTGAACTTCTCATGTATCATGCTGAGGCGGCTCCAGGCCAGGTAAGCACCTTGCAGTTTCCAAGTTTGTGTGCGCTTCCCCCATGATCAACCTTCTACTATCTTGGTACCTCTTAAAGAAGATCCATTCTATGAACACCGGAGATACTCCTACGATCTTGCAAAAAATAGCTGTCCTCCATATCATTGCTATTTTCGTATGGGAATCCCAAAGTGTATGCTGACTATTTGTGTTGGCAACACAGTATGAAGTCGTCACAGGGCCGCTGCCGCCACTTCAAGCCGCCGATGCTTTGATTACTACGCGCGAGACCATTTTCAATATTGCAGCTAAACACGGTCTACGCGCTACTATGGCTCCTCGCGTATATTCCGATAATTGTGAGTAGCTTCTCATAATCCACGCCACTCTTCCACATGTCGTGTGTGATCTGTGGAAAGTGTCGAAGCCCTCTCCCAGGGTATTGAACTCATCAATAGGGTTCGTGGCATCTTATGGTAGATCCTGATGGATTCGACAGTTGGCACTCATTTGCGCTGTTCTCGATCTCCTTCGAACTCTTTCGCTGACGCGACACTGAATATTGGCAGGTGGTAGCGCAGCTCACGCACACATATCTGTCCACCCCACTGCTGACCGCGCCACGAAACCTCCGCTCCCAAATCCTGATACAAACAAATCAACGACGATGACGCCTCTCGAGCGTTCCTTCGTCCAGTCTCTCCTTGAACATCTTCCAACGCTTGCGCCCTTCACACTCCCTACGCAGGCTTCGTACGCACGAGTACAAGATGGTGTCTGGTCCGGTGGAACCTATGCCTGCTGGGGCCGCGAGAACCGCGAGGCTCTCGTGCGTCTCACAGGCCCCCAAGGCTCGCATCATCTCGAAGTCAGGTCGCTAGACGGCACCGCTACCCCTCACATAGCGCTGGCGGCGCTTCTCGCTGCTGGGATGTTGGGTGTCACAAGCGGACGGGAGCTCGAAATTGCGGAATGCGAGGGGATGGCGCGCGATTTATCGGAGTCACAGAGGAAGAGAATGGGTATTGTCGGGAGGATGCCGAGGAGTTTGAAGGAAGCGCGGGAAATGTTGAGGAACGATAAGATCATTTGGGACGCTCTGGGAATAGAATTCGTTGAGAAGTATCTGGCGGTGAATGAGGTAAGTTGCCGTCGTAATAATTCATTATATCCCGTTGACTCGATTCCTTTGCAGACATTAGAGAAATTCCTAGACGCGGGATCTCCTGCGGCCGATATGAAGCGCCTCATAGAGCTCTACTGAGCGGAGCCTTTACCGTGAAGGTCTCATGAGGCGAGTGCTTCTTGATAGACATAAATTTAGGCAAATTCATCTGTAATTCCTAATGACTTGCAACGACTGTCCTCTTGCAATGAACGGACAGGAATGAGGGTTTGCGGACTTTTGTGGCTTCTTACGCTCCGCAGTTTCTCCGGGCGGTCTAATTGGAGATAGACATCACTGTTAGATGGAGAAAGGTATGACAATCTCTACCTTGGACTGGTCCTTGTTCGACACCACCGTTGATGGACCGCACAAAGATCCCGAGGTCCCGACTGACTTCGCGTCTGACGTTGGCGATAATACGCCGAGATCACTTACACTCCCCATGCTCCGGTGCTTCAGACCATGAGTGAACAAACGCTGCCAGCAGATCTTTCTTACTTCTCGTTCCTGCTCACGCGTACCACGATCCGTACTGCATACTCTATTCTTTTGCAGCAGCAAAAATAGACGTCTTGTGATATGATCACTCAAATGTTTTCAAAATATGTCCCCACTCAATGACCGCCCGGAGGAATCTATTGCCTCGTGGGAGCATTAAGCTTCTTGCATTTCGCTGAAGGTCATTGCATCTTCATTTACAATGCCTTGCATCAACTCATATCTCCATCAGGTGACATCCTTGCGTCTGTTTGCATCTTGGCGACGTTTTCCCAGAGGCCTCACGTCGCGTCGGCGACACATGGAGCGCCTCTTCGAGTTCCAATAAATATCCGAGACCTTCAAGCATTCCGCTTCCACCTGCTTTCCTCGCTCCTGTTCGCCTAGGGCCTTTCCGTTATCACATATCTAATCGTTTCCCAGTTGTCGAAACGATGTTGATCGCCGCATTTGTCATGGTCGCTGCATTTGTGGGGTCTGCGAACGCTGCTGCTTGGGTGAGTGCTTCCTTGAACTTTCGAGCCCTACAACGAGCCCGATTGCTGATCACTTCATGCTCTACTACTCAGCCTTTCGATGTCACCACTATATCGGCTCCTGATGGTTCGATCACGGCCAAGTTTGTCTCCTTTGGTGCGACTATGACCGAGCTATGGGTCAAGGACAAGCATGGAGAAGCCCTTGACATCATTCCCGGGTACGACGACAATGTACGTAGTATCATCGCCTCTCCTTACGATGAACAAGAGTAACAAACGGGATACGTAGTCCAAGCTACTGACCGACCCTGCGCATCCTGTGTTTAACCCGATTGTCGGACGGTATGCCATGATTTTTTCCCCTTATTCACGACATTTCAATATTTCTACTCCAGCTATGCCAACCGCATCAAGAATGGTTTGCTCCCGCCCTGCTTCCTTTCATAAATTCAATCAAGAATCTTAGCACACCCCGAATTATAGGAACCTTCTCTATCCCTATCTCACGCGACCCTCCTGCAAATGGGACTGGCGTATATCATATCCCCACGAATGATCATGATGGTACCCTGCGTCAACAGATGTCTCATGCCGATTGGTGTTGACAAGTCTTCTTCCCTAATCAGGGCAAGACACTCTCCACGGCGGAATCTACGGATGGGATCGTCGCAACTGGACAATTGTTTCTCAATCACCTACTAGCGTGACCTACCACCACCTTGATGCCGCTGATGAAGGCTTCCCCGGAAATGTGACTGCTTTTGTGAGTTGTATTGTGTCCCGCATCATTTTATCAAACGAAGTATATGCCTTGTATGGCGCCTGCGTCTATCTGTTCTCTCGAGATTTGCACTACTGATTTGTGTGTGGATGAAAATTCGTTTTCTTCAGGTGACGCACTCGGTCGAATCTGGAACGCTCAAGACGCAGGTTTACGCAACTGCAACTCGGGAAACTCCCATCATGCTCACTCAGCATATCTACTGGTATTGATACCAACTCTTCGTATCTTCTTCCTTGAAGTGAATATCTATGGTTGACTTCTCTAGGAACCTTGACGCTTTCCGCACAAACACGTCCAACTGGAATACGTCCAATGTTCTGGACCACAATTTGCAGGTCACCGGCTCTCACTACATTGTCACAGATTCCAATGGTCTCCCTACTGGACCCATCCCTACCGTCGAAGGTACGCCTCTGGATTTCCGGACTTCGCAAGCAATTGGCTCTAGATGGAATGAGACCGTTGGCGTATGTGGCCCCGGTACGTCTTCAAGTTCTCAGTGTAGGGTAAAGTCAAACAGACAATCGACTGTGAACGCTAGGATGCCAGGGATATGATAACTGTTGGATCTATGATGGTTCGGCAGAGAACACTCCCGGAACAACACTTTGGAGCGACTTCTCCGGTATCAAGTATGTTGCTTCGTATGTACATCGGGCCGGCTTTTGATGATTCGTTTCGAAGAGTCGAAATCACGACCAATCAGCCAGCCGTGCAAGTATATACGGGAAACTATCTGGATACACCTCGCAAAGCCGTCCACGGCGGCCCGACTTTGCTGTATAGTCCTCACTCAGCAGTTGCCATTGAGCAGGAAGGTTACATCGCCGCGATCAACAATCCCGAATGGAATATCGATCAGATTTGTGAGTTCGTCCATGCATCTTCTTGGTCGCCAGATGACATATAGCTTCTTCAGACGCACCTGGAAAGGACTTCACGTGGAGTACAGTGTACAAATTCTCTATCGTGCACTGAGCGACGATGTGGTCGAACGATGTGAACGTGACAATACGGTGTTATCGATTGCTTGCAAATTCCGTGTCAGGATACTTCAAAGGAAACGCACAAGAGCCGTAGTGAGCATTTCATTACGATTGTCCAGCATGGCCTGCCTGGATTCTGCGAAGCCGGCCAACAAAAGGTGTTAACAAGCTCCAACTGTATTCGGTCCAATATGAGGGAAGCCGAGTCATACCTTTCCAGAAACTGCAGTGCCGCTTCTGCTCGTCCTTTGGCATCCGCTAACTGCCGTATATGTGCCTGTTGTTTAGTCTTCATCTCCCGTCCGTTCGTGCATTCGATAGCGCGATCAAGCTGAACCACTAGTTCATCTCGATTGGCTATTACCCAAGATGGATTCAACCTTGAAAGCATCTCTCCCATGGCTTTAATCGAGGTCGCTTGAAATGTGAAAGCCCCGATCCACTCTGCCCATGGAAGCGTGAGTTTGGGTTGCACCAAGTCGTTCGCAGCCTTCAATGCCTGAAGCAGCGCTTCGCCCGTCTCTGGACCCCGCAAACCCTTCTGAGTATCCGCTATGCAACATAGGAATATCGCGAGGCCTTGAGTCAATGCATATTTTGCAAAGCTAAACATTCACTACGTACCGTAGCTGGCTAGTCGTTTCAAGCATGCAAGCGCGAGCGCACCAATCGCAAATACTTCCTCGCTCTTGTCTCCTTCAAAATCGGATACCGCACAACATACAGTCTGGATGAATCCCGGTAAACCCTCCACGACGAGCTCTTTCACAAAGTTCTGCCGATTTTCCTCTAAAGGGAGACGGTCATTGTTTTTCATCATCAGAGGACGCAACCCACAGACCATGATTGCTGGCAAAATATATATTTCGCAATATGATTGCCATCTTGTGATTCGGATCCTGAAGGTTCTCGGGCGTCACTTTGCGAGGCAGCTTGCTCCTGTAGTCCTCAGCGTGGATGATAACCTCTAGCGAAATGGGATGGTGATTTCGACGGGCAAGAGGAATATGTACGCACCTTCCTCCTCGACAAGGATGACTACTGCAGCTATTACTCTGGGGGTTGCAGTAGTCAGGTGCTTGAGATTATTACGATGTTCCCAGTGAGCCATTGAAGTGGCGGCGACAAGGTTGACTCGTGTTGAAAACGGGACTTTCTTCAATAGAGACTCGTCCCGGACCCATCGAAGTTCCTCCATCTGAACCATCGTGTTCCGAATACGCGCTATACAGTGAACATCAGTTGTGCGCGCGACTCGATACAAAATAGCCACTTACGATGAAAAAGCAGAAACGATACGATCCGCAAGCAATCAAGCTCGATTTTCTCACCAGTGTGAGGATCCATGGCGCTCCCGTGTGTCAGTCGCTGTAGAGCGATTAATACAGTCCTGAGCTTATCGCTGAGCGAACATCTGTCGGCCGATAATCCAGGCTGAGATCTCAAGCAGACTATCGGAGGACGTCAAATAACGTTGGAACTTGCAAAAAAAAAAAAAAAAAAAAAAAAAAACGTACCATTGTATATCAATTGAGCGAGTAGGCCAATGATGATAACCTTTGCCTTCGGACGAATTGCCCGTTTACAGGTTCTTCTCTCAACGAGCTCCTCGAATTTCTCGTAGTGATTGTACAACTCTTCGAAACCGGAAGCTACACCCATGCAATCAGCAACTGAGAGTGCCCGACAAGACTGATGATATATACCTGTGGATGCCATGATTCTTAGTGCCTCTGCCACTAACAAGAGCAAGTCGTCGTCTTTCTGCTTTTCCTCCGCGGTCTTTGATCGGTGGTCATCCATCCACTTCCAGAATCCTTTCAATAAACTAGAGCGATATCGATCTAGCCATCTGAGCTCCCAGTAGTTGTCCTCAGACGTCGGAATACCAAAGGTGTAAACCCTTGTAAGATGGGCGAAGAGATTAGGATTTCCTTTAAGAGCCTTGGGTAACTCAGTGTGCGTGCGATACCAGAGCTTCACTGATATGTGGATCTTTTGAGAGGGCAAAACCCGACGACTCTGACCTCGATGGGGAGCGCTAGAAATATATTAGTCGTGAAGTCCGTGGAGAGTTAGAAGGCTTACACGGTAGTTATAGCCTTCCAGTGACTAGATATAATGCGATAGTCCTGCCACGCCGATATCGGAAGGTATTCCAACGGCCGCCAGAACCCCTTGACCGAGCTCCGCACTGATCCTTGTCGCAGAAAATGAAGAGGAAATAATTCCTCAGGATTCCAACCGTACTCATGAGCGTGAAACCGAAGTCCAGCTGCTTCAGCCTCCTGGATCATCCAGTCGACACTGAACGCTGGAAGATGTACACCTGTTTCATTACCGCCACCACTGAGAGTGATGAGATAAATTTGATGAAACCATCGCCGAAACAAGATAAAGAAACATACACGTCGCTGTGAGTCCCAACGAACCAGACTTCCTTGACATCTGGCTTCGATTGTTTGCTTGCAGCCTCTGGTTGGACTTTGTCATCTAGATATTCTGCTAGGAACTTAACACGACGTTCATCGAGGGCGAGCGCATGCCGATAGTACTTGACGTTCTGAGATAGCGACGCCAAAGGCAACGACATGTGGCGGAATGGTCCAATCGATGAAACGGTATCCCTGATAAAAGAGTAAGCGTTGAGTACATTATAACAAGATAGTCTCTTACCAAACCCCGACGAACTGAATCTTGACGGGCCGAAACATGACTTTATTGAAATCTTCATCCTTTCGGATCGCTTGTTCGTATGCACTGGCACAATGAATCAGAAAGAATATGAGGGCAATGAAACTGATAGCAATACAATGGAATCTGCTCCACATTCCCAGCGTAGATCAGGCCAACCTTATAGATAAAAGAGGGAAGTTAAGAGGTACTGAAGCGTGTTCAAAGGTATTTCAGCTCACCTTGTTGATCATTCCTGCTAAAGTTCGCACTTGGTAGGCTCCACGTGAAAATCCTTAACGACGACGTTGTGAGCTGGCATGCGAGCAAGTGATAGAACAATTCCTCACCGAAAAGATATATATCATCATCAGGTTCATAATTATTGGACAGCCATTGATATGCCTTCATGACCATTACCTCAAAATGCCTTGGGAAATGTAGGTCAAAGCGCGCTCGAAATCAAAACGTGACTTACCATGCGAAAGCGAGATCAACCATCGATCTGAACTTCTGCATCAAGTATGCAATCGGGAGCTTGAAAGTTTGGGTCGCGGCGTAGGTGCCGATTCCGCTGCTATAGTACGTCATTTGCTTCCTCGGACAGCACTTCCCTCTTTTTGGATCCACGACGGGGTCGAATTTCACACCCCAATCCTTCTCGATGTGGTCGCATAATTGTACGACGAATGTATTCTGCGCGAAGACATTGAGTATTGTATTGTAGATTATGAGTGACTGACGCACCTTAGCTCCAATCTTGTTCGACGTGCCATCAAGACAAACGATGAGACTTCGAGAGCCCAGTCGTCGTTTGCATGTATCGCACACAGTCGTATGCGCTGTCTGAATCTCTCGGTCAACATACGAGGGCATAGTTAGCGAGGATGCGGCGAGTTTAGGTGGTGTGATGTGCATGTAGCAATGGCGTTTATTCGACGCCCCGTCATTTATATCCCTCGTCTAGGAGGTATAGGCGACGGATTGTAACAACCATGCGTTGCAGACGTGCCGCATCCTCACCTTCCACAAAATTGCACCCCAGAAGGTGTGTGTGATAATCAGTATTCACCTAGCGTGGTTAAATGTTGCATTCATTCGTCAGATAAGCAGGACTAAGGAGATGCCTTATCCCTTTTTAGATCCGAGACAAACTCGGCTCCATCGATCATCCGACAGTGCACGCGGCCAAGGTCACACGCCGATAGCGTAAAGGTCTGGCGTGAGCATGATCGGAGGTTATGCTGCGAGAACGAAGGTGACAAGATGAGGCTTTTGGTAAGCCGTTGTCGGGATATGACCTACCTGACTTGGAACGGACTTCAAAGAGGTCAAGCTGTGGCCTCGAGGAACGTCAAAAACGGGGCCGGAATAACTTTCGATCAATGTACCCCCGAAGTCGAGGTCAGCATACTTCTAGGCTACCTGGATTGCTGTTTTCAAACAAGATCACTAGCCATCGCGAGGTTCGATCCGACCCACCCTCGTGGTCGGCTGATGGCAACACGTGTGTTGGCAGACAGACGCCTGCCATTCGAGGGCGCGCATATATGCCGCCTGGACCTGCTGAGTAAATACACACACTTAAGGAGAAATGAAAGACAAGCTCTGACCAAAAACATGGTCTGAATCCTGAATGAGCATTAATCTATATATACGCCTTTTTATTGTCAGTTTGGAATCAGACCGCAACATGCATGAAAGTCGTGCGGCTGAAAATAAGCTCCAATAGACATGTCAGCGTCTCGGTTCTTGACAACACGCGTCTTTTCATCTCCTAGTAATTGGACGAAAGCACTCACTTGTTCTAAACAGACAAAAGCTTGCTGTCTAATCCACCCTGCAGGTCTTGGATATTTTTCACACACCCATAAGGGTTCTCCTATTGGAGGCCGTCATCTACTTGCCTGTGAATGTTGGACGTTGAATGCGCGATGCAATGTACCCCGCTTGATCTTGTTGGTGAGAGGATGCCACGAACATTCTGCGGACCGTGGGAATCACTCCTAGATGATGCGTGTTTGGCCAGGCTTGGCCGCGTCTCACGCAGTCGTCTGACAAATGAGCATCCATCGACCCGGCAACCAGTCACGATGTCATTCTCCTTCATCCGCGCTGCCTCCGTAACTTGGCGCAGCCCTCAGCCGTCTGACATCGAGTCCAAGTTCAGTCCCACTGGGAGCTTGTTCGGATCACAGGGACATACACCATCACCCCTTTTCCCCCCTCACCCGCGCACTCACCATCATCCCTGAGCGCCCCGCAAAGCCCCCTCTTCCATCTTCTGACGCGTTCGACGACTTCTTCGGTGCAGCACGCACTACCTGCACTTCAGACAGCCGTCACCATGAACACCCTATTCCCTCATCCCCTCCGATGGGGACAGCTCTCCCACCCGCATACGCGTATCCACCCCCTGCGCCGATCCATGCAGACCCTGCGTTTGACGAGAGTGAGCTCCCGAGCTACGCCCAGCTCGAGGCTGTACATGCGCGTCAACCCATCTCTGCTGAGCTAGAGTCTATCACTCTTGCGCCATATTTCTTCAAATTTGATATCAATGCGTCTTTTTTTTTCCATCGTGTCTTCATTTTTCTCACAGGATATTGATTGGTATCGTTTAATTGTGTAGTCTTCCCACCATTGTGGTTCCTTTCAGTCTTTATCCTCTTCTCTCCCCTCAGCGCGCCCGCTGATTGGGAGATGACGAAGACCCCTGCCAAACGCAACGCGCTTTTCGACACCATGCGCAAGGCCGAGTACAAGTGGGCGCGGAGAGGCATCGCCGCGGCTGCACTCCTGAGCGTGATGATCACCGCCATAGTGATCATCGCGGTCTCACTCTCTCACACATGAACACTTCCCATCTCCTCTCGCCTTCGTCCTGGTCGACTTCCATCACATCATTCGGTTTTCAAAACCCTGACCATCACGAAACTTGTTCTCTCCATTCTTGACTTATACTGCACTCATCTGTCTCCCCATGTTTATTAACTATCTTGTATCGACTTGCGCCTTGTATACTTAGCTTACCGCCTCGCTCTTTAGCTTATAATTCAAATGCCACAATACCCAGATAGACATTCCGTATACCAACCTCTACGCTTACAAGGCGAATCTCCGTAATCAGGGCAGTAATCCCATGAATAGTGGTCCCAATATCCCTTTGGCGTGTAGAGATATAAATAACAGGCGCTGTAGTGTGTTCGCAAGAAACAGATGTAAAATCAACGAAGCACAGCTCAACCGCGCAAACAAGACGATGCAAAATTAGAATGTGTCGTGGTACCCTCGAGCCAACCAAAATGATCATGAACACGTCCCTCCTTATGTACCCTTTTTGCGAGTCGAGAAAGATAAGGTCGAATCACGCGTGCCCTACTCCTTCACTCCTTCCCTTCTCCTTACAGGCATCAAGCTTTATCTCGCTCCTCGTCCTGTTCAACGCAAGGCGCCAATATTTTCCATCTGAAATGGTTGCCGACCCGAAAGCTGTAGTTGACAGATCCATTCATCCTCGCCAGGCTCTTCTCTCTTGGATTTAGGCCCTATAGGCAGCGCCCGTCTGATGAGATTTCAAAGAATTCTGATATACACTCACACAAGCATCGTTCTTAGCCGGTGATAATGCACGCCGTGTCCCGCGGCCATTCGTGCACAACATCGTCCGCTCGCGGTCGCCCAAAGTTCGACAGCTCAATGCCGTGAGCTTCGCCATGGACCTGCTCATTTCTCTCAATGTCACCCTCATCTTCCTGACCGATCTCGGGATGCATCACGGTTCCTCGCATCGTGGCAAAAGCGATCGACCTCGTTGTTTCGGTGATCGTAGACGGCAACAACGACGAAGCATTGTGGAGGTTGAGAATGAGTCGCGACATCATCGTGATCGAGATACTGTGGTTGGCGTCATATTAGATTGATGAGTCGAGTTCATCCACGTCTTACCAGCTAGCAAACGTAGAGAGTCCACCACGCAATGGACCTGACGCAAACTAGAACGCACGTCAGTCAAGATGAGGAGGTCACAAGGCTCAAAACGGATGTCTGTACATAAAAAGTCAACACATTTGCCAAATTGGCTAGAGCCATGACGCTAATGCGTTGAGGGTGATCAGCAATCCGTGCAAAGCTCACTGCGAGACGCGTACCCAAAGTACATCGCGCCTAGCAGCACAAATTTGGTGAGCCTAGATGCATTGCAAAAAAACTATCCATACATGCCGTCTCGGGCAATCAAGTCTATTAGATCCATCGTGTTCGTGCGGTTTTCATTCAACCTGGGGAACCACAGGCGCATGTCCTGTCGATGCCTGTATGATTTGACGATGGTGAGGACAAATACTGTCATATCGAACACTATCTGTGCCTCCCATGGGGTCGCGATGCCTGTTGAAACGATGTGGCGTTAGCCACAATAAAAAACAACATCTCTCGAATCACTTACGCTTTGCACTGTATGATTGAGGTAGGGCGAGGATATTTTTAGCAACATAACATGCGTCCAAGCAATGTGCCTCCAGTACTACCTGCTGGGAGATAGGCTGCTGTGGCAGCCATAGATCTGATCGCCACTAAAGACGGTACTTTGTGATGTGACTAACATCCACTGTGTGTCCCCGAGATCAATGTAGTCGATGCGTATTTAGGTCAGCGTTAGTGTAGCATTTCAACATTGCGACGTACACATGCAAGAACGATTGCGCCAAAGATGATCAGCGACAGCGCTGAAAGTATACGGCGCGACTTTTCGTAAAACGCATATGTGCGCAGCGTGAGCAGGACTATGTATTTTATTATGTTATGCTTCACTTGAGAATAGTAGAGAGCATACTGCCGACCACTGTTTGGTTGAATACGAGCAACAACCGGTGAAATAGGGTATACTCTCGACAGCTGCAGTGTGATACATCAAGGCCGACGACTATCTGAGAATGATTGAGGACGCACCTCTGTAGTTGGAGGATTAATCTCGATGTATTACGACGTATGCGCAACGAACTAAAACTGACCTTGGGACTTAGAGTAAAATCTCCGAGCGTATAAACCAGAACAGCAACATACCCGATAAGCGGTACACCACGATGCACAAAAAACCACAGAGAGGCTTTGGCACGTGGGCGGGACCATATGCGTGAAACTTCCGTGGACAGAGTTATCAGGTGGTCGTAGTACAAGATGACTGCGGAGTGTGCGGTGAGATCACCTAGGACTCCGCGCTCCGAAGCTGTAGTAGATAGGCCATACCAACTGCAACGAGCTGCAACTCGTTATATAACCTACTGCGAAGGCAGTCGTCATTCGAATCAGCTTCGACAAAGATGTCGATGTGGATTCACGAATTCGGACTTACATAGAACGCATGTCTGTGGCTGAGGACATGGTGGAGCAAGTAAGCGTGCTGGCGGTGGGAAAGGAAGCAGTCAAGGAGAGCCCTTTTCAACCGTGTAACGTCCATCGAATACTGTGGTTGATGGCTTTGGATGAGGATGCTACGTTCCTATACTTGACAGACTATATTAGTAAAACATCGTCCTTCAATCAATATCAGCACATTCTGAATCACGCTGTCAAATTGTTTGGGAGCCAAATACGGCCGCTCAGGACCACTCCCGTGAGTAGGAAGTGAACACATACACCTCTTTCCATCCTCAACTAGACTTCGAGAGGAAATTCTGGTGAAATAATGTCATACAAGCACGTACTAGGAATCTGCGCTCCACGAGCAGATCCAAGGATAATAGGACGCGTACGGAAACGCCAACCCACGTCAATCAATGGGTTGCATCTTGGAAACCAACTTGTTTTTATCAGTCCTTCGTCTCTAGTTTGGGAAGTTTCAAAGCTCAGCGCGAGAATTCGTGCTCGGCAGTTGGATTGGTCATATCAGATGATTGAGACTCACCAGGCATACACAAACCATCTTGGGATGTTGTCATGTGCGCCCGAGGTCATGTGCGTACTTGCCCTCAGTGCTTCCATTCCAAGAGCCGAGTAATTAATGGAACGCCAGGGCACCAGTGTGTAGAACAACGATTGCTAGCGGATCTAAGCCAGAATCAGTATGTCAGATTGGATCATGTCCAACAATGCGCACCTGCAGGTTACTCGCCAAGCCCATTGAATATGGCCCCCGTCTCGGTTGACTTTCATGGGCTGTTGAGGTTCTGCACGACAGGACAGCATCTTGGGGCGGCCGAGAGCCGCCGAGTTGAGTGTGACTTCGCTCCTGCCAAGGATAACTTCCTTAAAACAGCCAATCAATCAAGCGCTACTTCCTATATTCCGCGCGTCTGTTACACGAAGGCCCCGCAAGTATAGAGGGTATAATGATTCCCTGGTGGAGGTCAACGAGGAATTCAACACAAGATTCGCTTTGAAACACGCCCGGACGACAGTACCACCATGCTCCTTCCCATGATTTCTTCATCATATCTGAACATGTTCATTCGCTGATTGTGGCCGCTCAATCCGACTCAGCTCAATCGCACGAGTCGCGCTGTCCTGAGTTTCTGCGTCAGAGTGGTTACTTGGTAGCATTTCCGTCCCATCTGAAATTGACTTTCTCGCATCGCGCATAGAAGCAAAGGTCATCGAGGATGTTGTAGGGTGTTGAGATGGCAGTAGCAACGAAGCATCGTGCAGATTTAGCACGAGGCGCGACATCATCGTGATAGAGACACTGTGGATACATGAATGACAGTCAGGGAATATATACAACGAACAACCCCATGAGCAAACGCACCAGCTGGCGAATGTTGAAAGTGAACCACGCAATGGATCCTGAACATGAATGGTTTTTGAATTCAGTGGCCCTTGTATCACGACTGGTGGGCGCACCGACGTCAACTAGGACCATGCCTGTCAGTTTCATCATCGCATAACGAGAAACAGCGCAGGCCGCACGTACATAAAATGTTAGAACATTTGCCAAATTGACCAACGCCATCACTCTGTCAAAGTCAACATGGTCAGCCAGATGCCTGTGTAAAAGACGTCGAATATCTACCCAAAATATACTGCGCCTGTATACATCTGAACCGGTGAACATGACACAGGGAACGGGCAAATCTTACCATCTCGAAACAGCAACTCTACTAGTTCCAGCGTACCCGAACGCTCCATTTGTAACCCTCGAAACCATCGGAGATTTTCCCTATGCTTATAGGATTGAACGAGAGTAAGGCCGAACACAGTGATATCGAACAGCATCTGAGCCTCCCAAGGGGTTGCGAGATCTTTCAGGCAGATCTCATGAGTTATACCAGCATACCACAGGAACCAGGCAACCACTCACGGACTCCGCTAATGTTCCAATGGAGAGATGGGGGTGGCCAGGAACACATCAGGAACTTGAAATGCTCTCAATAAATTACGTACGTGTCAAATGAGAGGCTGCTGTGACAACCGTGTACTCGCGCGCCAGATATCATGACACTATGCTGCGTAACTGCGTTCCACTTACCCATGCGATCCAAAGACATATAAATCAGCGTAGATTCGAGTAACTCTCTCAAGGATGGAACGTACACATGCGAGTAGTACCGCTACAACGAAGAGAAGACAGAGGACGGCAAGAACGCGACGCGATTTTTCAAAAAATGCGTAAGTGCGCAGTACCAGTAGGACTAGGAACCAGGGTTTGTCACTATCATCTTGAGTGGAACTTTAGAAACTCGCTACTTACCGGCCACCATCGCTTGGTTGAACGCGAGTAAGAACTGATGAAATAAGATATATGCTTGACAGCTATGACAAGATACATCATGTCCCGAATTTAAGTTTTGCGTGATAGAGGTCGTACCTCTTCGAAGAGAAAAAGGAATCAGAAGCGTCGGTTTGAATATATCGTAAGGACATTTCGGGACCTGAAGACCCACCTTCTCGCCTGGAACAAGATTTCCAAGTGCATAAATTAGAACAGCAATGTGGCCAATGAATGGCACATAACGGTGCAGAAAAAACAACATGGACGGCTTGGAGAAAGGACAGGACCACATATGGGAGATCTCGGTGGAGAGTGTTATAAGATGATCATAGTATAATATAACTACAAAGGGCAGCGAGGTCAGCAACTGTACAATTCCAATCGTATATGTTTTACCAATAGGAGCGAGTTCAAGATAGTCGCTGAGCACGCTGCGAATTGAGGCATGTGAATTGATACTGAAAAGAAGAGTAGCTTCGGAGGCTGTTCTCACATTGCTTGTGTATCTGTGTTCGAGGGCATGGCCTAAGTGATGATAAGACACCAGTAGGAGTTGTATTTATACGAGCTAAGCGGCAGCAAATGATGGCGGTGGATGCAGATCCAAGATTAGGAGATAAATCCGTACTCACTGATATTTTCGTACGCGCACCCGCGACGGCCTCGCAGAATCCGTGATACGCGGCTTGTTTACTCAAGCTCTGGGATCCGTAATCGCCCAACTCCAGTCTAGAAACATCACACCTCAGGCCTCATCTTCCAAAGTGACTCCGAAAAACGAACGATTTGCAGATATGTCCTGTTTTATCGCAGCTGCAGGCACACGTTACGGGATTTGCGACGTTTACATCTTTATGAGCGCGATCTCTCGGCGGCTTTTAAGAGTTACTGGGGGTTTGCTCGTGTTCTGGAGATGGAGGTTGATAATATCAAGTCTCATTCTGCGAATATCGATTGATCAATAAACCGGTGAAGGTTGGAATGGCAAAAATCTTGTTGCTGAACTCGCGGACAGCGCACTACAGAAGACTACAGAGCATGTGTTGCGTTCCAGGTCCACAGGCAAAATATTGCATCTATCAAACAGATCAGAATTGACAGATTGACAGCATGTGATGAGCCTCGTACACTGTAAAGCGGTGTCAACGCCTGATGTACAGTCGAAAGCGTCATACCTCATACTCCATAGCAACAGGACTGCCAGTAGAACGAGTTGCATGGGGCTCACAATGTATTGACCGATAGCAGCACATCTCACATGTTATCCAGCTCTTCAGTTGCTGCTGTGCAGTCGGTGCACAGGTTGCAGACGGTGGGTTGAAACCCGAGGAAATCATTCATGATCTCATCTCACAGGAAAAAGAACCCCCCGTGAGAACATCGTGGGAACGAGAAACCAGGGTCGGGCCGGATAATCCTAACCTTGGTCTAGGTCTTACCATCACGTCTTGTAAGACCCTCACACACTGTACTCTCGCATCGTTTTTTGAGCTCCAGTGATCTTTCGCCATTCCTCTCCTCATATTCTGTATATAAACTCTAGCGGACTCGGAACACGAACCAAGCATCTGTCTCGCGCCCGATACGCCCGCCCCCCTCTTCCAAACCCTCTCCAAACCAGGTTTGTGAAACCACCTAACATCTCCTGGACAGAGTGATTTCTAGCCGATTCTTCAAGAGAGCTGTTATGAAATTCGCGTCCTTCCCAAATATCTTCACTACTCGGGGAGGCGCCCAGTCGCGTGTTGAAGACATTGAATCGCGGGTGCCAACACGCCTTACGACTGATCCCATGGACGACTTCTTCGGTGCCCACAAAGGCATTTCCAAGTCTGGCAATCACCAAGGCAGACATGTAACGCCCTCAACCCCTACAAAGGACATCGCGCTACCGCCGCCCGCATACGCGTACTCGCTTCCAAACAGTTGCCGCAATGACACTCTGGTAGATGCCCGTGAACCACCGAGCTACACGCAGCAGAGGATCTCATATGAACCGGTCACCTTAGCTCAATATATGTTCAAATTTGGTTTCAGTATGTCTTCCCGCGCGCGCATTCGATTGTCGGAGAATAACAAGGCTTCATCTACGCAGTTTTTCCACCACTGTGGTTTCTGTCGATTTTCATACTCATAATGCCCCTCACTGCGCCTCCTGACTGGGAGCTGAACAAGACAATTGCGGAGCGTCAAGCACTGCTCGATGCGATGCGCAACGCCGAGCGCAAATGGGCATGGAGGAGCGTCACTGTAGCTAGTTTGTTGAGCGCGGTAATCATCATCATCGTTGTTATTGTCGTCTCGGTCGCACGTTAACGAGCTTTCTCTCTGAGTTTCATCTTATCATCATCAATCCCTCCATGACATCATAGACCTTCCTCATACCAATATCGGCACGCTCTCGTTCGCGAAGCTATCATTACGTGCATGATCCCCCACTTCATCGTTTTTTGCTCTTGTACTGCCTCGATTTGTCGTCCTAGTGTACTCTCTATCCCGTTGTATCTTTCGTTGATTAAAATCTTGTATGACTAGCTTTCGATATCATCTATTGGTGCTTCGTTTTGCATTCCAGCAGCTTACTTCGAGATATTCCGTAACGCACCAGGAGGTTCAACAAGCCATTCATTTTGCTCCTGAACTATAGGCCTTGCCTGGCAGGGCGTAGGCAGCTTTTCACATGGGCAGCCAATTGCCTGTGGCAGTCCCAGACAGCACTGATGGTGTCGGTAGTGGAGGAAAAGCTCGGAAGTCCGCGGTGTCGGCATCCTAGGGAATTGCACGTGCGATCGAGGGCTTATTCCATTCTCGGACCGGATCCCTTATGGCCGCTGCCTCGACTGCCTCGACTTTCCACCGTGGCCCGAGACTCAAGACACGACCCTGTCAAGAAAAAACACGGAAAATCTTGTCTATACTTGGGAAATCGATCAAAAATGGCACCTGAAACGATTCACAGCCGACAATAGCTACGACGACGTCACAAGCTGAATCGGTTCGTCGACTTGTCGCCTTGTTCCTCGCTCTGTTACCCTGTGCGCCTACGATACACTGACACAGAAGCACACTCCACCTAACCGACGTAGTCAGGCAGTGCAATGGCTATTCCATTGTCCATCTAATTGCTGCTCAGGGCTCTTGTCGAGGACTGCGCGAGCCTGGATTGTCTCAAGTCTGCAACCTTGACGTAGGCTATAGACTATTGGTGAGTGATCAGTAGCCTTGTAGAGATGATTTTGATGCTTTTTGAACTATCGCCTCGTCGGCAGGGGATGGCAGGTCGGCGAGACACAATCTATCCTGGGGACGATGCGCAGATCTCCGGATTATGTACTACAGGTTTCCCCCAACGCTTATTTGAAAACAATGGATCGATCAGGACCTGGGTTATAACACAGGTATGCCAGGCTTGAGCACGCTGCATTTCTATATCTCAGTCGCTCTGTTGCTTCACTACACAGCTTCAATTCCTACTATGTCTTTGTCTCTCGAAGGAAAATTCGGCGGGAATGTGCACATTCAACCTGTGCTAGGCTTCTGGGACCTGTGCATCTGGCCAAGCACTGTCGATATCTTGTTCACAATTGCTGTGAAGTCACCGTCAATTCCTCAAGTGGTGCCGCACGGTGGAGACCGATCAGCCTCCGATCAAGTATGTGCGCAATCGTAAGGTTTCTACGGCTCAGGATAGGCTTAGAGAGCCCTACACAGAACTTTATCTTCCAACAGATCAATTTCGTTTATGCTAGGGGGGACGAGCATGGAACACGTAAGTCTCATTGCTTGGGGTACAAAAGGTGCGTTTGTCAATGCTTTTACAGGTCAACGTCTCCACTTATACGTCCCTCACACTCCACCGCAACTTTTACGAGGCTGCTCTCCGTATAACTCATTCCTCATCTTCCAACCAAGTACATGTCTTCGTTGCTACAACATCTCCTGCACAGGTGGCGTCGTTCGCGACGCTCAGTTTCCACGCGTGAACATCATGATAGCGTCGGGCTAGATGTAGTTGCGGTGCAAATCACCTCAGAGACTGACCGTGAGCACCTCGATTCCTCCCAATTCTCATAAGCTGACTACTGGATTGCTGCAGATTCTCAGGGAGTTTTGCAGGATGGGCCATCACCCTGCCCTACGATCACTTCTCCGGTTCCACCACCCCCTGCCTACATCAGGGATTCCCTACAGGTAGACTCACCAGGATTTTTAGAGCTGGAAAACAGCAGCAGATTTCATACGTCGACACAAGGACACCGTGCACAGCGCACCGTAACTGCCGTCCTCTCGATCCTCATTCTAGTTGCTTTGATTGGATCAATCGTTGCCATTACTTTATTAGTCTCGAAGATCTAACTATTTCTAGGACTCCATACGTTAACCATCACCTGCTGTACAATCATTTTTCTCTTTCCGTCATTTCGACCCTTGTTCTCACTATACCTGCACTTTCATGTAGCTAACAATCCACATCATTTCATGTACAATGATCTCTATGAATGGGCCACTGTTCCCGCGGATAATACACAATTTCACTCTGTTAGTGCTTCGAGCCTACTCTGTACCTCGCACCAGTGACATTTACAAGACGGGGATTCAAACGGCGTACTAAGCCATATGTTGTTTGTTACTTTCCCGACTGCGATGAAGCCAAGGTTGGCGAGCCAAGAGAATGACCCCGACACACGTGAGCCACGTGGTTTGCCTCCGACTCCGACAGACATCTCTGCTCTCTAGTCTGGTCACTCAGTGGCGACTGAGCTACAATCCGTTTTTCTCAAACTCCAAAGTCCTCAGTGTCTCACAAATTCTCCATTGCATCGTTCATTCCTCAAACATTCCGACGAATCGGACCGGCATGCCGCAAATTCGAGGAACGACCTCTCCGCCATTGTCCAGCGGACTCTGGCCTTGATCGAGCCAGTAAGTGTATTGTTCTTTGCGAAATATCGCCAATTTGACCACTATCATTTAAGTGGACACCGCTTTGGTGTACAGGGCTAGTATTTGATTGCTCCACAGGGAGGACACCGCCACCAACATCGAGCTTCGACGCTAATATGAATTATTGTTGTCCACCTCGACAGATGCGCTCACTATGGAAGATGATCTAAGATCTGATACAGAAAGGTGCCCAAACGTGTATCTGATACGATCCGGTGCGGTGCTCCAGTGGCATCTCTTTGTTGTGACCTGAACAATTACTCAGTACGTTCCTTTTACCGTTGTGCGGTCGCTTCAAGTCCAAGCTGTGTCTTCCATTTTGCTCGTCCAAATTCTCGACATCTGACATGCCCATTGAATCATCCCCTCCCTTTGTCTGCCTTGATATAGATCGGCACGAACGACATCCAAGGAAACACAAAGCAATCGATCATAATGTGCTTACCTTCTTGAATATTAACCACGTCTGGAGTTTCACCCCGCTCGTTCGATCTTCTTTCAGACATTGTTCTATGGAGTGTATGCTCATAGAACGCCACGCAATGTACGGGCGTGACGCTGTGAAATCATAGCATATGAATTATAAGCAGGTGCGCATTCGTCACTACACCTTCACTATCTTACACTTCCACGTTCTCTTCACAGCCTGACTTCTGACTCAGGTTCGTGGCCGATCGGCTACCACATAGTACAATAGCAAGGATGTCGCAACCTCACAAAGGGACAGATCCATGCCACAGCGGTTCCTTGCGGTGCGTAGTTTGTACCTTTTATCCCTACATCCATTTCAAGCTCGTCTAAGTATATAAAAGAAGAGCGGCTTCTGAGAGCACTGAGGATCACTTTCCACCCACATTTCTTCGCCCTTCCACCTATTCGTCTTTCCACTTGCAGCACTCTTTCTGACGCTAGACCAAGCGATGTTGGCACCACTTCTTAATATCGTGCGACGTCTCTGGGCACCGATGCGCCCGTCCTGCAACGGTGTCGAATTGCAAATGAACGATGATATGGAGACGACGATAAGCCTGTTATATCTTCCCCGGGATGAATCACAAGGGCCTCCGCCATTGGCGATCCCATCCTTGTCCGCTCGAAACATGGCAGCATCCGCCCAAGTTGGCACGTCTGCAATCGTTGTTCATGGTCGCTTTCTTGTATAGCAAACTAGCGCGCCTCTGCATACATCCCATCACTCATCATTCTTTCCCTATCGTACAGTATCCTGCACAGGCTTTGTATATCGATAGCACTACCGTATAGTTTCTATACTCGTTCAGCTCTCTACATTTCTGTTGTTCAATGCGCGATTACATCATGTTATTCAAATGACCCATAAGACAATGCTCAAGACATGGTGAACAAAAATATGATCTTATCTCGTCACAGACCGAGCTTTCCACTCACGACAATCGAAAGCTTACGCACCGCGCTTGGCGCGCTATGACGCGCCCCGCGATAAAGTGGACACGTCGTGTCACATCACGTGCCCATCCCTCCAAGTGTCACCAAGAAAAAGGCAGACATGACCTTGAGGCCAATATGCGTACACTGCAGGCGGGCTTGATCAGGTCAGACTCTATTCATTCTAAGATAATCGAAACTAGAATCTACAGGTTTATGGGTGCTAAGTGGAAATGAAAAATACGGGCATGATATGAAGTGTAGATCTAAGGAAGGAAACCAATACTCTTCCAGTACTCAACCCACAATTTGACATCTCCGATGTCGAGTCTGGGCAATCCGGCATCAGCCAGCGCCCGAGATGCGGCCAAGGCATTGGTCAAATCAAACTTCGGGAAGCCCATTGCATCCGTGCAAGGACCATCATTGTCGTGAGCGAATGCGGAGTGGTACCAATCGAGGAGCCGCAACCCAGGGTTGCGTCGAAGGTTGTCGACATCGGATGCTCCACCTGCATCTTCGGCGCTCTGGTCAAGGCGTGCTAGCCATTCCGAGTGTGGGACGACGGGAATATCAAGCACGGAGGCAAAGGAGGAGGAGATTGTAGACCACGTGGCGGGGCGGGGATGGACAAGGTTTACGAGGCTGTATTCCGAGTGGCAGAAGTCAACGATGGCAGTAGCAGCAGTGTGCACGGGAATCCATGAGATATCCTGAATACATTTTTATTAGCATTTGACTGGAGATTCATGCTCAATACTCACCCCTTCGCAATCTGGCAAGGCCTTTAGGTGAACAGCAGATCGGATGAGGGACGGGAGCCACTCCGCTGTCGTCCATGCTCCGTTGACTCCTCCGCTCAACTGTCCTACGCGGATGCTGGTTGCGCGTAGTGTGGTCTGCCTCGAAGCCTCAGCTAGGATCATCTCTCCAACCCACTTGGACTCCCCATAGCCATTGCTGACCGCCACACTAGCATCGATAGGGACCTCCTTGATCGGTTCGAGCCGTGAAGTGATATCTGTTGTTGATTTGAATAAGATCAGGCTGCATTTCAGGATAGTGTAGGGGCTCACTGATAAACATGCCGATAGAGGCTGTAAACAGCACACGCGCAGGCGACGGTAGAGGAGAGGATAGAGAAAGGTCAATAAGGTGGCGAAGACCTCTGATTTGAGATTCGAACGACTCCAAGGACAAGTTGAAGTTGACAGGCCAGGCTGTCAAACGGATTGTTTGAGCTCTGAAGAACAAATATCGATAATTCGGACTAACCATTGTGTATAATGTGTGTGACCGATGAACGAATCTTCGGAGGAAAAATAAATTAGAAAGAGTTGCGACCCTCCATGGTTGACTTACCTCAGAATACAACTCTGCAGGGATACCCAGCCCTTCCTCAGACGCGTTCCCTTCAACGAGCACGACTTTCTTCGAGATTACAAGTGAGAGGTCTAAGCCTCGTTCTCGAAAAGCCGTCTTTTGCCTTTCGAGAAGTGGAGTGGTACCACTGGATGCCCTATTGAAAGCGTAGATACGGGTCACAAGGGGAGAAGCGACTAGTTGCGCTAGAATGTTTGATCCCAGAGCCCCCGTAGTGCCCGTCAGAAGTATCGTGTCATTTGTCGGTAGAGGGGCAGAGGAAACGTGCGTCGAGAAGTTCTTCGAGTATTTTTCAACCATTTTCCTCATTTCTTGGGCCTTGTCCGTGCCTGAGTTGCCGTCTTTTTGTCCCGAAGCGACAGAGGAAACAAATGACGCAAGGCTAGCGATGTGGGGATGCTGGTAGACAAAGCTGCTGGCGATATCCCGCGTATTCACACGGCCAGAATCTTTGAGACTACGTAGGATTGTGTTTCGGATCCATGTTGCTTGCAGACTGTAACAAGCAAACGTCAATGAACCTTCGGCAACATCAAGATGTCTTTTACAAACCTATCGCATCCATGTTGGAAGAGATCCCCCTCGTCCGAGATTTCTTTCTTCATCACCTTATGAACGACGGCACGTACAAAGACCAAGGACCCTGAAAAATCCCATACGATCGGAGAAGGGACATCAGCTCTCCCGGTTTCGTCAACGGCGGTATAGAGCGCCTTGATCTCCTCGTCATATTCCCGAATGATGGCTTGACGCCTAACGCTGTTCTTAGCCGTGAAAGTGAACGGTTTGGAAGCAGAAGATACGATAATCATCTAGGAAGAAAGTATTTTGGTATCCATTTGCATTTGGTACGAACGCAGACCATACCTCCTTGAAAACTCGAGAGTGCTGAGGTGCGAATGCATTCATTTTCTCTATTGAAGGCCTAACATAATCCACAAGCGCACGTCAATTATTCAGAAACAGTGATCTCGCACAGACCACCTTGACGTACCATATCACATTCCTAAACTCAGCCAGCTTCTGGTTATCTGTGGGGTTGAAACGATATTCAGGCATCGGATCAACGAGTATTCCAGCTTGAAATTGTCCGCGACCGAACATCAGGGAAGCTCGAACGTGAGAATCATGGTTAAATATCGCCTCTAGAATACCGTGTGATCAGTAATCAGATACTTGACCAAGCTATCAAACAACCTACCTAGTGGACCAGGATTGGTCTGGAGGCGGAACGAAGTGGTCAGCATCGGGTTCATCCCAAAATATGATCACACTGACTTTTTCTCCAGTGCTATGCATGATCTGATCGTCTGTACGACCGTAAATTTTCCAGTATCCAGGTTTCGTTGGATGAGGCTCAAAAAGATCGGAAGTGGCATACGCTGGAACTCCTTCATACTCATGATTGAAGACGCTCGGCATGTTCGCGTCACTCGGCTATTGGAGGGTTGTCAATTGTCAGCGAGCGAAATTGAGAAGTTTTGTGGACTCACCACGACGACGAGCTCTGATTTACTCTCCTCCCTTGGGACAAAAACGACGTTGGCGAAAGCAGATATCCTGATATAATCCCATTCGGGGTTGAAGCCCGCTGTCATAGAAGAAGCATAGTAAGATCAATTCGTACACCAAGTAGAGCAGATCGTAAGCACCTGGAACAATATAGCTCAGGACTCCAGCCTCCGTGCTGTGAAATGATAGTTATAAAAGTACAAGGAAGAGATAAAACGACTGCCCACCTTCCGTATAAGTTGAACAAGGTCACATTCTGAGAAACCAAAAAATCGCCGACTTCCTTGTTGAGAGGTCCACCGCCGAACATCTACTAGGTTTTAGCTGTTTGTTGGATAAAATTGTCCAAGGAACACTTACAACGCCGTCAATATCGACCAACTTCTTGACATAGGCCGGGTTCTTAGACCATGCCTAGCAAGGCCATACATTTAGTAACCATTTAAATTGTATCAAATGCCGATACGGACCTCTACGAAGCTTGGAACGGTGAAGATAATGTCGCTGCGAGACTCCAAGCTGGCTGCAAATGCGTCTTCAACGGTGGGTTTCTGTGCCGGGGATTGAGGTCGGAACACTGTCATCACGATGCCGGAAGATGCCTAGGGATGACATGACATTAAATATTAGGAGAGAGAATCAGATAATTTGTACAAAAACCTCACCGCCCATATTGTAAGTAGGTATCCCATTGCATGATACATAGGCATTGAATGACAAGCTATGCGTTTGCCGCACAAGTCCCGCTCGCCATACCACGGGATAGTCGACAGCTGAATGACACGCTCGTGTGTCCACATGATTGGTTTGGGAAACGCGGTGGATCCTTTATTGTCTATGAGCCGAATAGAACAGCTGATATGTCATAATACATACCAGAAGAGTGAATTATGATGCCGTTGGACCCCCAGGCAGGCTTCTCGAGCGCAATGTTGACCTCCTGTGTAACGCTGGAAGGCAGGTAAAGATCCTCAAAGACAGGTGCTGCAGACGTTGTCGGAACAGAGGCGGAATTAGATTTCAATAACGTCAACGCGTCTTCAGCTGAATCACGACAGGCATCTTCGACGATGAGATGAGCGACGGACGCCTTGGCCACAAGGTGAGCGATTGCTGCAGAAGAGTTGCGAGGCGAAATCGGGAAGGGGGTGAAGCCTGCGTATTGGATGCTAGCGATGAGCGTAGAATACGTGACGGAGTCTGATTGGAACCAGTGACAATGAGTACATGCAACACTTAGGGGAGTTTCGATGAATTGATTGAAAAGAAATCACCTAAGGCAGTCAAAATACCAACCACAGGTTTTCCCGCTTTCAATTCGGGCACTCCATCAGGAAGGAAACCCAGCTCTTTTCGCATCATTCGTGCAGTACGTTGGACAGCGCGCACGGCCTCGGCCCATGTTATGGTCCGAGTCGAGCCATCAACTTCGATGTACGAGTAAAGAGGATGATTCGGGGAGTGCTTCAGGTGCCAGTCATAGACCTCGGGCATAGTCAGCGATCCCAAAGGGGGGACACTGAAGGTTTTGGCGTTGCGCGCCTGAGTTGGCGGCGGAGTGGGTAGGGGACGACGAATATGGGTAGAAATAGAAGACATTGGGCTCGTGTTTCTTCGCAGTGAGATGGAGAGGCTCAGGAGGGTGTTATCGTATGGAAGAAAGTGGCCGGCTTTTAAAGGATGCCTTATGAGTGGGTGGGACGTGTCGTCATGGATCCACACCGTCGAAGGCGCATGCGGATCACTGATGACCCTGCCGGACCATTGTCGACGGAACTTCAAAGCGACAGTCGAGTGCTGTTCTGCCGGTGATCTGCTCGCAGTGGTGGGGAACGCCGACACCGTCGGATAGAGTATACCTGTGAGCTGATAAATACAAGGAATGAACAGTATAGTCTCCGAGAAAAAGTGACTTGCCTCGCGAAGTTTAAGCAAGATACTCTATTGCTGAGATTTCACTATAACAGGTAAGCGTGAAACCGCAGTGGAGCTGTTATATCCACGGGCGCATTGGTGGACAATTTCATTACTTAGGCTTCTTCGTGACCTTGAAGCAACTGACTCGTTGTATGTCCCTTGCCGCACTGTTCAATTGGAGTGTTCGGGAATCGGGATATGGCATCGGCAAGGATCCAGTTGCCGTTGACGTCAAGATTCTATTCTTGAAACGTGTGGAGAGAAGTTCGGGTCACGCCAGAACAGGAATCCTAAAAACTTGAGTCTTAGTTCCTCAACACACGCCCAACGCTGATCTGTTTGTCTTGTGAATTGAATTAGGCTATCACAGTGGAACCCATCTCAAACATCCCCAGCTTCAGTACTTCATTACATGAGGAATGCTGTCTTGGCTTACCTAGATGAGACTCTGTTCGACTCATCTAAACAAAATCCAGTGTGAAACGTCACCCGAGGAGACGCTGGTAAGCAACATTTTCTACTTTCCTAATGAGATTGCAACTGATGAGTCACAGAAACGCGCGCTCAAAATGCAGAGCCGTCGGACTTACCGCATCAGATCTTCAAAGTATAGACGGCCGGCATGCGCGCACTGGCTTCTCTTGTACTCGTCGTACTCTCCGAACTTGCCGCCGATTATTTTCTCGCGGCCTACAACTATTTAAACTCCGACCGGCTGAGGCCGTGCGCCGCTCATCCTTGATCACCTTTTTTGCCGTGCGCACTGCGCTTTCGGTTCTCCTTGTGCAAAGTCTGTGCAAAGCCGACTCATCTTCTATACCTCTGCATGATATCTGACAAGACTTCAAAAACCTGGTATTTTTCCCAAGATTGTCGTTGTCTTTCGTCGGGCTTGATGGCCCTTCAGGCGTCTCTTTGCTGCGCCGTGATGGATTTGATAGACTGCAATATTCGTCGCAGTGGATATGCGACAAATGTCTTATACATGGTCTTGTTATGGCATAGAACGAGATCATGGGAAGGGGAGTAGCTTTATAAGGTACGTATGAAGTCCACGCCTCGGCCGCATTGTAAGCGCTCTAAGTATATCACGTCATGTGGTTGCCTTGAGCGTTTCTTTTCGCCTCACCTTACGCATTAACCTCTTATTTCCTACAAAATAGCAACGCGAGATGAAACCTGAGACTCCCAACCATCCTCACCCCAGTGGCTTTTCTGATCCTCCAGATGTGCTTACAGGTCGATGGTACCGCTCTCCATGGCAAAGCCTCGTCGAATCTTTCCTCGCAACATCGTTGTACCGATGCTGGTTCATCCTCCTTTGCCTAGCCGGGTGGTCCATTGTAATCTCGTGCATCAACGGGCTCACAACGCATCAACTCGTATTTCAGCCTACTCTTTTAACTGTGTGAGTCATCCTTGCCTCCCCATGTCTCATGTGAAACGATAAGTGGTGGTCAATAAGTAAGAAACAGCCATGTAGAAGCGACTCAAAGCTACATGCCTGTGTCATTGGTAAACGAGCTTCTAATCATACTTCCAGGCTCGGTACTGTCCTTGGTTTCGTCATCTCCTATCGCACGACCGCCAGCTTCGAGCGTTACAACGAAGGCCGGCGCTACTGGGCCCAAATCATTCTCGCGAGCCGTACCTTCGCCCGCACGGTATGGTTTCACGTACCTGGTGAGCCAATATCCTTTCAACTCATCTCCGTCTCGGTGTCGTTACTCCAGCCTCATATCCTTCGTACTCGAGACTCTGCTCCAGACAACAGTCAAGAGAAAAGGACTGTAATCAGCCTAATCGACACGTTTGGCATTTGCGCGAAACATTACCTGCGCCGGGATGTGAAATTCAAACCGGGCGACCTCCACGCCCTCATGAATAATCTCACATCACAAGGGCTCCATTCGGGTCCACCTTCCAAGGATGGAGATGGAGATAGTGAGCATAAGCCCTCAACATCACCGACAATTCAACCTCAGTCGCTAGAGGGCGGAAGCGTTGGCACACGTCGCACGCTCACCTCTCTTACCAACGTCGAAGACTTTGATTCTGGTAGGCCATCGCGGTCTAAAACACACCATACGAGCTCTAGCGACAAAGCAGAAGGCGCTCATGTGAAAGCTGTTCCTCCAAAATCGTCCACTCTCCCAGCGGAGAGGGCTTCTTACCATTCGCGTTTCTTTTCGTCTCGCTTTTTCTTGAACCTATTCCCAGTTCAGCGCCACCCAGAACACATTGATGCATACAATATACCATTGGAGATCTCATTGCACCTCGTAAGCCCGCTATCTCACAGTCCTTGTTACTTTATAATCATCGAGTGTGATCATGGTCTGTTGTATGGCGTAGAGCTCATACGTATCTGCATTACAAGCCCGTAAATCTGTGGATGCGCCTACAATCTGTGAGTCGCTAGGCGCATGGCGTTCCCATCGGCGACTGATGGCTTTGTGTCTACCCACAGCCATCCTCTTAGCTACTCTCAATCAACTAGTTGATGCATTGGCTGGGCTAGAAAGGATCTTGACGACGCCGATTCCGCATTCGTGAATTCTTCCCTTATTTTATTGGTTTCATCGAGGAGTTACAGCAGTCTCCAGGTACTATGTTCATCTCTGGACTGTTACGGTCGTATACTGCCTGACATTGGTGAGTGGTCATCTCTTTTTCTGCTATTCCTGCATCGAATGGGGGTATTTGAGTGAATCGAGTCGGATCGAAGATTCATGTACGATTGAACCTTTATAGCCATTCCAGCTCTGGAACCCTCTGGGCTGGGTCACAATCCCAGGGACGACGATTGTGGTATGTTCATTTTTCTCTTTCAAGACGACAAACGCCGACCTGAGCGTTGGCGTTTCAATTGACGATCGAATTTCGACAGAGCTTCATATTTTTTGGGTTCCTGGTCGCAGGCGAGGAAATAGAAAGTGCATAAGGACTTCATCTTCTCTTCTTCCTGTGCTTTGGGCATATAATTGGCAACTTACCACTGTTGACGCCTGGTCGGTTTGGCCACCTTTTACAGACCCGTTCGGTAAGCGCATTCGTGCGCGTGAAATTAATGATTCACGGCTTACGACTTCGCCTGTACACCTTGGCATTTGTGCGCGGCTGCCACTATTTCCCTACAGGTCACGACAAGAATGATCTCGTGAGTCCCAACTTCTAATGAAAAAGAGAGCCAGCTTTGCTCATTGTGACACATTTCCGCTTCAAAATTAATTTAAACACTTTTACCTGTCAAGGACATGGACGAATTCGGTGACATCATACGTGCGTCTCGCCAACTCACCTTATCCCCACATGCTTACCTATTCTTTGTTGCGCGCACTCGATATCGGCACACACTTGCGTCGTCGATACAGACGCCGAACTCTCCGCCTTGGTTGCATCTCCGCAGTCTTTTCGTTTTGCTGTGGAACAGCCGTATGAGGCTCCGCCTGTACCAGATGACGGAAAGAAACAGGCGGACGCACGAAATGAAGAGGAGCCAAAAGCTACTGATCCTAAGTCGTAGAGATGGGAGAAGCTGCAGCTGTATAAGATGTAAAGTTCTATTCGTCAACTACCACTGTAAGGCGATCTGGTGCTGGAGATGATTGGTGAGGTGTTTGACTTGTTGTAGATATGTACCTGTCATAATTTATGAAATGCGCTTCTATGAGCTAGTCTCGGAATGCTATGAGGGTGGGCGCGTCAGGTCAGGCAACATTCTCAGAGAGTAAACTAGGCAAGATGACTGGAAATTCTATTTTAATCATAGAGGTTCCACGAAAATGGCAAACTGTATGTTGTTTGCCTGGTCAGTACGGTCAGTGCCCGCACTGCGCAGCATCCCGTGCCGAGATCCCGCGAACAATTTGTAAGTCAGCGATAGGCCTCTGTATATGGCTGCCATATCCGACCTCGTCTCATTCTAGTCCTTCCAACTGTCTTGACCGTAATCGCATAGAACAAGCCCATCGACAATGATCATCCCTGATAAGAGCAGCAACGGTGGAGCTGGCGATAAAAGCGGCTTTGACCACTACAGCAGTAAAGCAGATCCTCCCGCAGACACGACGCGACCCGTCACTGCAAACCACGATGAACAGGTATGTCGCATGGCATATCGGTACCTCCCGTCTTATATCGCCACCCAGCTTCCACCGCCATATACTCCGCCCCCATTCCCTGCATCTGTGTCTGCCCCCATCCCGTCCTCCTCCTCTGCGGCCCAACCTCCACCCGCGCCCCCTACACTTCAACCAACCAACAATCTGCACATAATACGCACAAACTCTGCCGTTCGTGAATCTATCCTCCTCGACCTCTCGCTATCCCCTGTGCCTGGATACACCAGCGACAACCATAATCTCGCTTTCGAGTCGCGTAACGGCTCTGTCAGGGCCGAGGTATGGGTCCGCGAAGGCCGCGCAAGTGATACGATAGGCGGCCCTGCCCCCGATCGCGCGCGCATGCGCTTCACGAGCCAGAACGGCGCTGTGTCTGCTCAAATCGTCAGTCTTGGTCTCCCACTTACCTCTGCGCGTTTCCTTGTTACTCACGTCTCACTCCCTCTCCAGCATCAAACTGACTCTACCGATCTGCGCCCCCGCCTCTCCCTCCACCTCAACTCTCAGAACGGCTCCGCGACTCTCGCCCTCCCCCGCACGTTCCGCGGCACGCTCACGCTCGCCTCCGTTCACGGCTCTATCCGCCTCTCCGACGCCCTCTCAAGCCACACTGCACTCCTCCACGAGGAGCAGGGTGTGCGCGTCGTATTCGTCGGCGAGCGTCGTCAAGCTGGGGCCGGCGACATGAAAGACGAGACGGACGACGCGTACGTTGGCACGAGGAACGGCGCTGTTCGAGTCTCATTTGACGACGAACATGCGGGCGGGTTGAGGGGAGAGAGCGTAGGTGCGAGCATTTCAGGCGCGTGGAGCTCCTTCATGAAGGCGTTTACTGGGTGAGATCGACCATAGGTGAGTCATGACCATCTACAATGTATACCTTTTTTTTGTTTTACCTGTCTACTGTGCGACGCGCATAAATCTTTAGTGAGGGGAATTGCCTGCGCGAAGTATGCAACGTTGGGTAGGGCGCTGTGTAGAACTCCGCAGGGCTTTTTAACCGGTTATTAACCAGGAGGTATTAATAACGCGTTAATAACCAGTGTTAATAACTACATATTGTGAGCGTGGGAAAATGAAAGTAAAATCGAGAAAATGGGCAAACAAAATGATGGCTCATAGCTCACTCAGTGTTATACATTCTGTAAAATAAGCCTAAATGAATTTGAGAGGCTTAGATGGCTGGAGCATAGACAGGATGATTTGAGCAAGCGGTTGTGGAGTTGGGTGTCTTAGCCTAACCTCCCCTTGTGGCGGAACTAGGGAAGCCACCATGATGCAAGTTGGACATCATTCAAGCTCCTATATTCTGTAAATAATACACCACAACCTGATCAGGTTCAGGCACTATCCATAAAATCCAAAAAATCATTCATATGCCTCCAGAATTCAGCCAACTAACAATACTTTACTCATGTGTCATGTGTCAGCTATCTACAACAAGAACAATGCTGGGACAATGACAACGGAACTGTATGCCCTCTTTTCTGCACCTACCACCTTGGAGGCCTCCTCTGGACAAGGAGGTGAGTTTGACAATCACTCAGAAACGGAGATTGCACTGAATAACAGCAAATTTGAGATGTATTGCTATTTTGGGAAACTAGTTATTAACCTTAAAAACCAAGGGGTCCAATACATGCCTGTTAATAACATGTTAATAACGCGTTATTAACACCTGTTATTAACCTGGTTAAAAATTAGGAGTTCTACACAGCACCCTAATATTGGAAAAGGAAGAGATCCATGTCTTTCACACTTTAGTCATGAGATTCTGTATGCTCATCCAATAGACCATTATCCTTGTAGTTTGCTCTTGTAGAAGTGAGAGGCAATGAGAATTCACAGCAATATATTGGCATAGAGCACATAATGGTGTAGGAATCAGTTGGGATCTATTTTCATGATGTGTGTTCACATAGTTTACATGAGTGACTTCAATTGCCTTCAGACAACAATGTGTTCAATATGTAACCTCATTGGAAAATGTATGTTGCTCATTCTCTTGCACTTCTTTTCCTTCATTTAAGACAAGTGTATTATATACCAGCATCTTAGAGATGCATGTCTTTTCTACCATTATAAAGGTTGATGAGGAGCTGTGAAGCTTGGCTAGGTCAGCCTTCTATTTAAGTCAAAGATTAATCTGCTATAAGTTTCCATCTTTGACATGCATCTAGCATGCCCATCTATGGCTGATCAAGTATAATGGCTATGCTGAAAATAACATATATTCATCTTCTTGTTTGCTATCTTATTGTCACAGATAGCTCTATAGAGCTTATATACACATTTTTCTAAATGGTCTCCATCAATCCCTAGTACCACTGTAAGCCTGCACAAAAAGAGTATGTACTCAATTGTATGTTGTTCAGAGTAAGGGGTTTGGGATTTTTATTATTATCACACTTTATTTTACAGACTTCCCAGACAATATCTGATCTTCTATTATTAAGCCTGGGCCTTTAAAATGCTAACCATCCTATCACCATAGTTCTCCAAATCAACATCCTTTCTAAAGATGCTTGATTATGCCTTTGGAGACAGACATATTGTTATAAACTGCTTGTTTGGTAACCCCAAGAGTAGGAGGTTCTTCCCTAGGTCACCTATGGAGGAAGAGTGGAACAATGGTCTTGACTGTACACGTAGCACAGGAGCCAGATATGTATTGCAGTATAAGCAATGGAACAAAGACTGTGGTAGAAAGACAATAGTAGAATGGTAGACAGTATGAGGACTGCCCAATAACAAGAAAGAATAGACAAAAGAATGTTAGCCTATTCTATGGGCCTTTTATACTACTTTAGGAAAAGGGCATGAGAATCCTGTATATGTACTCATAGGTATTCTCTAAGTTGTTTCCCTCTCTTGCTTCTGTTATGATCACGTTCTGTCGGGCCTTAACGGCGGTCTATTCCGACACGATCATCACAAATATCAAGTGGCCTCACAAGAGAGGCGTACAAACAAGGTACAGATAGTAACCTTGGTCATCCACTCCCAACGGATCACCTTATCGTTGGTCGAGTATCACGGGCCTATTGCGTAGCGGGCACGGAACGCCGCCTTACAAACTACTCACACATCGGGCATTGAGCTCCTAGTCTTTCCTGGCCGGAAGGAGACTAACGGAGAAGCACAAGAGTAGTCGTTATTGAGAGAGAACGACTTAGAGTATACCTACGGATACATATATGGTATTCTCATGCCCTACTTCCTAAAGTAGTATAAAAGGCCCATAGAGTAGGCTGAGGTTCTTCAGTCTATTCTCTTTGTTCAAAGTACTGTCTTCCTACAGTACTCCTTCGTTCTACTGTAGTCTTCGTACTGCAGTCTTCGTTGCTATATCGCAATACACTTCTGGCTCCTGTGCTACACGTACAGTCAAGACCACCGTTCCACACATCCTCCACGAGTGACCTAGGGAAGAACCTCCTACTCTTGGGGTTACCGACGAGCAGTCGTAACACTAGAATAGACTCTTCTGCCCCTACCTTGCTCGCACTAGCTTGCTGCCACACTCTCTCTCAAAACCTTGCTCAGTGGGGATATAGACCCCCATCGAGAAAGTGTTACTGTACACACTCTAGAGCAAGACCTAGGCCAGGAATACCCACCCAGCACTAGACGTATCAATAACCAACTCCGTCACAACAATCGCCCTATCCGGCGCGAAGGGGACTTCTGGATCTACGAAGACAACAACAGATACGCCCCTCCGAATTACGATAACTGCTCATACCGAAACGGGCGTTATTACTTCACCCTTGAAGACGGAACAGAAGAAGAGGATATTTGGAACGAAACAGAAGCACAGTGGGAACTAGCCCCACAATACAGGGAACCGGCGCCGGTAATCCCCGAAGACTCGGAGCAAGAGGAAACGACCTCGGAATCAGACTCCGACTCACCAGACCAAACACCGATCAACACCCGAAACGAATCGCTCGCCGACATGTCGGGACAAGCTTCGACTTCTACAGACCCCCCTTCCGCGACAGTACAACCCGGAAGAGGAAAGGTCAAACTCCCAGACAACTATATAGGCAACCGCATTGAATCCCAGAAATTCATGCTCCAATGCCTCCTTCTTTTCGCAGCAGAATCCGATCGGTACAAGACTGATCAAGACAAGATATCCTTGGTACTCTCATGCATGAGATATGGCACGGCAGGAGCTTGGGCCGAGAACTTCCTCCTCAAATCAGTAGGAGCGGACCCTCCCACTGATCTAGGAACCTGGAGGGACTTTTTAACAAAGTTCAAGCTCCAATTTAGGGAGACGGGCAAGACAGACAAAGCGCGAAGCGCACTCATGGCCTTCTCCCAAGGACGAATGACGGTTGACGAATACTCCAACCAATTCATTCTCATCGCCGCCGATGCCGACATCTCCGACAAGGAACAAGTCCCTTACTTCCAACGCGGGTTAGACCCGCGTGTCATGGACAAAATATATGACAAAGAAGTACAGCCAAAGGACAACATTCAGGATTGGATAAACACAGCCTGCGAAATAGACGGACGACTCAGAGCTAGATCTGCTCAAAAAGCCATCCTCGCAAACTCCACCTCCTTCCGCAGCGACTATCTAAACCGTTTCCACTCCCAACCCGTTATCCGCTATAACTCCACAAACGCTCCTCGAAAGATGAATAATCAGGTGGTTGATATGGACATCGACGCTACCAGGAAGCGTAACGCCCAAAGTCAAAAGAGAAAATTTGACGGCAAGCGAACCACCTCTTGTTCAAACTGTGGAAAGATAGGACACTCTGGCGCTAACTGCTGGTCGGCCCGCAGAGGCGTTCCACCAGTTCGAGGAAACTCGAAGAGACGCTTGGGTACGACAGGGAGAGGAAACCGCGCAGTTGATCTTGAGGGAGAAGACGACGCACCCGCTATGGGAGACCAAGCGGGAATATATCGAGGAATGGAGACAGAGGATGTTCATCGCAACAACCAGCGGGTACCACAACCTGGTCCTTCGATGGAACGTCCTCACTCTGCCCCATCCGGACGACCCCAAACGAACCATGGGCAACGCGCTATGTTACCTAACGGATGACGGGGAGACGGAAGCGTCAGTCATTCTGCTCGAATCGGAGCAGTGCTCGGAGAACTAGGGGAAGATGAAGCAAGAGAAGTAATCTTGGGACATGCGGAGCGTTTTTCCTGACCTCTCCCTCACCAGCGAGGGAGAGAGGTCAAGAACGACCCGAGTTTGATGCCCGCACTTGTATTCGTATCGGAGCAATGAATGACCGTATCATCACTCCCCTACGCCTGAACGTGAAAGTATCAAACAGGAGTCAATATGCTGGAGCAAAGGCAACCATCGACTCGGCATGTGAAGGGGTTATAGTAAATGAAACTTGGGTCAGGAGACATCGTTTTCCCACCTACACACTCAACAACCCCATTCGCGTCCGGAACGTCGATGACACCCTTAATAAAGCAGGTCTCATCCGATCAGCCTTGGATGTGAACCTCACCATTCGGGACATCAGGGGACGAACGCATACTGAGCGCGTCCAGATGTTTATCTCCAATCTAGGGAAAGACGACCTTATCCTAGGAACAGATTGGTTGAAATACCACGATCCCTCCATAGAGTGGAGGCGACGTGAAGTGCACTTTGATCGGTGCCCCCAAAAATGCCAGCAACCACATGGGTTCACTAGGGCAAGGGAAGAACCGCAAAACAATAGGCGGTTATCAGACGTGGAGCCACGGCACAAACCACGCATTAACGAGCGCGAAAAACAGTGCCTAGAGCACCTCCGAAGACTATCGGAAGATGTAGGACTCCGCGATCACAGCGGAACGTTTGGTGTCCAACTACGAGCATACCTCAAAAGGAAATGGCTCCTACAGGACATAAGGAAATACTCAGAAGAGAAACGGAAGGCTCAAGCCAAACCATCTCTTTCACCAAACGGGGGAGAACCTGATCTCCCACATGAAAACTCAGGAAAACAGGCCATAGAGGAACCAGTTATTCGGAAACTGGCTCCCGAACCGTCAGGATTTGCCAGCTTCGACCAGGACTTGGAAGACGAAATCATCGTCACCAATCTAAAGGAAAGAGTCCCCAAGGCACATCACGAATTTTTGGACATTTTCAGCGAACGAAAGTCGCAGCGACTCCCAGAGCACACTTATTGGGATCACGCCATAGATCTGAAACCGACCTTCAAACCTCAAGTACCAAAAATCTATGCCTTGAGCCCAGAGAAACACGACGAATTAGGAAAATTCATCAAGGAACACCTCACTCGGGGGACCATCCGTCGATCCACCTCACAAACGGCAGCCCCATTTTTCTTTATAGGAAAGAAAGATGGAAAACTGTGCCCGGTACAGGACTATCGCCATTTGAACTCGTACACCATCCCAAATGTGTGCCCCCTTCCACTAATCCAAGAACTATTGGACGTGATCAAAGGGGCCACCATTTTCAGCAAGTTGGATGTACGGTGGGGATACAACAATATACGAATCAAGAAGGGTGATGAGTGGAAGGCAGCTTTCATCACTCCGCTGGGCTCTTACAAACCCACGGTGATGTTCTTCGGCCTTACCAACTCACCAGCCACCTTCCAAGCCATGATGAACATGATCTTCAGAGAGCTCATCACGGCCCGGAAAATAACCGTATATATGGACGACATCCTCATCTTTTCCAAAAACATGGTGGAACACATCCAGGTCCTGAACCAAGTTTTCCAGATCTTGCGCGACAACGACCTCTATCTGAAGCCAGAAAAGTGCGAGTTTTATAAAGAAAAACTCCAATATCTGGGATACACAATTTCAAAAGACCACGTCGCAATGGAAGACTCAAAAGTGGACGCTATACAAGATTGGCCAGTCCCACGCACCGTCCGAGACATTCGCTCCTTTTTAGGTCTAGGAAACTTTTACAGGCGTTTCATCGATAAGTTCTCCCTTATCGCACGACCTCTGCACGACCTCACCAAGAAGGATGCAAAATGGAACTGGACTTCGAAGTGCCAGGAAGCCTTCGAACGATTAAAAAGGGCATTTATCAGCAAACCCGTTCTGAATTACCTGGACCCCATGCATCCATATCGACTAGTAACGGACGCCTCACTAATCGCTTATGGAGCCACCCTCCTGCAAGAAGGAAAAGATGGCGACTGGCACCCAGTCGCATTCCTTTCCGGGTCATTTTCACCAGCAGAACGGAACTACGACGTCCACGATCGCGAACTCCTGGCCATCATAAAAGCGTTGGAACACTGGAATCACTACCTCGAAGGTGCACGACACCCATTCGAAATCTGGACAGATCACAAGAATCTGGAACACTTCCAAACGGCACGAGATCTCTCACGACGACACGCCCGTTGGAGCCTTTATTTGAGCAGATTCGACTTCACGCTCAGCTATAAAGCGGGATC
Source organism: Heterobasidion irregulare TC 32-1 (assembly GCF_000320585.1). Classification (NCBI taxonomy): domain Eukaryota; kingdom Fungi; phylum Basidiomycota; class Agaricomycetes; order Russulales; family Bondarzewiaceae; genus Heterobasidion; species Heterobasidion irregulare. The sequence continues at coordinate 1,382,745 of NW_009258208.1, read as the reverse complement.
AACAAATCATTCCGATGCTCTGTCCAGGCGTCCAGATCTAAGTGAGGGGGTGGAATCTGACAACAAAGCTCAAATTTTGCTCCCGGCCAACCTTTTTAACAAATCCGACGAAACACTGGTAGAACCGTCCCCGACACGACATATCAAGTCCACAGAAATTGCATCCTCGGACCTCATCTCCCTCATCCGACACTCAAAATCGGAACATGATGCCCTGACAAGGGTAGCCCTCACCAAACTTTTGCAAGTAGGGCCACAAGGAATGAGAGGATTACTGGGACACTGGACACACGAAGACGGAATCACCAGACGAAACGGCCACATATGCGTCCCAAAAGACGATGCCATACGAAGACTTATTGTCAAAACGCATCACGACACTCCCGCGGTAGGACATCCGGGGAGAACAAAAACGTTGGAAATGGTACAACGACACTATTGGTGGCAAAACATGACAAAGCTCATCCATGAATACGTGGACGGATGCGCGGTATGCCAATCAACCAAGAATCTGACACACAAGACGCACCCTCCTATCCACCCTTTAGAAACCACCAACGTCCCCTGGCGCTTCATCTCGACAGATTTCGTCACGGACCTACCCAAAAGCAAGGGTTTCGACTCAATCAACGTGGTAGTGGACCAAGGTCTGTCCAAAGGCATAGTCATCACCCCATGCAAGAAAATGATCACGGCAGAAGAAACAACCGTGCTTTTCCAGAACAACGTTTTCAGTCGACATGGGTTGCCGACCAAAATAGTATCTGATCGCGGCCCTCAATTTGCGGCCAAGTTCACCCGAGAACTCTGGAAACGGCTAGGAATCACCGCTGCTCTCAGCACGGCTTATCATCCCCAGACGGACGGAGAAACAGAATGAGTAAACCAGGAGATTGAACAATTCCTGAGAACGTTCTGCAATTACCACCAAGATAACTGGGTGGACCTTTTGCCGTTTGCCGAATTCTCGCACAACACGCGGAAACATTCAGCTACCGGAAAATCTCCTTTCGAAGTGCTATACGGGTTCAATCCCCCTTATTCAGCCGACACTGCGCTGGAGACAAAGGTACCCGCGGTAGCTGAACGCATTAAGGTGATCACAGAAGTCCAGGAAGAAGCCGCAGCCAGCCTACAAATAGCCAGCAATTACGCCAAAGACCGGGATCTCCACAGGAAACTCCCTCAGTGGAAAGAAGGAGACCAAGTATGGCTAGAAGGAACCCATATCTGGACGACCCATCCAAAGTTCAAGCTCGCTCCTAGGAGATATAGACCCTTCAAAATATTGGCGAAAGTAGGAACCCTGGCATACAGACTTCAAATTCCCCAACACTGGAGGATCCACCCGGTGTTCCACGCCGCAACGCTAACCAAGTATAGGGAAACCGAGGCACACGGAGAAAACTTCGCAAGACCATTGCCGGAGGTATTAAACGATGAAGAACATTACGAAGTAGAAATGATCGTGGACTCAAAGAAACAAGGACGGGGAACCAAATATTTGGTCAAGTGGATGGGATATCCCGAGGCAGATAACACCTGGGAACCCTACACTCTCCTAAAAGGGACAGCGGAAGAAGCTATGAAGGAGTTCCATGACCAATACCCCGATAAACCTCGCCCGGGAGCACCCTGAAAGGCGGAAGGAAAAGTCTATAAAAAAGCGTCCAGAGAGCTCTAAACAGACCATCCTCCCACATCTTCTCCCATTTTTCTCTCGAGCTCCCTCTCCTTCACTCAAATGCTCCTTCACGAAGACCACAATGCTTCATCACCATCCAGAAACTCCTCCCCCGATGTCGTCCTTATGGTGTCCAATCCAGACATCGGACGAGTGGATAGAGGAACCAGTCCTCACCCAAGCAATGCTGGACGAATTGATAGAGGAACCAGCCCTCACCATCCAGAGCCCGCCGTCGTCACCCTCACTCCACACCTCAATAACTTCTCAGATGACGACGCCGAGGACTACGCCAAGTTCAAAGAAAGGGAAAGAACTCACCGACCGTCATCCCAGGGGCCCCCACGAGATGCATCATGGAATGAAAACCCTGATAACAGAAACCCACCGGGCTCTGACGAAGTACCAATGGGAGTTCCACATCCTGCTACAATCACGGCGAACGTTGGAGTTGCAGGTCCCTCGGGACTACAAGCAAGAACAGCAGCTCAACTCCTAAGCCATGGAGAAATTAACTCGATACCAGTTATACAGGGAGCTACACCTCCGCCAGTACCAACTGGTGGACAGATTCCCCGCTCCGTGGGAAGAACTACCCTTGGTACAAATCCTCACACCGGAGAATTGGAGCGACACACGGACGCGCTCCTCCAGCGAAGCACTATCTCCGCGGTAATACAAATGGCCACAGCCATGGCCCTACAACGACTCGCTAACTTCGCTGCAGGGCAACCCGGGAATGAGCATAGCGACATACCTCGACGACTGGCTAGTGCCAGTCTCCAGATCAGAGGACTCGCCCTCCAAACAGACCCTGACACCGCCTCTTGGTATGAACATAACGACGGACGACCACGAGCTCTCCTCATCCATTCCGACGAATTCTCCCAGTATGTCAACAGAGAGCTCCTTCCAGCTCTCCTCTTCACCGGAGAACTGGGCGCCGTCCAACCAAGTAGGACCGACCCTTTCCGCGTTGTCGTCTGGAATGTACCACGTCCCGGAGAATGTCCCACGGCTGTACCAAATCAAAGAAGGGCTCCGCGCACGGTCGTGGAACGCCCTCCACCGAGGCCACGGGAAAGTCGCCCAACACATAGCAATCCCACGACGTCCCCCTCTCACCGGGTACGAAATCTTCCCTTATCCCATGGGGGCACCGACGAGGAGGAACCGCCCGTCTATCGAAGAAACGAGGGAAGAAGAAGTCGAGGAACCCCGGCAACCCTCCGCCGCGGAACAACTACTGGCGGGAGTGTTCGACACCGGCCTGGAACGCCTCCTCCTAGTGCTCGATTTCGTGCAGACGAGGGACAGAATAACCGAAGTAGCCGCAGAACTCGCCGTGCTGATTCGGAGGCTAGAAGAAATCGCTCTTGGACTCGATCCGAGCTCGATGCATAGGATGCTTTAGATGACCCGGGAAATTACGACGACGCCGATCCGTATTATCGGCCTGATGAAGGAGGCGATGGGTACCAAGGACCCTATGACTACTAGAGAAGGGCCGTCGCGGAGCGAGAAAAGGGGGTAAGGAAGTTGAGGAACTCCTACCCCTACTAGGGTCCGAAATGACCTTAAACTATCGATTGTCCGCAACGACATAAAACTAGGATCGTCCCTCAAGACGTTAAACTGTACGACCTCGTCCGAAAGAGACGTTAAACTACCCCACGTCCGGAATGACGTCTAAACTATCGGACCTGCATGTCTTAAAACTGTGAAAAGATAAGAAGGCAGGGGAAGTACCTGACCATTTAGTCCTAGGTTCAAATGATGGTACGAATCAAGGACAACAGCGGGCATAATTCCACGTACGACCTACGGCGGAACCTTTCACATCCTCGCTGTCAAGGAGTTAATCTGACAGATGCATCGAGCGTCCCATTTGGATCCTCAGTTTTACAGGGTTTTTTCCGCATTAGGGAACCCTCTACATGACATATACTCTGCTCGTAGGTGTCGACAAGCCGGCTCTTCGCCTTGGTACAGCGAAGTGCCCATACATAACCGGTTGCAAGTCCGAGTCAAGAAATTATGATGCACAACTCGTTAAGTGAACCCTCACAGTCAAGGTCTGACTGGTGTTTTGGGACGTCCCACTTTGGATCTCCCGTTTTACAGGATCGTTTCCGCATTAGGGGATCCTACAGCTGGCGCATGAGATGATGTAGAGAGCGGGCCGCCTTTACTTCACAAGTCTTCCTATAATGATGCGAGGCCATAAAATACATCCGGAACGATGTAAAACTACCAAAGGCTTGGTCCGCAATGACTATAAACTACTAGGGTCCGCAATGACGTTAAACTAGTCTTCGTCCAAAATGACGAAAAACTATCCTCGTCCGAGATGATGTAAAACTACCATTGACCCAAGGAGCGTGGTTGCATTCTGGTGAAGCGCGGATTTTGGGAGAATTACCGCGTCGCAGAACCCTGCCTATAAGAGGTCGAAGCGCTTCCGATATTCACTCGCTTTTCGGTAAAAGAATATCGGGTCGTCTTGGTTCAAATCCAAGCGAGGGGTCTGGGGACATGGAAGAGCAAGCATCTCTTCATGGAGCGCTCAGTCTAGTCCTGGAGTCGAAGTACAAGAAATTCCGCTCCAAGACCTAGTCAGGAGGCAACTAGGACACGTGCCTCGAGTCGAAGATCTAGTAGGAAGGGACTAGGTCGTGCGACTCTCGTCTGGCCCACATAGCGGAAGAACGGCAAGAGGGGGCCACTCATAAGTCTATTCCGCCACCGTTCGTCCGCAACGACGATAAACTACGAAGCGTCCGCGATGACGTTAAACTATTGTCCCTTTCCACATAGGGATTGTTCGAGGCCAATGGCATCGACGTCCGCAACGACGGTAAACTACGGGCATCCGAAACGATGTAAAACTACTGTCCCTTCGTTCTAGGGATCTTAGGATGTGTCTCAATATTGGGATGTCTCCTAGTCCGAAAAGACGATAAACTATTTGTCCCTTTAAGCATAGGGATCGTGCGTGGTGGAAATCAAGGTTATCCCCACGCGTCCGAAACGATGCTAAACTACTTGTCCCTTCAAGTATAGGGATTGTGCGTGGCGATCTTGACAAGATACCGCGCGTCCGCGACGACGTTAAACTAGTGCCCCTGGACCTAGGGGTTGTCATTGATGTCTAATCCCCTGGACACCAATGCGTCCACAATGACGGAAAACTATTTGCTCCTTACCGAATAGGAGTTGTGGATTGACCGCCATGCTGTCAATCGGTCCGCAATGACATTAAACTACGATGCTCCTTACCGAATAGGAGTTGTGGTTGTTGACCAAGACCGTGGTCATCAACCGTCCGAGAAGACGTTAAACTACTCGTCCCTTTTAGTATAGGGATCATCATCAACGTCGTCCTTGACGAGAACGACGCTGATAATGTCCGAAATGACATTAAACTACCCTCATCCTCGGAGGAAAAGCCTATCGTGACTCGAGGGACATAGTCAGACGATAGCCCGCCTACCGCACGGCGTTAAACTGCGAGGATGCCTACCTCACGGCATTAAACTGAGCGGTCTCCTAATATTGAGACGTATAAGTTATCCGGTTTGATATAGTATAAACCGTTCCCATCATGCCTCAGTGGAAACCTGCGGGATAAAGTCTGGTCTAGGGCCCTATGCACACAACCGATGGAAATTCCGGCGTGCAGAAACATCTTTTTCCCACAGATATTCCATGTTGATGATGAAGAAGGTCCGCAAATGACCTAGAAGTAAACTACAAGGCAGCGCAGGGCGCCTTAATACATCCGAAACGATGTAAAACTACTGTCGTCCGCAACGACGATAAACTACGGAACGTCCGGCAAGATGTTTAAACTGCTAGTCGTGGATATATCTCGCAACCCGACCAATATATCAGCTGTGGTCTTGATGTCCATTCGTGCAAGCGAGCGGGCCGATCCGGAGAAGGAGTCAGACTCCTCCTTACTCCTCACGGCACCCTTCAAGTCTAATTCTCTTCACATCCTTGCCTCAAACCCAATACGCATAGTGAATCAAACAAACTCTGGACGTCGAACTAACTCACCGGAGATGAGCCCACCGTATGGGGGCGATACTGCTTGGGATTTATGGCTGCAACCTCACCGGAGATGAGCTCACCGTATGGGAGCGATACTGCTTGGGACGTTAAGATGGTAGTCTGGGGAAGTAGGCCTAAGCCTTTGTAAAGCGATCAACCTACTTGCCCGTGGACGCCATCCTCTGAACGCCAAGAGGAACAACAAAATCACGAGGATAACGACTATCCTGGAAACACTGAGGTTTGGCCCTCGGAGAAGGAAGAAGAAGAACCTGATGACACGAAATGGAACCCACATGCTAGAGTTTCTACTCATCCATGCACCACTCGCATTCATACGCCTTTCTTGATGCTGTTCCAGAGGAGGCTGGAAGTAAGACCGCGATGGATTTACCGCGGCAGAATCAATCCTTACGGGTGAAGGGAGAACATCCTAGTGGCCCAGGGCTTGGATACCCCTGCGTTATGGCCGAGAAACAAACAGCTCAACGGAGATGGAAAACTCCTAGAGGATCAAACGACGTAAGTCGGTCTTCCTCCCAGAAAACGAAGTCACGTCCCGGAAGTCGCATCCGGAGACCGTTTTGGATCAAGAAAGCAAATCGTATATGGAGCGGTGATGAAGCGCAGAAAGCGTTGTCCTACCAGGCGAATAGGACGTAGAAAGGGGGTATTGTTATGATCACGTTCTGTCGGGCCTTAACGGCGGTCTATTCTGACACGATCATCACAAATATCAAGCGGCCTCACAAGAGAGGCGTACAAACAAGGTACAGATAGTAACCTTGGTCATCCACTCCCAACGGATCACCTTATCGTTGGTCGAGTATCACGGGCCTATTGCGTAGTGGGCACGGAACGCCGCCTTACAAACTACTCACACATCGGGCATTGAGCTCCTAGTCTTTCCTGGCCGGAAGGAGACTAACGGAGAAGCACAAGAGTAGTCGTTATTGAGAGAGAACGACTTAGAGTATACCTACGGATACATATATGGTATTCTCATGCCCTACTTCCTAAAGTAGTATAAAAGGCCCATAGAGTAGGCTGAGGTTCTTCAGTCTATTCTCTTTGTTCAAAGTACTGTCTTCCTACAGTACTCCTTCGTTCTACTGTAGTCTTCGTACTGCAGTCTTCGTTGCTATATCGCAATACACTTCTGGCTCCTGTGCTACACGTACAGTCGAGACCACCGTTCCACACATCCTCCACGAGTGACCTAGGGAAGAACCTCCTACTCTTGGGGTTACCGATGAGCAGTCATAACAGCTTCCCTGCTTGTCTCCTTCTGACCAGGAGGACAAGGAGCTCTATGCCCATGTGTGAGTAGTTTATAAGGCAGGGAAGGATGCCCACTGCAACAGGCTCATGATACTCAACCAGCAACAGATGGTCCCCTGGGAGTGGATGACCAAAGATTATATCTGTACCTTTGTGTACACCTTAGGATATGAGGCCACCTAGTAGTTGTGATGATCATATCGGAATAGACTGCCATAACGGCCCAATAAGTCATGATTATAACAACAAGAATGCCTGGTGCATGGCTGTGGTTGAGGTGACATGGTCTATAGAAACACCATCCTTTTCTTATGAGACATGTTGTATCTCAGGGAGTTCTTGGATGCAATCAAAGCTGGGGACTCTGGGTGCATTGTCAATATTCTAAAGGTATGGGCCCTCTCATTCCATGGCAATGTACGATCCAAATATGCATATAAGATCTTACACCTTGTCTATAACCTCACACATGTATGGCCAATTGGCCTTCAGTGCATCATATCATCTCCTTATTTGTGCAACCTTTTGTGATGATCATATAGTGACATTGTTCTCCAAAACTGGCTAGTGAATCCCACAAGGCATGAAAATACATGGCACAAAGTCAACCTGCTATAGGAACACTTGAATTTCTGGATTAAAGTGAGCATCCCTATTCTTATCCTCAGCCTCAGCACCAGCTTCATTGGCAATAAGGACTATTACCAGGCCCATAGAAGTGGAGCTTTGTGAGAGTGGCTCAAGACGATAGTGCCTTGTGTTCAAATCCTTTGGTGCCTGGCTACAGATGTTCACAGAACCCTTGGAGCCAAGCAAGGAAACTGCCACACAATCCTAGACGTCACTAATGACACCGAGGAGCTCATGGGGAGCCTTGCCCACCATGCAGTGTACACTGAACAGCAAGGCTGTCACCTCAATGAGGATGAGGATGGCCTAGTACCTGACATCATTTCTGAAGGCTATATGTCCTTGTCATGGGGTGGTGTTACCCCTCTAAAGGAATTCAACACCATGCTTACAACCTTACAGCACTGCTGCCATGTCAAGCCATTAGTTGGTGCACACAATGGATTGACATTGCCCATGCCCAACAGTATAGCGGCCGAGTGCATCTCTAGTATGTTCAAACCTGATACACTGTGATCTCACTCAATCAATCTCCTCCTCTGAAGATGACAACACCCCTGCCAAGGACAACACAACTGCTGATGACACAGCAGCGATCAGCGACAACAATGATGATCACTACAGCATTGATGTCAAGGACACAGGTGGTCATGCCAGTGTTTAGACAGACCTAGACTTGATTAGCTTTGAGGACATCAACCTTGACATGGACTCCTATTCAGATGTAGAGTATGAGGAACCCGAGTTTGAGAATTTTGAAGGTCAGGACTTGTCAGAAAACCTATCAGATTGATGATCATAAATACAATGTGTATACAAGTGGAATGTCAGAGAAATATAGAGGCATGGTAAGGCAAAGAGGGAGGGGAATAGCAATCTAAGTGTGGAAGTGGCTGAAAGATAGCTGAAATTTCACCAAGTCGAATCTCACCTTTGGCGGGGCCCGCCAAAACCGCCACCAGTGTGCCCAGCCGGTCTCCAATGGAGCCCTTGACGGAGCATAGCGGAGCAGCGGAATTTGGAAAGATCGGCTGTGTCCGAGCCTAACAGATCCCCACTACAGAGAACACCACCGTCGCATACCTAAACCTCCCGCCCCGCCGAACACGCTTGAACACGCTCAAACGCGCTTGAACGCACTTGAACACTCTGCCACGCGAGTCCTCGACCAAAGGAGAAAAGGCCAAGAAGTGCCCTCCTCCTCCACAACGATGGCCATCTTGCCCTACGGGCGTTACGCGGTTCATCATCTACAGCTCTACAGCGCTGCCGTCGATCGCATCCAAGTGCATTTCCCTCACCCCATTTAATGCCTCCCGCCCTCGGTCCCCTGATAACATTGCACCAGCCCTGACCTTACGTCTTCCCTTTTGTCTTCTCGCAACAACAATAATAAACCCACCACACTAGCGCATTCATCCTTCGACCCGAACACACATGGCGCTCTCCGCCCTTTTATTGTCTTGAACTCCACGGGAAGAGAGTGACAAGGAGACGTGCGGAGGACTGTTCTTGGGCTCGTCTCAGACACTGGGTCTTACGCTTAGTGAGATGACCTTGGGATAGGTGAGGACATGAGGCGGTCCTCAAATTGCAAAACTACCGTTTGGCGTCGCGCACGCACCTGGATGGCTCAACAGTCTGGTACTATACTCGTACATATATGTATAATGATAGACTGACCCTGCGCACGGCCAACGGGCCTGCGCAGTGTGCTATAGAGCTAAGCTAGTAAAAACGGGATATTACAACTGCGAGACAGTCGACGAGAAGAAGAGACGAGACCGACTACGTACTGCTACTACAATGACAATGTGATAAACGACGGCGATGCGATGTGGTGCGGAATACTAGTGGTGCGTAGTCCAAGCGCAAAGAAACAAGGCAGAACACGAGAGATAAATACCAAAAGCTAAAGGGATGGAGACGCACTCGAGGTGCAAATTACAATACAACATAGCCGACTAGGCTAAGTCGGGACGAAACGATGCGGACAAGATTATGGAGCGGGTTCAAGAGAGCGTGATCGACGCCGCCCAGGTAAGCAACGTGAAAAAAGCGACGCTCGGCATGGGGAAGAGAAGCGCGAGATCGACGATGCAACGAAGAAACGAGAACTTGCGAAGAAACGAAGGGGCAAAACAATACCTATGCGATTACCGTGCGATGCCGTTGTGGCCGCAAAAACGAAGCCCCTCCTGTTCACTGACTCCCCACCCTCATCTTGCCGACGAAAGCTTCTGTGGGAGTCACATCCTGGTGCGCGTGGTCCTGCCCGGCTTCCCCGACAGAACCCTTGCCGTACGTCTCGTTGCCGGCGTTTCCAAACCCCTCCCCGGCATGCGCGAACGAGCCGAAGAAAGGTGTGGTTGGACTCAACGTCGACGGAGTGCGGGACGACGACGACGATGCAGAGGAGTTGTACGTGAGCGCGGGGGACGGCACGAGGAGCGGCGAGTCGGCGGTGGAGTGTGCCGAGACGGAGGTCGATGTGGTGCAAGTAGAATTAGAAGAGCCGTTCGACGAAGAAGAGATGCTGCTCATATTGCTGTTGCTCGAAGAAACGGTGTCGCTGGAGATAGAATGAATGGTGCTGCTAGAGCTGGATTTCGGGATGGTGCAGATGGTGGGAAGCGCGGCGTTGAGTCTGGAGGCGAGAGCCTCAGCGGTCGTGTTGTTACTGTTCCTGGTGTTCGACATAGAATTAAGATTGGGAGACAAAATACTGCTAAGCGTGTTTGTGCTGTTGACGCTGCTGCCCCCCAACATAAAGTGAGGGGGAAGAGTGGTCGAGCGTGTGTGCAAGGCCTGATTGCTCTGCATCCGACCGCCCTCGGTCTGAATGTTAGAGAAGGTGTAGTCGAGCGAGCTTGAGAGGTGGTTGCTAGGGTCGTGAGTCTTGCCATTGTCGTAAATAGATGTGTTGGTGCGAGTGTCCGTGTTGAACCCAAGGGACATCGTAGCGGATGTGTGACGCTGCTGTTCAAAGGGCTGCTGTTGCAGCTGAGCGGTCGCGTGGAACTCCTCCTCCGATCTCGGCGATAGAACGTCGACTGGAGACAGCGAAGGCAAGGAGTAGCCATCTGTCGACTGGGCTTCCTGGATCCGAGACAGCAGACCGCGGGGGACGAATTCCTTGGATGCCATGGCCATAGAGAGGTTCATGCGGCCCGTCGAGCGAGGCCCTTTGCCGCCTCTGGAAAGAGCGCCGTTCATTTGAGACTCGTAGAGGGCTTCCTGCCTCGCCTCAACCTCTGCGCGCAGCTGCGCTTGAACCTGAGCCTGCGCCTGCGCCTGCAAGATGAGCTGCTGCTCGAGGGGAGTGAATCCGTTCGCGCTGGCGGTCCTGGACAGAAGCGAGAGATCGATGTCATTTCCAAAGACAGGCTCTGTCACGGGGAGCGCGGAAGGACCGCGCGCAGGCAAGCGAGCGGGGGCAGAGCGAGAAGCGGGGAAACCAACGCCGGTATCCGTTTGCTGATGGTACTGCGCCGTGAGAGGGTGAACGGGCAGCCCTGTATGTGTGGCTCGTCCCCTGACGGGTGACGGATACCGATCTCCGATAGGTGGGATCTGCCGCTGCATTTCAGTGATGCTGGGAGCGCTCGCGCTTTGCTGACCGTTGCGGAAGCGATTATGGATCTGTTGTCCGCGAAGGTTGAGCAACGCCGCTTGCGCCATGGTGAGCCTCGCGGGAGACTGCTCTCCCTCTTGAGAGGTCCGTTCGTTGCGCTGTCAACGTTGAAGGCTTCGCTCAACAAACTCCAAGATTTCCCTAGACGACGAACATGGACTCACTCTCAATTCCCTTTGTTCTGCAGAGTCCGCAAAGCGTACCGAGATACGGCTTCCAGCGTCATTCCAGCCGCGAACCATGCGCCCATGCAAGCGTTCAATCACGTCCTCGCAAGCAGAGCGACTCTCCAACCTTAGTCATCGAGAATCAGTGCGCATCCATTAAAGAAGCAGGAACATTCTCTACCGAACGAAAGCGATGATCCTCGGAGGATGGCTGAGGCGCGTCTGGAAGAACCGGCTGCTCTTGATTATGAAGGGGTTGACAAGAGCCGCTAACGTCTGCGAGGTGTACAGTTAGCAGGGTTTCCGAGGTGTATCAATGGAAGAGGATGCCAGATGTTCGGTCATCATGCATGTATGCGCGCATACAGGCACATAGGAGAATGATAGACTGCTCACCGTCTCATCGATGCTCAGCGGAAGTCCCTCGATGTACAAATTCGTGCTCGACTGGTCCTTGAGGCGTTCCATGCGAGCCTTGAACGTCTCCGCCGACTCGTTCGAAGAGGAGGTTGAGACGGAGGAGGACGATGAGGATGCCGTGAGGCTTGCATAAGGCGTGCCAGGAATCTTGTGAATTTGCTGACGTGAAATCAAAGTCAGTACGACACCGAGTTCAAGGCGAGAGCGAGGGTCAGATTTACCTTTGAGAAAGAGGGGTGCAAATTGCGGTAGCGACGGAGAGACTCGATGCACTTTTCGGCGCTGTCGACGTTGTCAAACCTTGTGAAAATAAAAGTTCAACGTCTGTCGTGGAGGCACGGTGCCAGTCAAGACGACTTACAAGACAAAGCCATATCCACTGTAGGGCCGAGCGATCAGTGTTGACAGAGCGGTGGGGCGGAGCTGAGAGAGCGGGGACTTACGACGGGCGATCGCTGACATGGCGGGTGAAGGTCCTGACACTGATAACGCCGCCAAAGTCCTCGGTCATGGCATAGAGCTGCTCCTCTGGAAAGTTGGGGGGGAGGCCGTTGATGTAGACGTTCGGGGTGCGCAGGGAGTCCTCTTGCATGATGGACGCGGCCGCAGTGGCGCTGCTTGGGATGGCGTGCTGTTGGTACTGGTACACGGGCTGCTGCTGCTGCGAGTCCATATGGCGAGCGGAGGGGGCGGGCGGGGTGAGCGGGGGCTTGAGGGGTGTGAATGCGACGGGAGCGGGGACGGTGGGGGTGGGGGTTGCGTTGTTTGAGCTAGATCTGTTCGTGGAGGGTCTGGGGGGCGAGATGGGTGGCTGCGGAGACGAGTGAGTCTGTGACGGAGAGCGGGACGAGGTGCGCGGATGGGAGACGGGAATAGGCGGGTGCGAGTCCATGTCGGCCGGGGACGTGGCCGGGGGCGACGACATTGTGGCTGCAAATAAATAGTCCTAGAGGAGCGGAGATGGCGGAGACTCGCGCGGGGAGAGAGGGCGGGAGGGCTAGCGGCGGAGGGTGTAACGCGGGAGGATCCAGGGGATAGTGGATAGCAGTGCGGGTGCAGAGAGCAGGCTAGTGGGGGTGCGGGGTGGGGACAGCCGGGCGAGGCGACACGAGGCTCGCAGCCCGCTGCCTTTAAGGCGATGGCCAGCGACCGTGCACCGAGTCTGCATGTGTTTGCACCCCGCCGTCCACATCTGGAAGACCGCCTTGACAGCCCGCTTCCTTCCTCAGAAGCCACCCGTCACCACCCTCGACACCCCCGCCCAGCTTTGGCTAATTGCATCCCGCATTCGTCGAGCCCCCGCCCGAGCCCCCGCCCGCACCGCCCGCGAGCGGCGCTCGATCGGCCCCACCCCGCGCCGCACACCCGCGCCCTCGGTGGCCGCATGCGGGTCGAAGCGAGCACTGGCGAGGGCTGCTCGGCGCTGGCGTGGCATATGTCGCCGGGGAGATGACACTGGACTGGAAATAGCACGCACCGCAGCTCACTCGTCCTTTTTGGTTCCGTCATGCAAGGAAACGCGGATCTCCCCGGCCCTTCCCGTCTGGGGATCAACGCCCTCTCGACTCTCGCACTCACCTCCGCGCTCCGCGCGCCACCATTCCTCCCTCGTCCCAGCCTCCTCGGCTCGCATCTCTCATCGCATCGTACTCGCCCATCCATTCGCCCCGAACAACGAGCGCACCTCGTTCGAGAATGAGAGCGAGGACGCCAGCAAACGCCCGATCCACATTCCCCGAGGAATTGAACGAGCTTCGGCGTTCGAAAAAGGCCCAGCCAAGAAGCCCATCAATCGCGATGCCGGCGATGCGACGATGAGATCACGCCCTCGACGCACGACAAAGCACCCCAGCCGTCCGCCCGGATACCTCCGGCCCGCTCCACAGCGCCGCGGAGGCACCCCGACCACGACACCTGCCTAATCCGGCAACATACATTGTGGGTCCATATTGGCGTCCGCGACCCCAGCCCCTCCTGCGCGCGCTCTCCCTCCACGCCTCACCGCGCAGGGAGTTAGCGTATAAGACTCCTTTGTCCTGCTCTCCGCTCCTTTCTCCTTGCTTTATTTTGCCCCCTCGCGCGGGTGTGGCCCGCTTCGTCACCCAACACGCCTTCAGAACCCATAAATACGCCCTCGACGGCGGCAAAGATGTTCCCTCAGCCCGGCATCGTCGCATTGCCACTTGCACCTAGTCCTCCATCCAAACTCCACCGCTCCCCCCGTCCTCGATGATCTTCACCGCCCTCAGCACCCTCCTGCGCCTCTGGCGCAACGCGCACGACGCCGACGCCGACAGCGACGCGGAGAGCGTCGACGTCGATTGGGTGGCCCGCACGGGCACCACCCCCGTAATCGTGACCGTAACCCCACCCACGCCCACACACCCACGCCCCCGCCCCTACACTGCGGACGCGGCCTTTCAAGACGCGTACGGGCGCGACTCCCTATGGCTCCCACGCACCCCGCGCCCGCCGCCGTACGCTGGACGCGCGCGCTACTCGTGGCCGCCTCCCTACCCCGGCCAATCACGCTACGCCGATCTCCCTCCCTCATACACGGCGGATCCCGAACGCGCGTTCCCCAAGCCCCCCTCCCCTGCAGCCTTCCCCGCCGGCGCTATTCCGTCGTCCTCGACGGCCCCTCCCTTCCCCATCACCTCCTCGGAAGCAGACGCGACACAAACACCGGCGACCCTATGTCGAATCATATTCAACCTCGGCTGGAGTACGCGCTTTCCCCCTCCTTCTCCTCTCAAAAATTTGACCCCCCTTGTTTTTTATCACGTCCAGTATGTCCACTAGTCTGGCTCCTCGCCATCCCCTTCCTCCTCGTCCCGCATCTCCCCTTCCCGCTCCCCCAAGCACTCACCCCCTACGGCCCCCTCACGCCCCTGCGCCTCGCTACAGAGCGACACTGGGCCAAGCGCAGCCTCAGCGCCTTCTCGTCGCTCTCCACCCTGGCGGGCATCGCAGTCGCCGTCTTCTACATGGCGCACCACCACCCCCACCCCCACGACCCGGCGGGTGCCTCCCTCGCCCTCTGACCCCCCGCACACCACCCTATTTATACTTTACTCCCCCGCGAGCCCGCGAGCCCGCAGGCGGCGCGCGCGGACCCGTGGCTAGCGCGACCGCAGACTGACTAGACTTAGGCGCCGAGGCGCGTGCGGTGCGGTGTGTGGTGTGGCGTGGTGAGTGTATGCACGAACGGGGGCGCTCGATGCTCGGCTCGGGGCTCGATCGCGTAGCGCAGATCGCAGCGGATCGCCACCTCGCTCCCTCGACCTCGACCCTAAAGGCCCGGTGCTGGCCCGGCGCTGCACCGAGGCCTGAACGCCTGAACGCCTGAACGAGCGCCGGCGGAGTCGCATACAGTCGCATGGTTGCATGGTGCGGGGTTAGCCGCTGATCGTGGCACGCCGGAGCCGGACGCTCTGTTCGGCTCCGCTCGGCGTCCTCGGTCCCCTTCCCCTTCCCCTCCGCCGCTTCGGTCTGCATATGACCATACTCTATGTTCTGCACCACCCTCCGCATCGCGTCCCCCTCGCCCTATTTATCCTCGTCGTCTTCGTCATCGTCATCGCCGTCATCGCTAATGTTTTTCTTCGTCCCTTCATTCCCCCGTGTTATCGTGTATGCTTGTTGTTTGTATGCCTTGTTTTATTTTGTTTTCGCATCGTCCGTCATGCACATTTAGTATCTGTCGCAGTGCCCATTCTGTCGTTATACTTCTGTACCGCGTGATCCCTCCAACTGTATGACCCCGTCCCCTCTCGTCGCTTATTGTACCAACCCAACCCAGCTCAGCCCAGCCCAATCCAACCTATCTCATTAACATACCTGTCCACCACGCTGCGCCCTTCCCCCCTTCCTCTTTATTATGGTTCACCCCGCACGCACGCTTATTCACGCCCCGCAGCCCCGCAATGGTTATTCCCGCTACCGCACAAATTATACAGTACAGTCTATCTGCTAGCGCGATCGCGTAAAAATGCCATCAATCGACAGATCCATCGATGCATCTGCGCGTGCCCTGCATTGTTCTGAGTTAGTAAGTAAGGCCTGTAAGGCCGCTCGCACGCTCGAATAGCGAGCGCGAGTTCTAGGGCGTCGCCGCAGAGAGGAAGGTTCAGCCGGACACTGGATACTGACCCTGCACCGGCGCGCGCCTGTGGCGCTACACAGGAACACACGCGGGAATGCCAGGCCTTCCAGGATCGCGCAAGATCGCACAGGTTCACGTGATATCGCACAAGAAAAGACCAAGAAAAGGAAACGAAACTCGCACGGACACACGCACGCGTCATCGCACTCCATCGTGCATCACGCCGCACGCCGCACGCCGCACGCGCCACGATGACGCCCCCTGCTCTGATGGGCCGATCTGCGCACCCCTCACCCCTCCCCGCGCCCTGCGGCATCGTAGCACGCATCGAGCGCCCCCGCATCACAGGAGCCCGCGACGAGAAGGCGCGAACGCAGCGCGGTGCGGCGCTTCCTCCAGCTTGTGCGCATGCGAGAGGAGCAGCGGCCAACCTGAGCGCGGTCGTGGCAGAGGGAGAGATGGACGTCCAGACGCGTAAATGGACTGGCGGGCGGACGCACGTACATGGATCGCATGGACGCGGGGTTGGCTGGGCTCGTAGACGTAGAACGCAGTCATCCGGGGATAATCGAGCATTGGAGGTACCACTCGCAGGCGACGCGAGGCCTCTCGGCCTCCAAAGAGTCTGTTTTGAAAGTCGAAGGTCGATCAGTCCAATCGATACCCCTCTCTTTGTCCCCTTCCTCTCCTTCCGAGAGCGCAGTATCCCGTCCCTCCGTCGTGTCGTGACTGCGCCCGTTCGCAGACAGTCGCAGACACTCACCTGTTCACGATCACAGCTGGGCGCCTGAGCGATAAATTGAAGGAAAGAACAAAAGAAAGATCGCGGCGCAGCGGTTGGCGCCGGTATAAGCGACGTTCGAGGACGCCCGATCCTGCACAGAATCCGTCCGGAGGGGCATGCATCACGCACACGAGGCAGGTCGGAGGGCGTACTGAAGCGCTCCACAGCCCATCAAATGGTGCATTCGACGAAAAAACATCATAGGCTAGCGCATAGACGGGGCCCAGAAAAACAGCGAAGTTGGACGGCGAGAACGGTCGAATCGTGAAAGCATCGCAAACGCACCGCGCAGCCTCGGACCTCTGCGCACCGCGAGGGATCCTTCACGTCTTCATACGTAGCCGCCGGCCCGCGCACGAAGCTCGATCGCGCAGCCCAACTTCCAAGGCCCGCGCCAACCTGGTTGTGCGAAGCACCGATCGATCCCTGGCTCGTGATGGAATCAAGATACCTCATCAGCAAATGGCTGCAGAGTGCGAGGGGGAAATGAAATGAGGCGACGATGAGAGAAGGCAGCTGACGATCGACAGGTCAGTGATGGTGCGCAGGCGTTCAATACTGTCAAAAGTATATAGGCGAAGAGCAGGCATGTGTTATGTTCCGGACCAAAGGTCGACCGAGATGACGATGCCCGAGTGATTGTTTGCAGACCATGAGCCTCAATCAGTGCAGGCGCTGAGGCCTGAGGACCTAGAACAGCCAAAAAGCGCGCAGAGTGGAATGTGCGCCATTGAATACCCCAGTAAAATTCGAAAGAAGCCTGCAAGGCATGCCACTATGAGCGCTCGAGCTGTTAGCTTAAATGAGGTCGATCATGCACGTCGTTATCTAGTCTCCATGGCTGACCAGTGGCTGACCCTGCAGAAGACAATCTTGTCCGTCAGGGCCACGAGTTTTGCTGACAAGCTGTCGGGCCCGCAAAGTTTCAACCACCGCCACTCTCGGCCAATGCTGGGAGCAAATCTGCTGGCTGGCACATATTATCCTGTTGGACTGGCTCGTTCTTGCTCACAATCTTCCCCTCACTGCGCAGTTTTGCAGACCACACAGAATATGAATAGGCTTCTAAGAGAGGAAATACGGCTGCAAGGATAATATTTGCATCTTGGGAGGATCTTACACTTGAAGGAGCTTGAAGGAGACGTCCGCTTGCTTTCCATCTGCACTGCGCTTCGCCGCCCACATGTGTGTTCTCTCTTCTGCCCACACAGTGTCGTCGTGCTACTCCGCAGCTCTGAATATCAGAACTGAACATCAGTGTCTTTCAACCCTCAAATCCTACACCCTCGACAGTCTGACGATACACAATCAGTGTGTGCAGGCTCTGGCGCACCATGTAACTTCCCCCTATCCCCTTTCCTCACCTTGCCAACGTCCACATCTCCACTGATTTTTCTATCTTGGTTCCCGCCTCTCGCTGTGCGCTTGTTCTCCATTCTCGCTTGAACTTAATGTTCCTGGCTCGGCGTATATCTTTTATTTATTGAATCCCGTTTAATGTCTAATCAGGGTAACAGAATCTCGGCGTACATTCTACATGTATACTATCATTTCCGAGGCCGGATTGGTTCCAGGCTGTCCTGGCCAGCTTCGATTGTTCCAAAATTCCCCGCAGAACTATGATTGTTCACATGAGACCTCGGGACGAGCTCCAGACAAATGCTGGCATCTATTCAATTGTTCCATCTGACACACAAGTGCAAGAGTAACTCTAAATCCAGTACCGGTCACTGATGCCATGGTTTAGTAGATGTTCTGCGCGCCGGAAATAGCCATAGCCTACTTGAATCTGGACTCCAAGTATCCCCACGTCTCTGCCTCGCTGCCAATTATGCCGTATTGCAGTTGCTCGCGCGATGTCAGCTGCCACTCAGCACTTGAAAGCCACCAGCCGCAAGGTGAGTACCAGACCAGTGTTTCCTTATCAGCCTGCGCTACGTTCAACTGGATGCGGAGTTCAACTGGATGCCCACCCTGCTTCTCTCTTAATGAACAGCGATCGTAATCTTACGGTGCTCAGTTGCTGCCTGAGGATATCCCAGCGGGTGCTCAGCGAGTCGAATCGTCCCTTTCTCCGAGTCGCATTGGTATGTAGGTCGAGATGCATACAAGAGGCCTTCTAATTCAGGAGGCTGATGTCTTGGATCTTCTCCATCGTGGGGCAAGTCATGGCTTCCATTTCACCATTCGCATAAGAGAGAACGTGGTTGTGATCCTTTCCTTTTCTGAGCAAAGATGCAACGGTAATTGGCTTGTATTTTTGTGAAAGATTCCTTTGATATGTTGATCCCGTTCACGGGCATGTCGACGTTCTTGTTACGAGCCATTCGCTCCTGCGAGTAGTGCTTGACTGTCCTCTTTGAGCTAACACCCAAGTCAAGGAATACTATACATACCAAAAGCAGAGGGCCGCGTGGCTGATGAAAGGACCTCGAGCCACTGCGGCGCAGCTGAGCAAATCGCCTCGAGTCTGCCTCATGACTAGGATCAGTTCGAATGAACACGATCGCAGCGACTTCGGATCTCTTCGGATTGGCATCCTGAAAGATAGTTGAATCCTATGGAACGATAATCTCGTTAGACGATGCAATCATATTTGACGTGAGCAGACGTGGGCCTGCACGATAACATATGCTTCTTCAACCTCTGGAACGGACTCATCGACAGCGGTGACATTGCACGATCCAAATCAGGAGCTCGGGAACAGCCGCGGAGAAAGAGGGCGACCTCATTGCAAACATATGTGGGTCCATCGTTGCGTCCCGTGCTGGAATCGTTTCTTCTGTCGTCTGCGCGCTATGTCCCCTGGCACCAGCTTCTTCCCCATTGTCCGTTCAGGCTTATAAAGATATGGAATGTAGAAGCCGTACACCATCTCTCCATGGCACACTTAACCACCCCAAGCGCGATGCGCCTTCACGATTACTACTTGCAGGGCGGCGACATTGTCTTTCGGGTGTGTCCCATCTGCTGTTCATCATATCGCGGCTCTCTAATGCGTTTGTAGGTTGAAAACTTTCTATTCCGCATCCACAGCTACTTCTTCGTCAGGGAATCGCCATATTTCCGAGAAAAATTACCTCACCCATCACCTCCGGGAAGCATATCGTATCTCACCTCTGACGATAATCCGTTTGTCCTCGATGGAGTGTCGAGCACGGATTTTCAGCGATTTCTATGGGTATTCTACAACCCGTGAGTTTGTTCTTCAATGATACACATCTGCACTGACTCAAGACACGCCAGCGAGCTCTCGATATACAATGCGAGCATCGAGGAGTGGGAGTCCATCTTGAGGCTCGCTCATCTATGGCAGTTCCATAAGGTCAAGGCGCTCGCCGTACGCCATCTCGAGAACATCCCCATGGATGCCGTTCAGCGAGTCGTCCTCTATGTCAAGAACGACGTTGATGAATCACTCCTTATCCCGCCATACGCGGAGCTGACCATCCGGGAGTCCCCCATCTCTCTCCAGGAGGGCAGACAGCTCGGTATCGTGACTGCCCTGCGCCTTGCGCAGGCGCGTGAGATCGCTCGCTCCCCACAATCTCCTAAAGGACATCGGATCACATCGCCCGTCAGCGCTGTTGGACCCGACCTCGATTCGCTGATTAAGAACGTGTTTGAAGTCTCCACTCGTGCACAGGGTGCTGATGAAGGGGCTGCCGATGGGTCATCCACGGCGACGGAGATATCTCAAGGTCAATCAATGATGATTACTCTCTGCATATGAACCTGCTAATATCCATCCTTCTTGCGGGCTATACAGGCGAATCACCGCCCGAAAAAAAAACCAACTCCACCAAGCCGCCGAAAGCCAACGGCAATAACAACAGGAACGGCCGATGAGCGCGTGAGCGAGTGAGGCCTTTGAGGTTTGGCGAGAACGGTGGATGACACCAATGTTAAGGTAGCTAGTTGAGCTTGGACGTTTTGAGATTGGCATGTAGGTTGATCATTAGTGATTATGTACGAGTAACGGACGCCTCGTTGGCATAAGAGATTGCTTGGGATATCAGTAGAGTGAACGCCAGAGGCACTGCGCAGGAACGTACAATGTCCCGTGTGGCTTGAAAATAGGTATGTCGATAGTATGTGTATTCATGTGATTTGATCTCAGCATCTTCTAACGCTGCTGCGCATCCATTACACTATGATATGTCCCGCAGGCAGCGGTCTATGGACAGACTGGCAGCTCGGATATAATGACGCGAGACGATCGAATATGATGAGAGAATGTAAATTGGTGAATCCACTATGTCAACACATCTGCCGTCCTACGGTATGATTGGACGCTTCACTTGGCGAGGAAACCTGAGCCTTTTGATTCTGGCGAAGTCAGTGTCAAATGCATATGTACCTCTAATCATCCTCAGCAGATGGCGTGTGAGATTCGAGAGCAGCTGTGCGCACTGTGTATGCGATGGAAAGCAAGAAACCAATATCGGCAATCAGTGAGAAAATAGCGTGTCTGTAATCGAGTGCACGTCGGCCAGACCAGCAGGAGAGAACCTTGGGTGAAGACAATGGGATAATACAGCCACGCAAAACACGGAGTTTGTCCTAGGCGTCGTGAACGACCCGGACAAAGACGAAGGAGATGAGGGCGACAGTCCATAAGCAGTTCTGTCACTCGCTGTTCCTGATGATCGAACTCAATCTGTCAAATAGAGCATCAAAAGAAAGATAAAGTGTGGACTGTGGCATGAGTGAGATGATGAGACCCCTACCGAGCGTATGCGAATGGAAGACACGGAATGTATTCCGTTGATGGCCAGGTGTGCGAAGCACTCGTGAGTTCTCTCCGCGTACAGAGATTGTCATCGGGCTGAATCTGAAACGAGTGCGGGGAACAGCTCGTCCAGGAAGTGTGGATGATTGCCTCACGACCTCTTCACCGGACGTGATGAATCTATGTTTGTGATAGAGAGAGGGCAAATGTGCAAAAACACTCGGCCAGTGTCCCAGACCTAAGATTGACAAACTAGAATGAACATTGGCCATTGGTTAGCAAGCAAACCTGGTTTATCGATGGTTGAGTGACAGACTAGCATGTTACTCAGTCATTGTGCGATCCGGCTTCAGATACACCGACTGGCCGCGACGTTGAACGCTATCAAGCTAGCCACGTGAAATGAAAACGCGCCTCTCAAGATGACTGCTCCCAGAGGGATTCCTTTGTTCCGAGTATTCCCCACAGACCTCACTCCCACCACATTAGGACATCTGGTCCTATCATCGAGGCATCGAGCACCGCTCAGGATATGACATGCCGCGTGTCACCCGCTTTATGAAGCATGCTGTCTGTCGGTCATGGGACTCGAAGTCAAACGAGCAATTGCCATAGACATGGATGACACAGAGAGACACTTACACAGAACTTAACCGACCTTTCCATTTACACGCCTCCGGACCCGGCAAGCGCAGAGGAGCATGCTGAGATCGTTCATCTGGCTGCAATAGATCGTCGTAGTCGAGGCAGCGAGTAACTTTTACTTGGCAGTTAGACTGTCCCGCTCATGGGCATGTAAGGATACTTCGAAGATCTCGAGGAGGCTGGATGAGTTGGCAAGTGGCGCATGAGAGACGCGGGAAGGTGGATGGAAACCCAGTATTGTCAAGACGTATTTTCCGGTAACCGCGAATCCGGAAATAACAAGATGGTCGCCGGTCATCCCGAGTTGTCGTGGCGTTCAGACCCACACAAGCTGAAAAGAAGAGGAAGAGAAAGACTTGGGTGACTAATCTGACCAAACGACGCGGCTAGTGTCAGCATCTGTCGGCATGACTAAGCACACCGACTGGCGCGCTGGAGCGTTCTGGTTTCTTCGTCACACAACCATCGCGAGGTTGTTGTTGTCCGCTTCTTGTCTTTCATAGAACACATGTGATGATTTGACGGCATTGAAGATGATCTTTTTCAGCTCCGTGTAGCCGCAGGAGACGAGAGGATAATGTTTAGGTGCATGAACTGTGAGTTTAGCGTTTGAACATATCCTTCCTTAGGCCTCATCTGTCAACATGAGTTCATGAGTTTGGAGAGCTCTCGATATATTATCATTTGTACAGATACGCAGTGTCGACAAAGTGTAATTACTGTGCGAAGAAAATGGCATCTGCAGTGTCAACGCTCTTCTTCTCTGTGCTTGCTTCTATACACAAATGGATACGCTGATCATCTACTTTCGTAGTAGATCTCAAGGCTCGACTTCGACATGATGCATAAAATCTCGCAGCAACCGGGGCACCCACTCCGGAACCCCGATTGCATGTTTCACGATCTATACTGCGGCTAGCTGTGTTTTGTACCTTCCATCTCCAGAATCTTTCCTCATCAACCGTCTCGTTCTTCCGTGTATAAATACAAAGGGATCTTCCGAACGACGAAACCTCTTTCTTGTTATATAAGCATCCGGTTTTGCGCAACGTTGGGGTTGACCACGCACGACATACCGTGCGGGCGATGCGATTGCCTCTTAGGTATTCAATCATCATCGTTCTCGATGACTACTCTTGCTCCCAGAGACTTCGATCTACATATAATTGTTCCACTCGCTGCATACGGTCAGTCCTTCCTGGCCGTTACACCCGCTTTCATTCAGGAATTCATATCGCTTTTCTTGTAGTTGTCCTGTATTACGACTATACTCTGACTTTTGCGACAGAAGTTGAGCGCCACTGGAGTCGCAAAACCTTCACTTTGCCATCATTGGCTTTCTTGATCTATAGATATGTCGCAATTCTAGGTCATCTTCCCCTTCTTTACGAAGCAGTTGTCTTTAGCATCAATGCTCAACGCGTGGTTCGTGGTTATGTGCCTTATTAGACATTCCACTGACGTCGTAACACTCACATAGGACACGTACGTTTTATCATTGACTATCAAGTAGAGGTATGCTGATGCTCAGACTCTAGTTTAACCGGTATAATATGATACTACTCCGCTCTAGCGATGTTTACCCAGTTTTTCACGTCAAGTACGTTGCCACCATCTGCTGCGTTCCTCGGCTCATTTCCTTTCGTCGTCAGTCCTCTTGATCATCAGAATCTATGCATTGTATGAATGTAATCGCTACATTCTTGCACCTCTCGTCATTCTCGTCGCAACGGGAACTGTGATGAGCTGTGTACGTGGATTTTTACGAATATAATGAGCCGCCAATTAATCTGTTCAACAGTGGAGTATAAGCCTAGAACGATCAGCTGACATCTTGGATGGACTAGACAACAACCTGTATGTCCCAGGCTCGAATTCGTCTCCTGTAGCCGACCATGATGCCATGGATAGAAGCCATCGTAGGTGCTTAGGAAGTCGACAATTTTCATCTAATGGATGCGTGTTCGGGTGCTCAGATTTAGCAGGGTCCTGGAGCGTTTTCCTAGCGCTTGATACCGTGGTGTTTGGCCTCACAGTCCTGAGAGCAATAAAGATCGGCAGAGCTCGACGTGCCCTTCATAAATGCACTCGTCGCAGATGGTATGTGCCCATGAAACTTCTTTCTCATGACCGTATGAATAAATTTGAACAAGTGTGATGTATTATGGGTCAGTCATATATCATATCTATTTTGCTGCTTGACTCCTCATGATCGCCCCAGTGTGATCTTCAGCATGAATTTGATGAACATTCTCATTCTATTGGTACAGTGCCTTGGTTTGCTCTACCCGTCTACCGATATTGACTTCATCCACTTTTGTTGTCAGCTTGCACCAGTGAGTTTATTCTGTATACTCTAACGTCTCGCTTATTTCTAAGCTGTCAGCCAACCAAAAAATATGCTGGTTCGATTCTCACAATTGTGTACGCTTTATTCACAGCTCATCTGCTCTCGACGTCGTTAAATCAAGCATATAGGATATCTGTCGTTATGATGTCTCATCTCATGCTCCATCTTCGTGATCCAAGTTTGATCATTGATACCAGACCAGGTGCGGACGAAAGTGGAGCGATGTACTCGTACGGTTTCACGACCGTGACTACTCAGCCCCCTGTAGTTATGACCGCACGTACCTCATCTCCTTCGCTGACTATCTGACCCTGAAAACCATCAGTTCGATACGTTCTCGGATCTCACACGGTGACCTATTGCCTCTCAAATTTTGTGATGGTTTGTGCAGCAAATTCTCATTGATTTATTGATTCAAAATCCTATACATTCGTTACTCCCGGTGCATTTACTCACCTGTGAATATTTCTGCCAAGCAGACAAGCATTTTCTGTCGCTTGAGGGTAATCGGTGCGTCGTTAGGATTTGAGTATGATGTTTTTTTGGGGCGCTGTCGCTGGTCAGTAGATTCATCAATCATCAAGATACCTGCACGGTATCTTAGGAGCCGAGACCAGACGTTATTGCCGTCAACGTGCATGCATACAATACAGCACTTTTCAATTGGGAGACTATCGTGAGGACTTTGCCGGCAGCGAAACGGTACTATAGGGACTAAACGGAGGTAGGTAACATGTTGAGTCTTCTCCCAATGATTAGTCAATTCATCGATTTCATGGGATTTTCTGTTTGGCGGAATGATACAAGCAACCTGCTGCGACACCATTTGAATCGAGTTTTGTGCGCTCATGACTCACAACCATCTAGTTTGCCATGTCCTCGAATGCAGCAATGTAAGCCTCATCACGCTTGCAATCATAAGTCACGCATACGACTGTTAAGACTTGACGTACTCACGCAGGGGGCTAGGATCACAGCACATCGTGAGCATATATGAAGACGTCTGAAGTTTAAAGTTCAGAATATGAGGTGGCTTTGGCAACTATGCACCAGTCCGCCCGGTATAATGACGCTGTTGACCACGATTGAATCCCACTGATCGCGCCCCATATTGAACACATATCGATCAGCATCAGCTTTGGAGGAACAAGACTTACAAGGGAAAGAAATATGGCGTGATCACGGGCGTACATGCCAATGCAAGAACGGGACAGGAAGATCGAGCGATCAGACAGACACAGTGTACCATGCGTATGAACGACAGGGCAAGGAACGTGAGCAAAATACTCGCGCTGTGTTCCAGATCGAAGAATGACGCACGAATTCGAACATCGGACATTGGCCATAGAGTAGGAAGCCAATCTATTTATGTTAATCGATGCCTGTGAGACAAACCAGCATCTTTCGCAGTCTTTCTGCGATCCGGCTTCAGACTCCCCGAATGGCCGCGATGCAGAATGCTATCGGGCTTGCCATGTGAAACAAAGAAACATTTACCAGCTAGACTGCTCCCAGAGAATTGATTTTACTCCCCACAGACTTCGATCTCACCGCGGAAGTGATCCAAATATTTGGTCCTCTCGTCGAGGCACCGAGAACCACTCGAGGTACGATATGCCGCATGTCACCTGCAGCCATCTGCAGAGTGAAGATACGCTGCGAGTCTCTAAGTCAAATGTCCAATCACCAGTAGTCATAAAAGACACGGACAACGTCCACAGACGAAATCTACACAAAAAATGAATCTTCCCATTCGCACGCGTCCGGAGGTGGCCCGGACCAGGCAAGTGCAGAGGGGGATGTTCAAATCGTTCGTCCGGCTGCAATGAAGAGCGTCATGGTTAGAGCACTGCTACTTACTTGCCAGCTGGGATGACCCCCTCATGCCGTTATACGGCATATTCATGTCGTGTGATTTACAAAAATACTTTGCAGATCTCGCGGATGCTGGCTGGTACATGAGAAAGAGACGTAGTAACGGAGATAGGAAGAATGAGTTTGCTGATAACGCTGAAGCTGAGCTGGCAAGATCAAGGCGGTAGCCGGTCATCCCGAGTTGTCGTGGTGTTCATACAGGTCCATCCCCCACACAAGCTGGAAAGAAGAGGAAGAGAACCAAAGACTTCGAGGGTGACTAATCTTGCCGAAAGATGCGGTCAGAGTCGGCATCTGTCGGCATGAGTAAGCGCTCCAACCGCCGCTCTGGAGCGTTCTGGTTGCTGATTGCTCCGTCATGCATCCTTCGCGAGGCTATCGTTGTCCACTTCTCCAACACATCTCATGCTTTTCTAGCGTCGAAGGCAGCCCGAATTAGCTCTCATCAGCTGCGGGATCTGGCACGAACTACGCAGCTGAGGAACGCATATCTGGGTGCAACATCTTGTGCACACTCTGTGAGTGCAGTAACACAAAGTCTATCCTCAGTTGTCGACATCAGTGCATGTTGGCGGAGAGCTTTTGATGTATCATCATTCAGACAGATACACTACAGATACAAGCCCTTCGCCCTTCTTTTCTATCTGCTTCCGTACGCAAATGGTCATCTGGGATGTTCCGTAGAAATGGCAAGGCTCAACTTTGACATGATGCAAGGAAGCTCACTGCAACCGGGGAGCCCACTCCGAAACTCCGACTACCCGTATTGCAATCTATGCCCCACTGGCTGTGTTTTGTACCTTCCGTCTCCGTAATCTCACCTCTCGAAGCCCTCAACCGTCTCATTCTTCCGCGTATCAATACAAGGGGAGCTTCCAAACGACCAATTCACTTTCTTGTTATATATGCATCCGGTTTTGTGCATCGTTGCGGTGACCACGCACGCAGTACCGTGCGAGCGATGCGCTTACCCATTCTTAGGCCTTAGGTACATCCATCGTCGTCAATCTCGATGACCACTCTTGCTCCCAGACATTTCGACCTCCATATCATTGTTCCGCTCGCTGGATATGGTCAGTTCTTTCTGACTCTTCCTAGTCGCTTTCATTCATCATAAAAACCATGGATCTCATATCGTAGCTCTCCTTTACTACGACTATACTCTCACTTTTTCCACGGAAGTGGAGCGCTACTGGGCTTGCAAAAACTTCACTTGGCCATCCTCGGTTTTCTTGTTCTACAGATACGTAGCGATCCTAGGACATATCCCCCTCGTCTACCAGTCAGGCATCTTCAGCATGCACGCACAACGCACGGTCAGTCCTCGAACTGTCCTGTGCCTCATGGGACATGTGATTGACATCGTAATACTTTCATAGGACATGTATGTTCAATCGTCAACCTTCGTGAAAAGGTATGCTGATACACAGTTTGTAGTATTCTTGGTATCATATGGTATCACTCCGCGTTGGGGTTATCCATCCAGGTTCTCACGTCAAGTACGTTGTCAACGATCCGCTGAGTTTCTTGACTTAGTGCGCCTCATCGTCAGCCCTCTTGATCATGAGAATATATGCATTGTATGAACGCAATCGCTATGTCCTCGCACCCCTTATCGTTCTCGTCGCAACGGGGACTGTGATGAGCTGTGTACGTGTCTTTGATTGAAATATAGAACGAAGAATTGTAGACCAATTCATTCGATAGTGGAGTATAAGTCTAGAGCGATCAACTAATATGTTGTATGGGCTTGACCACAACCTGTATGTCCCAGCCTCGAACCATCATATCTAGCTGACTATCATACCATAATCAGAAGCTATCGTGGGTGCCCTGGATCTTGGCGAATTTCATCTAATAGATGCTTGCTTAGATTTAGCAGGATCGTGGACCGTGTTCCTCGCGCTCGACACAATTGTGTTTGCACTTACGGTCCTGAAAGCAATTAAGATGGGCAGAGCTCGACGTCAGCCTTTTATGCACGCACTCGTCACAGATGGTACGCGTGCTTCAAACATCTCTCTGATGACAGAATAATCAAGTTCGAACAGGTGTGATGTATTATGGGTTAGTCGTATATCATAACTATTTATCTGCTCGGTTCCTCATGATATCTCCAGTGTGATCTTCAGTATGAATTTGACGAACATTCTCATTCTATTGGTAAAGTGTCTTTGCTTTTTACACCATTCCACTAATACTTACTTTTGATTCATCCTCTTTGACAGTTTGCTCCAGTGAGGGAATCTCTATCTTTTTTTTCTAATTTCCCGCTCACCTCTTGTTGTCAGCCAATCAAAAAATATGCTGGATCGATCATTTCCATAGTGTACGTTCCATTTACAGTTTATCTGCTCTGAATGTCGTTAATGCAAAGATGCAGGATATCTGTCGTTTTCATGTCTCATCTTATGCTCCATCTTCGTGATCCGAGTTTGATCACTGCTACCAGATCCGGCACGGACGAAAGTGGAGCGATGTACCCCTCCAGCTTCACGACCGTGACTGTCGACTTTCCTGTAGCTGTGACCCCACGTACCTTATCTCCTGCAGTATCTATCTGACGATAAAACCATTACTTCGATGCATGCAACTCACCAGAAGTTCATCTCGACAATTGGTTTGAAATACAGATCGATTCAAGTCTTCGCTCGCGAGTTCGTTCGCAAGGCGAAACAAGCATGACTCATTCGCCCGCTTGAGGTTCCACATCCTTTCTATTGCGAGCCGATCATACATCACACCGGATGGTTCTGTCCTTGGGGTCCGTGCATAGCACCAAGGAAGCACAGTAAGCATTAGTCCTTCTGAAAGTACCAGATCATTTTGGTGGCATTGGAACCATAGATTCTTTCCATCATTCAGGATTTGTGAGATGAGGTAGTCCTGAAAATACGTGCGGTTCTGAGAAAACTAATTTAAGACAGGTTCCGAAGATGTTCCGGATTTCTCACGCTGGCCGGTAACCTGTGTTGAATGTGGCTCTGAAGACCTGAACCCTACAGCCTTTTAGTTGTCACTCAAGCTGTTGCGATTTGGGGCTCTATTGCGCACCGACACTGGAATTACTCATGGAATCACATGTCTATGCTTTCTTCACTCCGGGTGTACTCACTCATATTTTTGCCAAGAAGCCAAGCATTGACTGTTGCTTTGGGGTAATTGGTACATTATTTTCCATTCAAATTTAAAGTTTTGTCAGTGTGCTGCTGCCTGTCCATTGATTCTTCAGTCATCAAGATAACTATATATGGTAAACCAAAACTGAGACTAGACATTGGTGCCATCAATGCACATGTATGTGATATGGCACTTTTTATTTGTAAACCTATTGTGGGAACAAAAAGAGCACATAATTACAAGGAAGAGAATAGTCTCTTGCTGATTTGTAGATTCATTCATAGAGTTTCTTTGGCAGATTGATGCCTGCAATCTGCTACAACTCCTCTTTGGTTGAGTCTTGTGCATTATTAAAGTCTCATAGCCTAGCCCTATCTTCTATCTTTACTCACAACCATCCATTTCACCATGTTATCAAGTGCTGACATAGCCACAATATGAGCCCCATTCTTCTGGCAGAGATATCTCAAATAGAATACATAGTGATATTTAGCATGCTCAACAACTACTGGGATCTCATAGCAATTGGTATATTTGAAATCTAGCCATACTATACTATGACCACTTGATCACTTTCTCCTAAGAGATTTCATGTATATAGGCCCAACCTCAAGCTAGAGTAACTCTGCAGTTCATTCTAAATTGCTATATTCTGCCCCTTGGGCATGCTACTACTTCAATTTATATACTTGGATGCATTTTCTAGTGTTTAGGTATTTCTATCTAGTAGGCCAAGGGACTAATCTTTTTTAGGATTTTGAAGGGGACATATTGTCTAGGCACTAGTTTGGCCTTTGGGTAAGTTGTCTTAATATGTGTTCCTTCTAACTATGTTTGGGTTCTTTTCTCCCACTATAAAAGGTTTTGATATAGGTCCTAGTTCTTGGTATATTGTGCTGCCATTTGTAAGCTAGCAGTGGCTTCTTCTTATATAATGTGAATCAGTTGTAAATGCTCAGCTACTATGGGCACCTTGGTCTCTAGAGCTGAGTTTACTGAATACAGAGGATTGAATCCATATAGAACTTCAAATAGGGATTTCCCTATAGTGGAGTATTTCCGCATGTTGTGGGAGAATTCTGCAAAGGGGATTAGGTCCATCTAATTGTCTTGGTAATAATTGCAAAACATCTATAAGAATTGTTTGATTTACTGATTGACCTATTCTGTTTTGCCATCCATTTGAAGGTGGTAAGCCATACTAAGTATAGGAGTAATCCCTAGTTTGTTCTATAGTTTGCATATGAACTTGGCTGGAAATTGAGAACTGTGATTTGATACTACTTTGGTCAGCAGGCCAAACCATTTGAACATATTATCCTAGAAAAAGGTCATGGTTTCTTCTACTATGATTGTTTTCTTGCATGGACTGATGATTATCCCTTTGGAATGTCCTTGGTCAACTACCACATTAATTGAGTTGTAACCTCTGCTTTCAGGCAAATCTATTACAAAATTGGTGAAGATAAATTGCTAGAGGATATTTATAGTTTCTAACAGTTGTATGGGTGGATGAATTTGGTATTACAAGTTCTTTGTGGATTGGCATATTGTGTAGCCATATCTGGAAAAACCTCCTCTCTTAATTAGATCTAATTATTCAAAATATTAATCTGAGCTAATTAGAATATATTATTCAGGGGACATTGTCTATACTAATACAGTCCTATTGAAATCTACAACCTAATTACAATTTTACACATCCCAAATCCAAATTGTGTAAGTACTGTAATTTTATTTTTAGTGTATTATTTATTTTCTATTGGTTTACTATATAATCATCTAGTACCTATATTCAAATATCAAAAACCCTGATTTTTAGGGTATTTATTGACCCTTTTATATATAGAATAGATAAAAGATGAATGTGTAATAAAATTAGAAATGTCAAGATTGCCTTATTTATATCATCATATTTAGGTTACTAGATAAATAACTTAGACCTTGTAGCTTAGTGGTTTAGAGCAGTGGTCTAAGGTGTGCAGGCATGAGGTTGTTATTTCAATTCTGGTGATGGGCAGGTTTATTATAAGGTATGACTTTGTTTTGATTAGTGAGCTCTGTAGATACTCTGTAATTAAAGGTGTAGGAATAATAGAGGAATTATAGGACTTGGTTGATTGCTATTTTTCCGAAAATCCATATGATAAATTGGCTTTAATTAGCTCTAATTAGACTTTATAATTTCAGGATTAGAAGAGGGGTAAGCTAAAAATCCTAAATAGTAATTAGTAGAAATCTAGCTATATTTATGCTTAACTATGGTTAATTTGATGTGGAGCTTTTCCCTAATAGCCATCCTGTTCCATTGTGTCCTCCCTTGACATATACCATGGCCCAATATTGTCTGCTAGATTAGATCCTTCAGACTAGTAGGTGGTAATGTGATGCACTTCTCTGTTGTCAAGTGGGAATAGCCACTCTGGCAGAGATCCTGTTAGCAGGTATTTGTTGGTGACCAAATGTACCTGTCCAAAGCCTATGACATGGAACCAGTTAATGGTATTTGTTTTATAGGGGATATGCATGAGGGTCAAGATCCACTCCTATAAAGAATGTCAGAGGAGGAGATTTATGTCAAAAGAGTTATACCCATTATGGCAGAAGCTGATTAGACCACTACAAAGGGCTAGAAGATTGATAAGTCCTTTGTTTCTATAATTGGTAATGGTAAGATTAGTAATCAAAGTCATTTGGTGCCAGTCCAGTGGTCCCTGATACACTTGGTAGGCATGAGTCATAATTGCCTGCTATAAATAGAAAAAGAAACTCTTGGGGTTATCTAGCCTAGCATCTGGGAAACCACCCCCTTGTATTAAGCTCTAATTAGCTATAATTAATGCTCTACTATACTAAATTATAAAAGATTAGGATTAGACATTTTTAGCTTACCCCTCCCTCTAAACCTGTTCTAATTGGACATATTTTTCCTAAATTAGGAATTATTAGGATTGATTATAACTTGAAACTTCGGAAAAATCATAATAAATCAAGCATCACAGTTCTCATAGCCTTCTTATAGAGTCATATCTATTAGAGCACTAGTTAAATACCTAAACACAGAATATACCTTATAACAAACTTGCCTTCTGCCAGAGTTGAACCAACAACCTTATGTATGCAAGCACCCGAGACAAATGCTCTAAGCTACTAAGCCACAAGGTCTAATATATAAACTTGGTAATTAGAATAAGTAGACATAATATAGGCAACCTCAACATCTCTGATTTTATTTAACATTTATCTTTCCTTTATCTAATAAATAAATAGGTCAATAAATACCTAAAAAGTCAGGTCTTTCAGGATTTAGTTTAAACACCAGCTAAAAAGATAATAAACCAATGGAAAATTGATAATACACTTTATATAGGATAAAAATGAATTATGGCACTTACACAATTTGGATTTAGAAATTTAGAATGTATAAAACTATGATTGAGTGTGATATTCAATGGGACTCTATTAGTATAGACAATGCTACCTTGATTTGCAAATTTGATTAAAAACATGATTATGAATAATTAAGATCCAATAAGAGAGAGGGGTTTTCCAAATAGCCACTAGTGAGGTAAAGGGTGGGGACAAGGGTATATGTATAGCATGCCTATATGTAAATAAGCACAAGATTGTTGGACATGATCTTAATATGCTTAGTGCACATATTTCCTATATGTTACGAACTGCTCATTCGGTAACCCCAAGAGTAGGAGGTTCTTCCCTAGGTTGCTCATAGAGGAAGAGTGGAATGATGGTCTTGACTGTACGCGTAGCACAGGAGCCAAAGGTGTATTGCAGAGAGTGCAGTAGGAAGACTGCACAGAACAAAGGAGAATAGACTGAAGATCCTCAGCCTATTCTATGGGCCTTTTATACTACTTTGGGAAGTAGGGTGTGAGAATACCATATATGTATCTGTAGGTATTTCTCTAAGTCATCTCTCTCAATAACAACTACTCTTGTGCTTCTCCGTTCGTCTCCTTCCAGCCAGGAAAGACTAGGAGTTCTATGCCTGGTGTGTGAGTAGTTTGTAAGGCAGTATTTCATGCCCGCTGCAATAAGGCCCATAATACTCGACCAACGATAGGTGATCCGTTGGGAGTGGATGACCAAGGTTATTATCTGTACCTTGTTGTATGCCTCAACATGGAGGCCGCTTGATATTTGTGATGATCGTATCAGAATAGACCGCTGTTAAGGCCTAATAGAACATAATCATAGCACTATATAGCAGGCAAATATATCATTTTAGCACCACATACCAAAATGACTGTTTTTTCCACAGCCTAATAGCTAGAGGAAAACACTAAGTTTGAGCATCTTCTATATAACAAGGCAATAAACAATATGAATAGTGCTAAAAATTGTAGTATCAATAGTGATGATGATTGTGTGCTGCACAAGACAGTATTAAATACTGTACTAATATACAAGGTCTACAAGGCTGCATGTAGCATATCCCTAAGCCCAACCCACATGTTGTGTCCTATAATGACCAGTAGCAGGCATTGGCTAACAATGACAACTTCAATGATCTTGTGTGCAAGGACAAGGTACTGACATCTTCATAGCCTCTTGTGGCAGCTGCCAAGCTGCCAACAAAGTGGCTGGGGGCATCAATGCACATTTCTCTCTTTCTATGTCCTTTTAAAAGGCAGCTAGAAAGTCAGCAAAAGAGCTACAAGATTATGGTGCAGGCATATATGAAGGAGAGTAATGTGCTAAAATAGTATAGAATGTGCCACATCTTTATTTTCTCACTAATAGAGCAGTGGTACTTACTATCCTACTGCTAATTAAAGACTTCTTTGTATAGAATTAGTGCTAATATCATGAAATTAGAGTACAATCCAATGCTCACAATGTGTTGCTCCCAATTAGGAAATTAGACACTTTTAGATACTATTAATACTTTTAGATACTTTTAGACACTATTAGATATAATCCAGAGCTAATACAAGGGGGTGGTTTTCTAGATGTCACACTGTGCGTGTTGTCATCTTTTTTTTATTCAAGCACCAGCAGACAACTTATCCATGCACCCTCGTTGAATGGTTTGTACCAATTGATGATAGACCTTGTTCAAATACTGGTATGTGGATTGTGGAGCCACAAATAGGCTTAGGGGGAGGGAGAATTACTTCGGTGATACATGTAGACAGTATCCTACACGGTACACATCTAATAGGTGTCTACGGAGACAACCACATACCTCAAGATTTTAAGTTCATGGACACACTCGATGCCTTTGCTGCTTATTATGTTAACAAATTCATTGATCATCATGTGAATGAAATCGCCTTTTAATCACTTTTTTTTGCCTTCTCACTTTTTTTGACTTTTTAGTCGCTCGTCTCTTAAATCCAACTTGTTAGACTTTTATTTGATTGGGCTCGGAAAGGAACTTTTCTCTAAGTCTCTCAAAAAGTTGATAAGAATGAACAAGTGCGGAAAAGCCCGGAAAAGCTAGCTAAGTAATGCGCCCTTTTCCTGATGCTGACCAGGATCCCCCACTCGCACCGAAACTGCATCTCGCCGTCATGGTGCGCGGTGGGCTGACCATGGTCGTCATGGATCGCATCGAAGGTCAGAACGCGTTCAGTCGCTTCGGAAAATCTTATCCTCAAGACTCAGACTCGCCATCTGAAGTTGAAGACTTGTCTTTCAACAAGGTGAAGGTAGATGTGAAGAAAGCCGTAGACCTTCTCCACTCGTCCAACTTGGTCTTCGGGGATCTGCGCCGCCCGAACATCATGGTTGTTCGGAGGCCGGGGACAGGTGACTCATTGGAATATGATGGCGGGATGCTGATCGACTTCGACTGGGCTGGGCCAGTGGGACAGACGAAGTATCCCTCAGTAATCAATGACTCCGGGGAGATTGATTGGGCCGAAGGTGTGAAAGCTGGGACCCTCATCGAAAAGCATCACGACTTGGTAATGTACCAGAGGCTATGAAACGCATCATGACATCGTGTATATATGTTGCCAGGTGGCATGATAATTGGAGCAGCGATGAAACCCAGTGAGAATCTCCCTACGTCTGACAGGACGAGGTCGACACACCGGCGGAAGCTAGACCCCGGAAGCGGACGGCGTTGTTACTTACAGCATTTGTCACCACGAACAGTGGAGATGGAGTTCCCTTTGTTCGTGCCACGCGTGGGTCAGGATTCTACGAGAAGGGAGCGCGAGAGGATGGTGAGCTCCAACTTCCCACCCGACTTGACTGGCACCAAACGATGGCTACTGGGGCTCCGGGGACAAAGTTCGCGTGTGCTTTGACTCGACCACCAACCCGCACTTGTCGGGTAGCTATCCGCGCGTCTGAATATTCTCCTCGCCCTGCCAGAGTACATGATCCCACCGCAGCGCATGTTCTGCCTCCACGTCTGCCAGATTTACGCTCGACCACACGGTAATCCTTGGTCGCCCCCAGATAAGCCGGCTCTGTCCCTCTGCATCAATGACATCTTGCACACATGAGGCTTCCTCATAAACCGTCATTCGCAAGTAGCCTTCCGTCCCCACTCATCGCGCGTACTGACAGACTGGAATTGGACATGCACATTGCACTCCCTTCCTTCCTCTTCCCAGCGACTCGGCTGCGACCATCACGACCTCGATATTCTTTTACTTATATACGTATACATACGCGCCCTCACCGTACCCGCACTCTCACCCGTACTTGTTCTCTTTGTGCAGACTACCCGTACGGCTTTCGTTTTTTTTTGTGTGGCATCGCATCGTGTCGGGTATGGGCAACGAGCGTGCGGGCCAGCATGCACTTTCTTCGCGCTTTGAGCTTCGAGCTTCAGGCTTCAGCGTCTGCGTCTGCGACCAGTGCAGTACAGTGCATGATGTTCCTGCACGCGTCGCGCGTCAGGGCCGCAGGAGCAGGATCGTCTGTCCGTCGGCTGAGTGTCGGCTGCAGCTAAATACCAGTCATAGTACACCAGGCGGTTCGGGAGTTGGACGGCTGGAATGTGCAGCGTTCGTGCACAACAGTTGGGCGTTGAATCTCACGTCTCCGAGCCTGTACTCGTACAGTACACATGAAACCACATTTGTCCACAACCGCGGACATACTACTTATATCCCGGTATCAAATCGAGCCTGGGCCTGCAAACCACTACACAATAGAGCTATACAGCACTACGCGCACGTCAAAGGCCACCGTCCAAAACGCACAAGAAGCAAAAAAAAAGGACGACCGACCCCAGCACGCGCCCCTCCCACCCATTCACCCACTCACTCGCGTTCCGCCTCGTACTCCCTCTCCTCCCCTCCTCCCCCCTCCCACTTCACGTCCTCCCGCCTCACGCTCCCGTCCCCGTTCCCATTCACCGTCAACAGCGCCTCCAGGCGGCGCCCCAGCTCGCCCCCACGCCCCCCACAAAAGTCCCCCGTCGCAGCGAGCGCCTTCTCCCGCTCCTTCTCCTCCGCCGTCGCAGGCGCGAGCCCCCGCAGCGGCAGCCGCCGCCGCCGCTCCTCCCCGTGCGGCCGCAGCACGTCGTCCGCGCCCCTGCGCGCGCCCTTCCCGTGCGCGCGCCCCTTCCCGTGCCCGTTATGCTGCCCGTGCCCGTGCCCGTGCGCACCGTGGTGCCCCGCCCCGCCCGGGCCTTCGCCGTCCGACCCCTCCCCCTCAGACTCGAACCCGCCCCCGCGCGACGCCGTCACCGTCGCCGCCGCAGTCGCCATCACCGTCGCGCCCGCGCTCCCGTCTGCCACCGCCACCGCCGCCGCAGCCGCAGCGGCGGCGCGCGCTGCGTCCGCGAGCGCGTCGCGCGCCCACGCGTCCTCGTGCTCCTCCGCACCGAGAATGCTCGCCACCAGGCCTTCCTCCCACCCGTCCCACTCGACGCACCGGTGCGCGAGCCGCAGCGGCGCGCCGAGCGCCTCCCACCGCAGCCACTCTGCCGCGAGCGCGCCGAGCGGCGGTGCAGATGCCACCGAGGACGAGGATGGAGGCGCGGGCGCGCCCTCGGCGAGCTTCGCGACGGCCTCGCGGAAGAGGCGCGCGGTGAAGGGGCTCGATTGGAGGAACACGGGGAGGTGCGCGCATGCCCAGAGCGGGCGCGTCGTCGTCGACTCCCAGTCGATCACGCATGTCTGTCGACCGCGGTCGTTTCAGTCGGTCGAGCGAGAAGCAAAGCAGAAGAGGGGACGCACGATTTTAGAGTGGTCGTGTTCGTCCACGAACACGTTCTCCAAGCTCAGATCGTGGCAGTCGAGCCCGAACGCCTCTTCCCCACCACCACCACCACCACCACCTCCGGGGTCGACCCCCGCGCCGACACCGACCGCGAGCCTCTCCATCATCCTCACCCACCGCGCCATCTCCTCCCTGACGATCGCCTCCCGCTGGTGCAGATGCGCGACCAGAAACGTGCTGCGCTGCATGCGCCTATAGTCCCTGTACATCGCGTCCCCTGGGCCGTCCCACTCCTCCTCGCTCTCCTCGAGCTCCCACTCGTCGCTCTCGTCGCTCTCGTCCTCCGGCACCGCCTGCAGGTGGTGGTGCCGCGACGCGCGGATCTCGTCCGGGTCGAGGTGCAGCCGGTGCGGCGCCGCCTTACCCTCGTTCTCGCGGATTACGCCGCGCACCTCGCGGGCGCCGCACGCGTCGAGGTACGCGCGGGCGCTGCGCCACGGCCCGCGGTCGATCTCCGCGGGATGTGCGAGGTCGCCGCGGTTCGAGCCGAAGAACGGCCAGGAGATAATCTGGCCGACGTGGAACTCGGGGGAACTAGGGAACGCGGGGTAAGGGTAGGGCTCGGGGTGTGGGGGCGCGGACCTCGGCGTCTGTGCGGCTAGGGCGGCGGGGCTCAGGG
The DNA here is from genome assembly GCF_000320585.1 of Heterobasidion irregulare TC 32-1. Taxonomy (NCBI): domain Eukaryota; kingdom Fungi; phylum Basidiomycota; class Agaricomycetes; order Russulales; family Bondarzewiaceae; genus Heterobasidion; species Heterobasidion irregulare. The sequence continues at coordinate 1,344,432 of NW_009258208.1, read as the reverse complement.
GCGACATCACGCCGAAGCTGAAATAAACAGAGGTCAATGTGGGCGTGGGTATCGAGGACCCAGCCTGCAGTGGTTGAGGACTAGACGCGCCTGGGGACGGGCCAAAGTACAAGGAGCCGACGGCGGAGAATCTGTGGGCGAAGAGGGGTATCACGAGGGCAGCGATGTTGTCGAGCAGCGCGATGAGCGTTGAGTGCGGAAGACTGTGATACACGGTAGATAGCGGAACGCCTTTCGCCTTTTGGTACGGATCATCACAAGCGCGAACGGAAGGGAGGGCGCCGGGGGCTCATGTCAGTATCACGTGATGCGCATAGAAGGGTAAGAGCGATGTCAGGAAAGATGACGCACCCTGGACATCAGGATGTACTCGCCGCCAAGGCGGTTGTACGGATTCGAGTCGTAAAAATAGACGGTGGGGACGGGGATGTTGGTGTGGGTGCGGACGTAGGCCATGGTCGCGACCTCGGACTCGGACTTGAGGCGCGGCATGAAGCGACGCGCGACGCGCGCGATGACTTCTCGTCTGTCGGTTAGTGTGACGAGATAGGCCTGGGAGCATCCCGCGTTTAGATATGCGAGGCGCAATCGATGGGCGAGGGGGCGCAGCGGCACCTACCTTGTGAAATGTGCCTGATAGCGTCGTCGTCGCGTAGATGGCGGGGCGGTGAGTCCACGACGGCATCCGACGCGAGGGGACATACCTGAGCTGAGGAATGTGATCCGTGCGACCTCACACTCCATCTTCTCTCGGACGACGTCCTTGAGGATCTTTCGGTCGACGAGGAACGGCTGGGCGTTATGCTGGGCCGCATCGGCCTTGGCCTCGCGCTTCCGGTCGTCGTGCTCGACGTCCCAGTCCCACTCCAAGACGGGTTCCGCGGGTGCGCAGGCTGGGGTCATATCAAGCGCAGGTGCAGCCTGCGCCGTGGGCGTGTGATAAGATAATGATGAGGGGTCGGGCGCTTTATGTGCGACACGATGAGATGAGAAATGGCCGTCATGAAGCATGTCGGGCGGCCCCTGATGCAGATAGGGCTGCTGGGCGGGAACGGCGAGGGTGTGAGGGACGCGTGTGTGTTGAGCGCAGGCACGAATGGCGAGCGAGAGGGAGGGGGATGTGCTGGTGTGGTCAAGGGTGAGGGGAGGCTTATAAAGTGCTGACGGAGTGTTTATCGCGCACCGAGCACTGGGACTGGATGGAAATATGAAGCCACCCGGATGTTTGGCCGTGTTTGCGGGAAGGGCCTCTGCCATCTGAATCATCGACGTCTCGGGCGGGGTTGGCAACAAACGTGCCGTCCTCCTCTTTATGTACCTCACCGCATCCCACCGCATGCCTTGACCATTGAGACGCTCTATCTCCGTCTCCCTTTCTTTCGTTTTCCTCTCAGCTTTACCACTTGCCATATCGGCTGGCAATCACAGGCCCCAGGCCCTCTATCCCAATCACAGTCACTTCTATCCGCCACGTGTTGCAGGCTCGGGCTCATGGCCGCCCGCTCTGAGTCTAATGGAAAGAGCTGTGCTTACGCCCTCCTCATCCGAAGACGATATCGAGCTATTCTTGTCGCAACGCCAAGCGCGTTACGTACCCAGGCGAGTTTGTTCCAGCAAAGTCTTGACCCTCGACACCGTTCTTTCTACGGACAGCGGTTGATAAGCGAGAAATTGTGCGAAGAGGGTGATGGTATCGACGCCCACACAACGCCGAAGGGTCCACGATGGCTGCGCTGAATCGCCAAGTCTGCCTATGCCTCGCCGGTTACTTGGTCGTGCATTCTTCTCCCATTGGCAAGATCTGAGCGCTCTCTAATTATAGCTTGCACAAGCTACTGTACAATTATGAACCCAAGCCACAATCCCATCACTCTAAACACCGATGCACGCAACCAGCGTCAAAGCTCTGCAGTAGGAAGCGGCACCGGCACAGATCGCACCTGTCTAGGCATGGCTAATACTCTCCACGACCCGGAATCAGACACGGCACAGCGTCCTCCATGCCACTGGCTCACGCTGCGCCTCACCCATATTATTGATTCATTGACACAAAGGGTGCACAGATGCAGAACAAGTTATCGCATCCGGCTCATCATCTTGTCCCTGTCCCCCTTTGATGCTAGCCAAATGCATAAATGCCTGAGTATACTGCATATGCTCGATGCTGACAGGATTTCATTATCACATGCATCGTGGCTGTCGGGGGAGGACTGCACTGATCTCTAGTGCTGACATGCGGCAATAGACCGGTTTTTGAACATTGGGTCTGCTGGGCAAGTCAGTGACCTTTGTCTGTTCATTGCCATATTGTGCCCTTTTGCTCAACTTCGATATGATCTTACTTATCAACATGAATGACTTGGCTTGTTCATTTATGGTAAGTACATATTAATGAAATTCTTCTGACTGTGTGAGCTTCTGTATCTGCCAAGCAAATGCCCTGTCAACTTTGTAGTTTTGCTGTTGGCTCTCTGTTGGAAAAATGAATGGGCATTATAATGCTGAGGGCTGATATTAGAATAGCATTATTCTTGGCATTATTTTGCTGATGCTAGAGATCATCATGTAATTATCATGTAAAACTAGGACCCCCAAAAATATGTTGGAAGGCTAGGTAGAAATTTGTCAAAAGTTAGCAAAGCTTGGATGCAAAATCCCTAAAACCAGCCAAATTTTGCTGGATAAGTTCAGGCATGTGTAAGGTTCACAAAAAATGCTTGGATTGCCAGATCAGGCCTCAAAAAGTCAACTTTTTGCCAGACTCACCAGATCAGGCCTTGCAGGTGCCCAAAATTGCTGGATTGCTAAATTCAGGCCTTTTTCAAGCCTTACAATGGTCAAAATGTGTAGTAGACACTAGTAGATAGCACAATACAACATATAGAACACCATAGATGAGAAACCCCATCCTAAACAATCACAGAGCCATCACTATCATCCCTCACACCACTAGTGTACTATTACTCTTCTTGCCCCTTGCGCTGTGCCAACATAACCCTTATAGTCACTTCACAGCTTCAATAATAGCTGTGGTATGTTTTATTAAATGATGATATGCTAGAGGTGTCTCTAAGTGCCAAGCACAACACTAAAACAACCTCTAGAGCAAAGAAGGGCTGGAGCTAGTATCTAATACACAAGGAATCATTAGTGACAACTTTAGAAATTGAAGGCTTATTAAAAAGCAACAAGAAGGGTAAGATTATAGTGCTGATATGCTAGAGGTGACTCTGAGTGCCAAGCACAATACTAAAACAACCTCTAATATAGGGGTGCTGGAGCTAGTATCTAATACACAAGGAATTGTTAGTGATGACTTCAGAAATCGATGGCACACTAAGAAGCAGTAAGGAGTGTGAGATTATAGTGCCCAAATAGTTTTGGGACTGCACTGAACACTGACCAAATATTCGGTCAGTTGTGTTGGCGATGCGGTTGGTAATGAGAAGGTAGTGTCGCAACCGACAACTACGTGCTTCAAGAGCGACACAGGACTCTGATAATATACAAGGGAGAATGAGGGGTACAAGCAAAGAGTCAAATACGAACACGAATAAGGTCGAACAGTAAGGATAACAAGTTTTCGGGAATTGACAAAGACGATTTCGATGGTTGAGACGAGTGCAAATGAGCTTTGAACTGTGGGGTGTGAAAGCTGGTTTATTCCAGAGTTGTATGTAGGTTTTTATAGTAAACAAAGTCCCTAAGTAAAATATCAAACATGAAATGAGAGTAGATGTTGAATGGGTGCCAAGCCCTAGCAATCAGAGAATATAAGAAGGTAGGTGAGATGTCCATATGGGTTCCAAAGGTAATAAGGTAAAAGTTAATCAGCAATGGCAAAATCCCAAATGTTCGGGATCCGTCGCTTGAGTGTAGGTAGCAGGAACAGGTGTTGGTGAGCCAATGAAAAATAAAAAAGATGTAATGTATGACCAGGGTGGCCAAGTAATGGTGCAAGATTGTGTTTGACCTACTATGTGGAAGTTGGGAAGATAAGCAACAAGGACTGACCAACTTACGGAGCACATCAGCTGACATGGAATACTGGCTCCAATCTTGTAAACACCTATCATAATACTCCTATGCAGTTATGGTAAGTATGTGAAGTATGGGCGAACTGACCCAAGTGCTGCCAAATGTCATTCGGAGGGTTGCAGTCAGTTGGGTGAGGACCAACCATGTTTGGTGCAAGTCAGCATCTTTGGTACTTGTCTGGCGTTATTCAGTATCTCCCTAAAGCTTCCCAAATACCTCCCTTGGACCCTAGCGCGGGTGCATGCTCATTATTAGTATTTCCTCAAAGCTTTCCAAATACCTTCCTCAGACTCTAGCATAGGTGCCTGCTCATCACCACAATACTAAGGTTGTAGTGGGCATTAGAGGGAATTGCTCTAGGCTGCGGGCCACCTGGTGGTGTTTGGAGTACTCCCTAAGGTCAGTGTGCTAGTGCTCATAAAACTGTGAAAAACAGGATCTCTGTGCTTAGAGAGATAGAGTGCTCATCAGTAGTGATTAGGATGAACTGGTTGGAGTACTTATCAATTATCATCTTTCCTTGGGAGAAGGTCATGAGCATGCTTCACACTTTGTCAGTTTTGCTAGTCTCTCTAAACTGTAACCTGAATTTCTTTAGGAAGTCTGCCCAAGTGCCTAGGTCAGTAAGAGAGTCTGCCCCCATTATTTTGAGGAGAAAGTCCTCTGCCTAGGCTCCTGCCATGCCATATCTCATGCATGAAAGCATGAGGGAAATTTTGTCCTGATCAGTCTTGTACCAGTCAGATTCTACTACAAAAAAAGGAGGCATTAGCATCTGGAAAACCACCCCTTTGTATCAAGCTCTAATTATATCTATTTATGCATAATTAAGAACAATTAGGATTAGACATTTTTAGCTTACCCCCCCTCTAAACCTGTTCTAATTAGACATAATTTTCCTAAATTATGAATTATTAGCATTGATTATAACTTGAAATTTCGGAAAAATAATAATAAATCAAGCATCATAGTTCTCATAGCCTTCTTATAGAGTCATGTCTATTAGAGCACTAATTCAATACCTAAACACAGAATATACCTTATAACAAACTTGCCTTCTGCCAGAGTTGAACCAACAACCTTATGTATGCAAGCACCTGGGACAGATGCTCTAAGCCACTAAGCCACAAGGTCTAAGATATGAACCTGGTAATCTAAATAAGTAGACATAATATAGGCTACCTCAACATCTCTGATTTTATTTAACATTTATCTTTCCTCTATCTTATAAATAAATAGGTCAATAAATACCTAAAAAGTCAGGTCTTTTAGGATTTAGTTTAAACACTAGCTAAAAAGATAATAAAATAATGGAAAATTGATAATACACTTTATATAGGATAAAAATAAATTATGGCACTTATACAATTTGGACTGAGAATGTGTAAAACTATGATTGGGTGTAATATTCAATGGGACTCTACTAGTATAGACAATGCTACCTTGATTTGCAAATTTGATTAAAAACATGATTATGAATAATCAAGATCCAATAAGAGAAAGGGGTTTTCTAAATAGCCACTAGTGAGGTAAAGGGTGGGGACAAGGGTATATGTATGGCATGCCTATATATAAATAAGCACAAGATTGTTAGAGGTGATCTTAATATGCTTAATGCATATTTCCTATATGGCAGGCAAATATATCATTCTGGCACCACATACCAATATGACTGTTTTTTCCACAGCCCAATAGCTAGAGGAAAATACTAAGTTTGAGCATCTTCTGTATAATAAGGCAATAAACAATATAAATAGTGCTAAAAATTATAATATCAATAGTGATGATGATTGTGTGCTGCACAAGACAGTATTGACCATTGTACTAATATACAAGGTCTACAAGGCTGCATATAGCATATCCCTAAGTCCAACCCACATGTTGTGTCCTATAATGACCAGTAGCAGGCATTGGCTAACAATGACAACTTCAATGATCTTGTGTGCAAGGCCAAGGTACTGACATCTTCATAGCCTCTTGTGGCAGCTGCCAAGCTGCCAACAAAGTGGCTGGGGGCATCAATGCACATTTCTCTCTTTCTATGTCCTTTTAAAAGGCAGCTAGAAAGTCAGCAAAAGAGCTACAAGATTATGGTGCAGGCATATATGAAGGAGAGTAATGTGCTAAAATAGTATAGAATGTGCCACATCTTTATTTTCTCACTAATAGAGTAGTGGTACTTACTATCCTACTGCTAATTAAAGACTTCTTTGTATAGAATTAGTGCTAATATCATGAAATTAGAGTACAATCCAATGCTCACAATGTGTTGCTCCCAATTAGGAAATTAGACACTTTTAGATACTATTAATACTTTTAGATACTTTTAGACACTATTAGATATAATTCGGAGCTAATACAAAGGGGTGGTTTTCCAGATGATGATTTGATTAAGTTGCTCCAAAGTTGGCCCATGAGGACCAGGGATCACATGATAGAGAATTAACTCTTGTGGCAGAAAGCGCTTTGAGCATGGATTGTTGAAAATTGCGACATAGATGGCACCTATGGAGTATGCACGTGAGTGTTTTGTTGGGGAAAACCTAGAAGGCAACCAATCAAGTAATTCAGGGTGCTAAAATAAGAACCAACATACCAGTCTAAGTTAAGGGAGAGAAGAAGACCATACAGCAGTGACACAAATTGCTGTCATTTCTCCTCCACTAGTACACCCTCTACTCCCCTAACAATACTATGGTACTAACTGTTAGGACCATGTCCTAACACATGCTTTACATGTGAGTAGATAGGCTGGTCAAGTGCTTTAGACGTAATTCGGACTTGGACCACTCTCTATAACTCATTACCATTTACATGCTAACACATAAATGCTAACTTAGGGTTCCTGGTTCCTGACATAGATAGACACTGGTTCCCGACCCCTGTTCCTGGTTCCTGATTGATCAAGATATGGCTAGACATTTGATATAGATGTGAACAGACATTAGTGATCTGGTACTATACTTAGATTGATGATGCATCTTCACTTATGGATCTCAATTGTTTATTTTGGTACCTGAGAAGTGCACAGACCAGATTATGATCCAGCCCTAGATACTTCTTTATATAAATAGGTGAGATGAGCTTCTAAGAAGCTCAGCTTGTTTACCTGTAATACACTTAATCTCTGCACTGTGCCCAGTGTCTGGCTATCTTCCTAGCCCACACTTTGTGATCTTTGTCAGATCTGAGAAATCCTTGACATGATCTGACAATGCACTGGACTTGTCTCCCTTCCTATCCCTCCTTCCACTCATCTGCTACTACACCAGTCTAGCTGCCTTTTGCGTTCTCAGTTAGACACCTCCTTATGCCATCTGTTGGACAGGAGAAGATCATCCAGTTCCTTCTCACCATCAAGAAGATCTCAAAGATCATCATCTTAATCTCTTTGAGGACAAGGCAGAAAGCAACACCAAATTCCTTGAAAGGGCCCAAAGACAATCTGTCATCTTTATCCATTAGAGTCTATGACTCTACAACCAAGTGGAGGTTTATCCTAGGGACTCCTTCATGCATTAGTGCACATTATAGGTCTATGACATAATACTGACCTTCCTATGCTGCTCCAAACCCCAAGCAACAGCACACCACCCCCAAGCATCTGTAATGTCGCCCATAGTCTAGTGAGCATCTTCATACCTATTGTTAAGCCCCGGTATCCTCCAATGCTAGAATTCTTCATACTTACCTAGTCAAAGCAGGAACTACTATATCATTGGGATAATGGGCACTGTTGAGAGGACTTTGAGTGGGGTTCACTTGATATGACCATCAGTCAGCTTTTTCATGCTGTAGAGTCTTCCCAAGCATCCAGGCTTAGTACACATATTGGCAGCAAGTTCATAGAGGGTTGAGGGGTAATGCCAAGCCCAGTAGATTGTACAGAGGAAGTAGTACATAATGTACATGTTAGAGTCAATATGCAAGCATTGTTCAATAGTCTGCAGTATGTGCACCATGTTGTCCAGACCACGTAGCTCAATGCCTGTCCTTCTTTTGAAACTAATGAAGGACTTGTAAAGAGCATCCAAATGAGCTTTGACAGTCTCTTGCATAGCACCATGACACAAAGAGAGAAGATAGGCGGAGACATAGGCATTCCGGATCAGGGAATTCTCATCAAAAGCTAGGGGGGATATACCCTCAGATACCAGGCCACCCAAGCCAGATTCCTTGAGGGTGTCAAACAACACCTCACTCATCTCAAAGAACAGGTCCTTGTTAATAACAGGCAAGTCTTCCATAGCATCTTCATTGTCATACTCTACCGGGGTTGGAACAGGAGTGTCAAAGATCCCTCAGGGGTTGAACTCATTAGTGCACATAGTGTCGACTGATCCCGGTGTCGCGGAGAGGAATGGTTTCTCCCCTAGATACGATCGGGGTTTCCTGTTTTTCCGGATGTACCTAGTGTTCGTTTGATTGCTGTTCTAGATGATACCTTCTGGTGTTGGCACGATACACAGATGTTGGTCACAGTTATAGGCAACGATGAGAATATCCTGAGCTATTTAGTGAATTTCTGAAGTGATGCCGGACCACTAACAAAGACAATACTCCGTAAACGTTGAGAATAATGAGGAGAGGCTTGAGAACTTTGTGATTCAAGTTGCTGAGGTGCTACACAGATTGAAGGCGAGCTACTAGTTCGTCTAGTATCCCTACAAGTCTTGCAGCTTATCTCCAACTGATATCACTCAAAGAACTTATTGACTGGCACTGACTGACTGAGTAAAAGTAAGAGGGAGAGATGGTCTCTGCCTGAAGCAGGACAATCAGCCTTCTTATATACTATTTCAAGTGGGAATCTCCTTCCTAGTATATACAGGCTGAGTAGAGTCATTGTGAGTCACAAAGAATGCTGTAGAAATAAAAAGAATTAGGAGGAAAGCAGAGGAACAGAAAGGAAAGTAAAAGAAAGGCTCAGAATGTGGTAGAATATTCCTTCAGCTTCCTTCAGAATTGCTCAGAACCTTCCCCTCCTTTCAGCTTGGAATGCCCTAGACCTTGCCCCTTTCCTAAACATTCTCCATCCTTCCACTAAAGCTCCCTTCTATTCTACCAGATTCCACTGCTTTCTTTCCATTCCTTATTGTCTTGCCATGGTCTAGCCCTTTCTGAAATAGACCCTAGGCTCTGGAATCTGTCCCAAAAGCGAATTATAAGTATGAAAAGGGATAGGAAATCAAGTTTAAGTGGTAAAATACTCGAAAAATATGTAGAAAATCGGAATTAAATGTCCTGTCCCTTCCAGGTTGTTTCTCTTTTCTTTCTTCTAGTCAGATATTCTGCCCTCCATTCTACCATCACTATTTGATGCCTAACAATGTGCGAGCGCGACATCCGCGGGGCACTAGCATTCAACCGTCCCCGGTTGATGGTATATTCTTTTTAGGCTACGTGATTCCATGATTTCAAAAAAAAGAAACTTGGAAGTGCTAATGAATGTTAAAAAGATTGTTGAATCGTGATACCAAAGGCATGTCCATAGAAACTCAAAAGGGAAGAAAGGATAGACTGTAAGAATGTTTATGGAGCATACCGTAAAACAAGATTAGGCATGACGAAAGCGACGAAATATCTGAGCCCCTGCTCCTCCTAATGCCCGCCTGGTGATTTCCTCCACATCCTCAGTAGATGTTACTTCTCGTTCACGATCGGCAATAAAAAGAGCACGAATGTACTCGCCAAAGTTATGATACAGAGCGTATCCCATGGGAGAGGGTGAGTTGACCCGATGAGTAGAGGCGATAACGACGATCTGCTTGCCACTTGCTTTTCCTGAAAAGACCACAATCCTATCATCCCTCCAGATTCTCTGCCCCAGGACAATTGACTGATAGTCAAATACTCCGTTTTCCTTCTTTTCGATAACGTCAATCGACACTCCTTCCTCCAACCATACTCCATCTCGCTCTGTAATCACCGTTACTCCCATCATTATTCCTCCTGCCTGCATTGGTGGCATCCGAATTCCAGGCTCCACGGGGGTAATTGCTATGGTACCAGGCACATTAACTGGTGTTTCTGGAACAGTGATGGATGGTGCGAGTAATGCGAGGTCGACACGGTGTATAGGTTCAGATAAAATAGATGAGAATGAGCGTGGGGGAGGAAATACTGATGCAACATCAATCAAATCCGGCCGTGGGTGAGATGGAACTATAAGTGGCTGGAAGTCCACTGGTGGCTGAGGAAAGATGGTGCTCCGCTTGCGGAATAATGATCGAGGGAGAGTATTCCACCACGACAACTGATCACTGTGGTTAGTCGACATGATGGTTGATACTTGACACGCTTAGTTAGCCTTAATATATTCCCATAGATTATGCTCCCTTCTTGTAATTTGTCCATAGCCAAGCTTTTGAACCCTTAAAGCCGCGACCGCTCTAGATTTTCCGGTATCAACCTTGTGTCGCCACCACATATGCTCCTAAATGCTGAAACCGTCAGCTGTATCTTCATAAGTTCCTGAGTAAAAGTAAACTGATAATAAAATGACAAAAAGCAAAAGTGGTATGAAAATTGTCTGCTCCCCATAGTTATAGTAGAAGAGATTTAAGAGAAATAAGAAAGATTATCTGTTATACTGCCATTCCTTGGTCTCCTTCTCGTCACGCTGAAGTCTGGAAATGAACGCAGTGTGCTCAAATGAGCTGTCAGCTATCTCGCCAAGCCTTGGCACAAACTGTAAGTAAGGACGAGCAAAAAATAGGGTAATGTCTGGCATTCTGAACGAATAAGTGAGGATGCCCATAACATCTGCTGCTACGCTAGGCACCAGAATATGGTCTGCCCACCAGTTAACTTTTCCTGGTTCTTCGCTCCGCACTGATCCTCTAAACAAGCTCACCATCGGGTCTGTTCCCAGATACTGCTGAATATTCACCTCCATCCATGCATCCTCTTCTTCACATCTGGTCAGCAACTGCTTCCCTTCCCATACCGCATCCAGTCCTGCTTTCTCCAAAATCCATACCTTCTTTTCTATCCTTAATCCTCCAGGCACATTGAACAGATTAATCAATCCACGCGTTAAGGTGGGTGCCGCTGAACATAGAGTTGATGGGTCCCCTTCCATGTGCTCCATGATACAGATCGTCCCTGTCGTCGAGCTCTGTCCGGTAGTTACCGGTATAGCGCTATAGGGATAGATATTGATTCCCTGACCAATCTTAAGTAAAGGTTTCATGGCAGATGAGGTAGACGACGTGTTACTGAGGGTGAAGATGATGGCGAGTGGAATGAGGAACTTTGTTTTACAACTTCCCTGTTTCTTTCCCCGTTCATTCCTATGTGCGCTTGTGTGTCCTGATTTTCCGAGCTTCCTTTTTTAATTCCTTGGCATCAGGCTCATGTTAATCCACGTCTTCTTTATCACCGTTCTTCCAGCTTCTTTTCTATTTTTAGTCTTCTTCTTCTGAGCTGCTGTCTTTAGGTTCGGTGCTCCCTCCTCTGTATCTAGACTGCATGATTCTTTGCGCCTTCCTATCTCTGGCAATATATGGTAGAATCCTAAATGCTGCATATTTTTCCCTCATAATTTCCCCGCTTAATTCGCTAAGAATGTAGGCACCGCCTTGATTACGTCGTACTATTTGATAAGGCCCTCTGTATCTTGGCTTGGCCTTCCTGTCTAGACTCTTTTCTATTTCTGTGTGTCGCACCAAAACCAAGTCACCCGGATCAAATGGTCCAAATTGCATCCGCTTTTGGAACTTCTTCTCAAACTTCTCTTTTGATCTGATCCTAAACTTTGTCAGCTGGGCTGCTGCTCTATCCAAATCTGTCTGCCGCTTCTGGATTTGCCGCATCCTCAAAGTTAAAAGATCTGCTCTTGACATACCACTTTTGAAGCCTTTCACCAAAAATGTAGATTCTGTTAAGTCAAAGGGCAGAACTGGGTGAACCCCATGTAAAAGATAGTATGGCGAGAATCCTGTGACTTTGCTGATTGTGATCTTATCAGCAAAGAATGCTTCTTGTACCTTTTCTGGCCACTTCGCAATGTTTCCTTCGCAGGCCTTGACAATTGATTCTCTGATAATAAAGTGCCCTCTTTCAACGACTCCATTGGCTTTAGAGTTATAGGGTGAGATAGTGATTTGAGGGATTCCCATTCGTTCCAAAAGAAGCTTGAATGCTCCTTTGACTTCTGATCCATTATCTGTGACGACTTCGCCGACTGCTCCATAACGACAATAGATTTGTTCCCAGAAGAATTTCATCAGTGTCTTAGAGTCTGCCCTACGCAAGGCCCGTCCTTCTGAGGCTCTAGATAAATCGTCTCTGGCTGCTACAATATATCTGTATCCTTTAGCAAGCGGCATGAGCATTATGTCAACATAAATCTTACTCCAGACCGTACTAGGTGTCGATATTGTCAAGGGCACTTCAACTCTTCTAGTGCTTCTGATTTGGCATTCATGACAAGATCGCACATGGTGACGCACGTCATTGAACATATGCGGCCAAAAGAACCTGATCCGGATAGTTTCAAACACTGCTTGTTCTCCTCTGTGCCCTAATCCTTCATGCGCTCTTGTCAGAATATCTAACCGTTGATTTTTGTCAAAGATAACTTTTAAGGGTGGCTTATCTCCATTCCTTTTGAACATATTGCTTTTCTGAATAAAAAATTTGGTAGCTTTCTGTATAAACCTCCTATCGTCTTGGGTGGATTTAACATATTCCGGATATTGAAGTGTCTGCAGAAATTTGAATATGTCCTGTAGATTCTTTTCCTGAGAGATAGCTGCTGCAAATGTAGATGGAAGGTCTTCTACTTGATAGCTTCTTGTCTTTTGAATGGCTCCTGTTGGGTATTCTTTCCCTACTCCGCCGACATGATAAGTAATAGACTCTAACCAGCTATCATCGTCGAATTCTGCTTCTTCATCTTCTCCTAACCTTCTTCTTGATAGGGCATCCTCCGCCTTGAACCTTTCTGCTGGAACATGGACCAGTGTGAAATCAAAGAGCAAGATTCCTTGAATCCATCTATTAATAGCTGCATTTGGTTGTAAGTCTGGCGAGTTTAACATCCCTTTGATGTATTTTGCATCCACCTCCACATAAAGATTCTTGACCCCTATGATGTATAGCCTATAGTGTCTGAGTGCTCTGTATAGTCCAAATAATTCCAGTTTGGGCTGAGAATATCTAGACTCAACTTCGCTCATTGGTAGCGATCCGTACCGAGCAGGTCTTCTTCTTCCTTGATCATCAAGCTGAGAGAGAATGAAACCTACAGCTACATAGCTGGAGTCAACTGATAAGATGATTGGATTTAATGACTCATAGTCAATTGGTCTGAGCGCTGGCGCTGAAGATACGAGTTGCTTGAGCATATTGAAAGCTTTTTCCCTCCTGTCATCCCAAATAAAATCTGTGTTCTTTCGCACAAGTTCTGTAAGCGGCCTAGCTATCTGTGAGTAATTTGGAATCCAAATCCTGACGGTACCGCATAGTCCTAGAAAGCCGCGCACTTCCTTCACTGTGGCCAGCGTTGGCCATTTAAGAATTTTCTCCACTTTCTTGTCTTCTGGTTTCCTCCCATCAGGAGTACACTTCTGTCCGACAATGACCACTTCCTTTCTGCAAATTTGGGCTTTGTTTGGTGAAAAGGTACCGCCCGCATGCTTCATTCGATGCATAATCCTATGAACATCAACTGCATGCTCCCAAATAAATCTCCTGATTCCTGGATTTTCTTTTAGAACTTCTGGGTTACCGTTCTCATCAGGATAGGTAGTTTCTGGTCCTGAAATCCCTAAATCATCTACAAAAATGTTTGCTTTATCAGGTATTTCGTCTTGCAGAATAAAAACCATGCTATTCTGAAATTCTGCAACCGAGTTGGTAAATCCCATTGGCATCGAAGTTAGCCTGAGAGCACCTAAAGGAGTCAAAAAGGCTGTCAGGTCCCTGCTATCTGTATGCACTTTTCTTCCGTCAAAACCCCAGAATAAATCAAAAACTGTAGTACAAGCTCTTGCCGCAAAAGGTTCTACAAAGTCATCGACAATTGGAGGAAGTCCTGCATCCCGAATAGTAACCTTGTTTAATGGCTGAAGATCATGAACAATCCTGAGTTTTCCATTCTTCTTCAAGACGCAGAACCATCTTGACCGATATGCCGATTGACTGTGTTCATACACTCCTGCCTTTATTTTGTCTTTGAGTAACTTGATAACCTTGTCCTTGATTCCTGGAGGAATGGGAATATTTTTATGAATCCATGGTGTATGAGGTTCAACTGGAATAATATATGGAGAGAAATATGATTCCTTGAAAGTCCCTCTCTGCTCTTCTTTGAATGCCAACGCCTCTTGATTTAACACCATAATATGTTGAAATAACTTGATTTCTTCTGGCCAAAGCCATCCTTCCTCATTAATAAGCAACATCTTCATTCCCTCCTCTGAAATCCTTTCTGTTGGCTTGAATTCCGGAGGATTAGGAGTCAAAACCGGCAGACTAAGCAAGGGATCTTCCGGGAATTGCCTCGTGACTCGGGCAAACTCCGGAAACGTTCCAGCCACTGGCTTCACCTTTTGATCGACTCGCTTATACATTGTACCCGAGAACTGATTCTCAGGGTGGCTCGGCATATTCCGATTTGCCGCCACTGCGTTCACGTGTGCCACTCGGACCGGTTCCGGCTCCTTGGACTGAGCTTTTGGTGAGCTTGATTTCTCGTCGACATAGCTGTAGACGCGTTCACATTGCTCTACAATATGCGGGCATCTCCAGACCCGTAAAAACCAAGCATACAAGCCTGCTGTAAATGAAAAATGAATGCCCTGTAGGCTCAAAAGAAGCGCGCCACCCAATCCGATCAACGCGAGCATAAATCGCCCATTCTCAAAACGTGCAGAATCGTTGTATCGTACACACAGACCGAATGCATAAGCCAAAAGCATCAAGCAGTCCACTATCATATCAGAATCATTGTAAGGAAGACACATACTGAAGCAGAAAGGAAGGCATAAAATGACTGAGCAGACAAAATATGGAAGTGCGACTGAGAAATTTCGAGATGTGCCCTCAATAGGTCCGAGCTGAATACTATGGTCCTCAGGAATTTGAACATATAGGAAACTCACATATGAGTGTAACCAAAATTCGATCAAGCATGAAGAAACAAGGTTTGGGTGATAGAAAAAATGAAACTCGGATGCTGCATGTAAAAAGAAAATAAGAACGAGGCATAGCATGAAATAACAGAACACTCGCACCCTAATCAATCTCACTAACCTCTGAAGAATTTTCCCCAGGGTATGCATACCAGGGATCCTCACGCAGGATGAGCGCGTGGACCTTCGCTTCTGCGCGCCGAAAGGAATTGTCGTAAAGATCTTGGTGAGTGCTGCGCTGTGGATCCGCGAGGTTGCTGTTGACTAGCCACCGTATAATGTCGTCATCTGCAAAATGGAGTCCTAGCAGCGTATGCAGAGCCTCAGCAAAATCCCACCTTCCAACGAGCCTGAAGTAATCGATGGTCGTCCTGAAGAATGCGCCCTCTTCCACCGTGAAGAGTGGGCTCCAGTCTCGTGGATGCACCAGCAAACTTGCAAAATCCGAGTGACTTCCAGGTGTATCAAGAAGATGGATAACACACGGGTGCTTTAATTCCCTCTGGACCTCTGAGTCCTTCTCTATTATTTCCTCCTCTGACGCCTCCTCCTCCCGTTCTTCAAAGTTCTTTTTTACTCGCAGGACCAAGCGCTGGATCCTTCTTCTCCAGAAGACAACCACTGCGATTGTTGCATGAGCTAGAGCCGGCAAGTACGAAGCGCCAGGGATAAAAGGAAAGATAGGGATGTTCGGCACCATATTAGGTGAGTAGCCGACAACCGTTTGATCCGCAAGTTCAAAGAAAGTAACGGGATGTGTGTGAGCGATGTCGGATAGGTACCCCGCATCAGGGAAACTGCTCGGTGCCTCGTCAAGCCTTGCTACCACTTCACCCGTACTGGCCACCTCAACAAAGCTTCCCCTACGGACGAACTGAGGCTGGTCGTCACCGGCTGAAAGCACTTCAGGTGCCGCTAATGAAGGGATAAACGCGGCCTGCCTTCCATACTGATCTCTCAAATCCACTGAAGCGTACTCCCCACGCGCCATAACAAACGCGGCTGCCTGCCTGTCGTCTGAGCTGTGAGTCCCTTCTTCTTCCCTCTGTCCTACTGATCTGTTTTCCAGGAATCCTTCCCTCGTCGCTACCGGCTCTCTCTGCATGCTAGCTGGTGCGCATTCCAAGAGCAAGACCGATGCCTCGCGAGAGTTGTTCGGAGCAGGAGTGGAGTTATAGGAGTCGACAAGCCGATGAAAAGGAGGCTCTGAGATTTCTGCCATGAGCAGTCCAGGATCAATGGTTCCATCGTTGAAAGGTCCGTCCCCCTGACCTATATTCTGACGCCTCTCGTCACCTTCCATCCAGTCTCCATCCCTTTCATTCAAAACCCTTCCTTCCCTTTCCCTTCTAATCACCTCGATCCTCTCAAGCAGCCTCTGAAAACGCACCGACCCTATCCCTTCATTTGCCTGTACTGACACTGGTCCAACCATAGGTCCTTCGCGCTCCTGGTCCTCAAGTTCGTTGTCTTCCGGTAACTGTAGAGTTGGAGCTGGTGAGTCGATTTCTATCGCTTCAATGACCGGAGGTGCGTGAATGCCTGTCGGCGCCGTATCATTACCCTGTAAGTGCGTTTCTTCTTCAGTAAGCTGTCCGCTCACAATTCTATTCACAGGATTTTCCGTATTGAAGAACAGTACCTGGCTTCGAAGCGTAGGGTACTCAACCCTTTCCGACACCCCTCCCGACAATCCAAAATACGTCTTGACGAACGAATGGCCGATCCGCAACGACAAAGGTTCCCCGGGATGCGAAGACAGCTGAGCAACATGTAGCATGATCGAGGAATGATAGGTATATCCATTCTCAATACCGGCATCAAGAGCGATAGAATAAGGTGAGGTCAAAATCTGGTCAGTGAGCTGGTGAGTACGCCGTAGGTATCCAATTTCCGTGAGCGCTTGCTGAATAGCCTGAAGCGCTGTCTGCCTCGCGCCTCCATCCCACGTTGGGAGCGGTAGGTTTGCGACCGTCTCAACGAGCGGTATGTAGTCAAGGCGTATCTCTGCGGTGCCAGACATAGTGGAAAGGGATGCTGGTACGTCCTCTTCTTTAGCTATCTTGTTACTTATACCTTTTGCTTTTATTTCTAGGTGTTTCTCTTCAATTCTCGCTCCTACGGTGACGCGTCCCTCCATCCGGTCCTGTGATACTTTCTTTTGTTCCTCTGCCCTTGCTAACTCTTTTTCTTCCTTTCCAGCCTTTTCTAGCTGATTCTCGCCCATACTCGACCCTTCTCGATCCGTTCTCGAGTTGTTATCACTCGGTGAGTCCCCTACTTCTATTCCCTTCCCTGCATCCACTTTATTGACTTGTCCTATCTTATTATTCCTGGCAGCTCCATTTATACCAGTGGTACTCACACTCGGGCCCCGACGCGGTCCCACAAAATACTGGTGTAAGATTTCGTCCGGATCACCTGGATCTTTGAACAAAAGGTAAGTACCATCTCGTAATTCGTCTAGAGCCACTAGATTAGTTTCTTGCCAGGCCCTACCAAGCAGGAGCTCAAACGACACATGCGGCGCCACAAATAAATCGGCACGCGTTTGAATATTCCCGCATCGAAGCGGAACATTTGCTAGCATTCCCGGTAAGTAACCTTCACCTCCGTTTGCATCTTTCATTGTTATCCCTCGTTTCATATTCATCGGCCAACGCGTAGCTCGTTGCCAAGCATCTTTACTGATTATGTTGATGTTCGAACCAGTGTCAAATATTCCTTCAAGAATTATGCCATTGATCTCAACTGGTATTTTGATCAATGGTCTATGCGACTGATCATCTGTCGATTCATTCTCCAAGGTATTTCTTTCCTTTCCTTTTGAATTTTCCTGTTGATCCCTTTTTGCCATCAGAGACTTTCCTTCTACCTCCGAAGATGTAACTGGCCGCAGATTTTTGGTAAGCAGATTAGCCAGTTCTTTTGACGAGCCTAAAATATCTCCGACAGGCAACTGAACTGGTGACCGCAAGATTTGTCCGAGCACTGCCATAGGGTCTACGATAGTGGAAATCACCGACTGCCGAGGTGTCCTCTTCTTAGCAGGATTTCTCTTGGTTTTGTCCTCTTTTGTAGTACCTTGTGTAGCATCTTCCATAATAAAATCGTCATCATTGTTGGGATCAAACCTCATTGGTTCTTCTATTGGTGTGATCTCCACCTTTCTACGCTTTGGCTCCATCACTCTTGGTGGTAGCACATTCTCAGGCATACTTGCCCGACTTCCTGATCCCTCAGTTTGTTGAGTTCTTCTTGCTCCATCACTATCGCGGTGCACTTTAATTGAAGGTAACTCTTCCTCCTCTTCTTCTTCTTCTTCCTTCCTTCCTCTTGTTTCTTCCCATTGCACTCCTCTTCTTTCAGGTTCCTTACCTTTCCATCTCTGAGGATGACCAACCTTTTCTCCAGGAATTCTAGTTACTTCGATCGGCCTAGGAATTTCTTCCTTTTCTTTCTGTTTCTCTTTAGCTTGAGATTTATTTCTGGGTGGTGGGTATACTCCGTCAAACTCCATTTTTCTTTTCTTGTGCAGAGTCTTCTCTGTCCTTTCGACTGGATATACATCCCATAAGCTGCCTTCTGTCTGCTGTACCATATAGATTTCATCCTCTGAACCTGCGTCTGAATCAGATTCTGAATCCAGATCTGAAGTGAACCTTGCTGTGTGATAGGAATGATGATTGGGTGTGCTTGAACCTCCATCAATGGTGATCAGATTACTTCTAGTTGATCGATTCCTTTCACGTTCAGCAGCTTGAATAATGAATTCCCCATTGAATCTTTGGATTCTTGCTCCATTTCCATGAGTAAGTCTTCCTCCATTATCCCTAGCAAGCATTCCATCCTTGATTAGTTCTGCAACTTTAGCACAGTTTGAAATTCCATGGCCCTTTTCACCACAGCCAAAGCAAATCATTTCAGAGATTGGTGGTCTAGCAGGTGGGAAATTTGGCTGAGAAATTCCTGACGTCATATGGGGTGGTGCTTCTCTAGCAGGAGCCCTACGATCTGGCAAGATTGATGGTGGAGGTGTATCTAATCTAGGAGCCCGCACGACTGCTGCAACTGTTGGATCAAGCTTTAATGCCCTATAATAGACTAAGCCATAGGTTGGATCATTGATATTCATCTTGCTCATTTGCTTGATGAGTTCTTCAATCTCGTCCTGTTGTTCACTCTGTCTTAGTTTCGCAGCAGAAGGAGGTGGTGTACCTCTTCTTTTTGGTCTGCGCTCTTCCCCACTTCTTGGTTCCTTCATGCGACTTTGATGCTCCCTCTCATATCTAACCTTCTTCCTACTTTCCTTCTTCTTCCTCTCTGCTTTGGCTTTCCTTGCCTCGACTACCCTGATATCCTCATCTGTGCTCTCTTCTGTTGAAGATTCTGAATCGCCAGACCAATCTGTTCCAAATTCATCACTGTCATCCGATTCCACATACTCGTCGAATTTTTCTCTCTGCAGAATTTTTTCCGCAATATCTGATACCTCCTTCATAAGATAGGGTTTAGAGTTATCCCTAGTGGGCTGAGATGCAAGCAGTCTTGCTTCAATCCTAGACCGCAGACCACGTCCAATACCTGCCCAGAAGTAAGTATTCAATTCATCTTCAGTAATCTTACCTTTTCCTTTTAACCATCCACCAATCTTGATATAATCTCTAGCATATCTCCACCATGCTGCTAGGTCTCCCATACGCTTGTACTTGGTCTTCTTCACAAACTCTGTAAGATCCTTCTTCTTGAAACGCTGAGTATAGAGAGCAGCATCATAGTACTTCTCTAGATCCTTCTTCAATGCATCCCACTGTCCATCAATAAATGACTTCAATCCTTCAATGAACTCAACAACACTTGTAGAGCAGTAGAGTCTAATAGTCTCGCACTTGTCTTGGTCTGAAGTGATGTCATGTTGTTGGCACAACCTTTCAAAGTGTCTGATAAACCTTGAGACTTCTCTGTAATCTCCAGTGAACTTCTTCGGTGCTTTCTTGTTTCCAACAAGAGGTAGGGTAAGAATGGATTCTGCGGTATTGATGATGGGGTTGGTAGGTGCTGTAGTGATGTTATGACCACCACCCATTGTGGGAGGTTGCAAGCCTTGAGACATGATGAATGTATTGATGACTGACTAGTGACCAAAGAATATTCGATAAAATAATAGTTTCTGTGTGAAAATACCTCAACGATGTGAAGGTATATAGCCTAGAATGTCGGCAACAATACCTCCCTCGCGGTGGGCTCCAATTATGTTGCGGAGAGGAATGGTTTCTCCCCTAGATACGATTGGGGTTTCCTGTTTTTCCGGATGTACCTAGTGTTCGTTTGATTGCTGTTCTAGATGATACCTTCTGGTGTTGGCACGATACACAGATGTTGGTCACAGTTATAGGCAACGATGAGAATATCCTGAGCTATTTAGCGAATTTCTGAAGTGATGCCGGACCACTAACAAAGACAATACTCCGTAAACGTTGAGAATAATGAGGAGAGGCTTGAGAACTTTGTGATTCAAGTTGCTGAGGTGCTACACAGATTGAAGGCGAGCTACTAGTTCGTCTAGTATCCCTACAAGTCTTGCAGCTTATCTCCAACTGATATCACTCAAAGAACTTATTGACTGGCACTGACTGACTGAGTAAAAGTAAGAGGGAGAGATGGTCTCTGCCTGAAGCAGGACAATCAGCCTTCTTATATACTATTTCAAGTGGGAATCTCCTTCCTAGTATATACAGGCTGAGTAGAGTCATTGTGAGTCACAAAGAATGCTGTAGAAATAAAAAGAATTAGGAGGAAAGCAGAGGAACAGAAAGGAAAGTAAAAGAAAGGCTCAGAATGTGGTAGAATATTCCTTCAGCTTCCTTCAGAATTGCTCAGAACCTTCCCCTCCTTTCAGCTTGGAATGCCCTAGACCTTGCCCCTTTCCTAAACATTCTCCATCCTTCCACTAAAGCTCCCTTCTATTCTACCAGATTCCACTGCTTTCTTTCCATTCCTTATTGTCTTGCCATGGTCTAGCCCTTTCTGAAATAGACCCTAGGCTCTGGAATCTGTCCCAAAAGCGAATTATAAGTATGAAAAGGGATAGGAAATCAAGTTTAAGTGGTAAAATACTCGAAAAATATGTAGAAAATCGGAATTAAATGTCCTGTCCCTTCCAGGTTGTTTCTCTTTTCTTTCTTCTAGTCAGATATTCTGCCCTCCATTCTACCATCACTATTTGATGCCTAACAATGTGCGAGCGCGACACCGGTGAGCTAGCATGAGAAGAAGAAGCAAGGTTTTTGTCTGAGGGTTGTCCAGGTTCATCTTCCACAAGTCTCAATGGTCCTGATAATGAGCATGGGTGTTCTCTAGGCACCAATACCCCATTTTTTACAGCTTTTCAGTATTCTTTGACCGTTTGGCATACTTAGGACCGACCGATCCCAATCCGTTTGGCAATCTCAGCCATTTGTCAGGTGCTGACTTTGCATTTAGACCTCTGCACAGTTGTTCAGAGCTGTTCATAGTTATCCTATGCATCTATCATCACTCTCAGTATTAGGGGCTCCCCATAGACTGTCGCGGCCGATCGCCAATTGGTTCAGTACACTTCACATGGTTGGCACATTCGGTCGGCTCCGGTGTCCTGAATCGGAGGTGGCCAAACACTCTGTTGACTCAGAACGGATCTGTCTTTCTATCTCTTATCGCCCTTATGCCTTTTGTTGACCTATCCTTCATTATCTTCAGAGCTCCCAAGTTTCTAAATGGTTTACCCATGTGGCATGTGGTTCTTATCTCCAGGTCCATGTGGACTCACCTTGGCAATCTCTCCACTTATTTAGACTTTAGAGTTATTGCTTCTTATCTTATAGTGTTTGCAACATCACTCCCTTATCTTCTTTACCTTTGATCACTCTTGGCACGCATTTCCAATTGCTCTATGCCTCTGCCAATCTCCTTATCTTGTACCTGTTCGGACTTATTATAAAAGAGCACCTATGGCATTGCAATACATCAGCTTTGGCTCCCCCCTTGTTCCAATTCCATTTGTGTGCTTATGTCCATAAGACTTTGAGCTATTGCCTTCCAACCCTCATTTGCATTTTGCCCCTTTGTTTGTGTTGTTGCATTTGATCGCAGTCCTCTGTTAGAGCCCTCGTCATCTTGCTCTCTCCCTCTCATCTAGTTTGTCATCCTCTGCCAGTGTCCAGTGTGGCCTTGCACCCATTCCCTCCCCTTTGCGTCCCGATCAAATCCCGATCAAACACCGACCAACCAACCAACCAACCAACTGACTAACTGACCAACCAACTGACCAACCAACTGACCAAATATTTTGATTTTGGAGTTGTTTGTTCGCCACACTCCAAACACTTTCAGTACGCTCCCTTGTTGGTTGTTGCACAGCTTATAGTTCCTTGCACACTAGAACCAGCTCCTGCACACTAGAACCAGCTCCTGCCTACCTACGCTTGTAGGGGTATTTCTTGGGTGTGTTTTGCACTCAGAGGCATCACTAGCATATCACCGATGAGGAGGGCTCAGCCAATGATGTTGTTAGAGGTAGAGGCAGACCGCACACATCTGAATCATCGTCGGATGCATATATGCCATCCTGGAAAGCGGTGTCATGTAAAGGTTCTATGTAAATGTTATTGAATGTATCACTTCATTGAGAGTGTGTGTTTGGAGTGAGAGAACATAAAAAAACTCACCCAGGGCTGCCAATTTGTTAGCTCAGTATCAGTGTCCTTGATCATGTCCCTGCATTGCATCCAGCTCCCCCAGGATCATAGATTCTTGGCATGTTTGCTTTGCAGGAATTGTTGTTGGTATTGCACGCATGTTCTGCTGATTCATTTGTTGAGCACAGATGTGTTGATAAATTGTGAAGCAGTGCTGGCAGAGAGAGGGGTTTTGTTTGTGGCATATTTCACAAGGGCAGTTTTGGAAGAGTGTGTTTGCATCCGTTCATGGCAAAGACATGGTTTCTGGAAAAAAAAAGGTGATGTTTTATTGAGGAATCAAGATTTACACCCTAGGAGGGAGTACGACTTGGAGAAATTTCGACACGTCCGTCGACGCGAAGGCATCACGTGCCAGCAGAAATAGATTGGTCATCTATCGAGCTGGATCGACTGGGGAA
Source organism: Heterobasidion irregulare TC 32-1 (assembly GCF_000320585.1). NCBI lineage: Eukaryota > Fungi > Basidiomycota > Agaricomycetes > Russulales > Bondarzewiaceae > Heterobasidion > Heterobasidion irregulare. The sequence goes on along the minus strand of NW_009258208.1, from coordinate 1,321,116 downwards.
TATTTGAGGAATATTCCCTCTCTGATATATTCGTGGAATATTCGTGGAATATTCCTTATATACCGGGTATATCCCATTGGGATATTTCAGGGCAATGTCCGGTGCTTGTCCTTCTTTGGCTATGCTTAGACTGATACAGATCTAGGTGCCTGCCGCATCGAGTCCTGAGGTACGCCTTCGAGATCGTTTCCTCAAAACCAACGTAGAACAACCAGAGTCTCCTGCGTAAAGTCTGTTATCATCAGGTGCATATCGCTTATGTTTCTTCACTTGGTTCACGCTCCTTCAACCTTGGTCGTCGACCTGCGGGGGTAATGGACCTGCATCGTCTCATATGATGCGGCAGAGGCGAGATGAATCATCATTTATTTATTAAACACGGTATCTGATGGCGCAGTTGGAGGGTCTCAAGAGGGTTGTAGATCATCTTATGATCAGCTGCGGTGAATCAAGCTTCAGATATCATAACAGGGACTTGGAAAGCTAGAGTTAAATACACTAGTCGAAAAGGGAATAATAATCACCCTTCAGAGCACGCAGAGAGTCAGGAAGAGCTGTTCATTCTATGAGAGTATGATCAGGAACACAGTGGATGAGTAACTCACCTTCGCTGCTGTCGCTGGTGGTCATATTAAACGCTCCGGATGCGAGTCTCATAGCCCACAGTTGCAATGATTCAGCGCCTTTTACAGGCTCCTCCAGCATCATTGCCAGTTCTTCGCCCTCCGCAAGAGAGAGATGGCGAAAAGCGAGGGGAAGAAAGTTGGTCCTCGCATGGTCGATGGAGTAGATCAGACCGCTCGAGTCGATGCGAAAGTTTCCCCAATGAAGGTCGTCGATGCAGAGCGAAAGCGGTATGCCGGCCTTCTCCGCAAAATCCACCCTCCATGGCCATCTTCTCGAGGCGAGAAGCTAGGGTAATTCATGTGAACACTTGGCCTGAAGAGTGCAGAGCACTACTCACAGCATTGATATGCTCCTCAAGGAGTTCGACCGAGCTATATGACACGGAGGATAGGGAACATGAGAACAGACAGTGCATGATAGGTCCTCCGTTGACTGGCCCCGGTGCCGATGTGGGACTAGGGATTCGTTGAAGATGTTTGACGGCTAGGGCAATTTTAGGAAAGTCGTCCCTGGTGCAATCTCGATCCCCGACGTGCTGCATCGCAATGTAGCCCACATTGTTGAGCCGGAACGCAAGATAAACAACCGGAACTCGCACGACGCTGTTATTGTCCTCGTTTACCTGCTTCGCGAGGAAATCCTGAGTGCGAGCCTCACTCATTCCCACTCCGCGACCCCACTTGACGACAGCAGCACCAGAGCCATCAGGCTGGTGTATGGTGATGTTCGAGGGGCCACCACCGTGTTTTAAGCATTCGAGTACTAGGTTCTCAGGAGATGGCAGCCATGCCGGAATACTGTCGTTCTTGAGAGTTAGCACTATAGACTCCGCCATCTGAAACAGAGAAGAACATCAGCTTTACGAATAACAAAATAATGAATGCATACTGATATAGAAATGTCTATTTCAAGAATAGATGCTAGCGGCTTCAAGATGAGTATGGAGGAATGGGGGATTGACAAGTGGAAGCGGATGAGGTTCTCGGGCTGCCCAGGCTCCTTCGCTTCCCTATGTATCCCGGCTGAGGACTGGCCGAGGACTGGCTGAGGTTAGCCGGGGACCGCATCCGGCGCCACGTCACGAGGCCTCACTTATCAGACACGCCTTCTAGTCTCCGTTGCTGACTAGTAACGCAGAAGATATGCGAGCCGCACGGTTGTTCCAAGCAGAGGTTAGTTCTACGACGCCACGCCAATGTATTCTACCAAGCAAGTAGGTGATGATGGAGCCGCACGATCGTTCCAAGCGGAGGCTGGTTCTACGACGCCACGCCGGGGTACTCTAACGAGCAGGTCGCAGGTAGGTCATGATGGAGCCGCACACTCGTTCCAACTAGAGGCTGGTTCTACGACGCCACGCCGGGGTATTCTAACAACTGAAGCAGGTAGGTAATGATGGAGCCGTACGATCGTTCCAAGCGGAGGCTAGTTCTACGACGCCACGCCAGGGTATTCTAACAAGCAGGTAGGTAATGATGGAGCCACACGGTCGTTCCAAGCAGAGGGTGGTTCTACGACGCCACGCCAAGGTATTCTAACAAGCAAGTAGGTGATGATGGAGCCGCACGATCGTTCCACGCGGAGGCTGGTTCTACGACGCACGCCGAGTGTTCTAACAAGAAGGCAGGTAACTGGTAGGTAATGATGGAGCCGCACGATTGTTCCAAGCAGAGACTGGTTCTACGACGCCACGCCAAGGTATTCTCAAAAGCGGGTAGGTAACTGGTAGGTAATGACGGAGCCGCACGATTGTTCTAAGAAGATATTGGTTCTACGACGCCACGCCGAGGTATTCTAACAAGCACGTGAGTTTTTGGCTGGAAACTATCGTCTCGCTCTATGTGACTTCCAAATCGACAGTATATAAATGAGGACTGCACCTTCGAGCACCATCAGACGATTCCTGATCTCTGCTACTGCACATATCGCTCCTGTAAATCTTTTCGTGAAACATTCCCAGGGTGAGATTGACTAGTCCTTGCATGCATAATGGTGCTCATCGCCTGGGTATTTTCTGTGCTCCCTGGATTTATCCTCTAGATGTCCCTCTTCGGTCGTTATTATCGCCAGGATCTCACCGACGAAGTCTTGTCGTTGGTCGTTCAGGGCGGAGTCATCCGTGTTGAAGTCATGAATGCGGGACCGATGGCCGGTCTCGGTCTTAGCGACGCTGACGCTGCTGACCGTGGTAAGATGAAGAACCATTGGAGGTTCGCCGCGGTACTCAAGGATGACAATGGTACCTCCTATGGCACCACCTTCGGGGTCGATCCCGAAAATCCCGCGAGCGTAACTTCTAGGCAAGCTCAGGGAGGTGGAAGCAGCAACGATGCCGCTAGCGTCTGATCTGACAACGACCATTTTGAATTCCACGAGGACGAACAAAACGCTGATTTCGTAAGAAGCAAAGAACCTCCCATGTTGAACAAGGACGTGGTGTGGAAGGACATTGACAGATCTGGTACCGCGGTCGTTCGTGCCTTCCCTATCATTCGTTCTGCAAGCGGTGTCCCCACTGGAAGCAAAGGCAAACCTCCCATGTGGAGCGACAAGGAGGATTTCGAGCATATAGTTTCTCTTGATAAATCTGGTGCTTCGATTGTTCATGCCCCTGCTGGTATTCGTTCTGCAAGCGGTGTTTACATCCGCCAACGTGCCGAGGGGACGCCCCAAGCAGGTATCTTCGGATTGAGAATCAGTGAATATTACACCCCCTCCGATAACACTTTCGCCGTTTTCCACATCCCTGTCACCATTGAGCGTTTGACTCTCGGCGAAATCTTGTTGACCTTTGAAGAACAGGGTATGTTCCCCTTCTTTTTCAGGAAGCTGGATTTTGCTATATTTGGATGCCGGGACTTCATGTGAGCGTTTCGAATCTCCGAGTAATAATACAGCATTGACATGATAATTCATGCGATTATTCCAGTTTCAACGCGGTTGCAAGGCTCATAGAGAAAGGCTACACGGACGGCTTCGTGAAGGAGGAAGAGAAGCACATTTTTGAACTCTTGAACTTCCGCTACTCCCGTGCCCGCGAAGATATCGTCGGTGCTATGACACTCAAATCGTCAACCAAAGCTCGCTATTTTGAGAGCGCTGTGGATCGGGCTGTCTGGCCCCAGGGTTTCATTGCTGCCGTGGATGACCGTGTCAAGTTCAACTAAGAATGCTTAGCTATGCCTCGACTCTGATTACGTTCTGAATGTTTGTGACATGAAATTCGCGATCCTAATATCGTCAGAAACCCTGTAACATGGTTTGTACTTACTCGCGAATTGTATGAGAATCAGCGCTTTTGTTGCCAGCAGCTCGATATTTCTATCACGGTTGTCTCTGATTTCACTGAAGAATATCGAAACGATCAACCTTTCTCAGCACCCTCTTCGCCGGTGTGACATACAGCGTGTCTCCGCTTGTTGCTTGCCCTCCCCGCACCCGCGTCCGTCGTGAGTTGTGAGTTGTGAGCCGTGCTGACTGAGTGCGCGGACAGGGTCGTGTTCGCGCTGTTCTGGCTGTCGATGCCGAGCCTGTCGAGCGCGCGCATCGGGCGGCCGCTCGCGATGACGCTGTGGCTGTTCACGCTCTCGACGGCGTGCCTCGGCTTCCAGATCCGGTAGACTGTCACCGCACTCGTCGACCACCGCACGTACCCGGGCGGTCGGGACGCGTGGCTCGCGGGGCATGGCGCGGACGCGAAGGACATGGTGCTGAACGTATTGTGGGTGCCGCACAGTATTCGTGTCCATGCCCGCGCGGACCTCGTCATCGTGAGTGTTTGGGTTTGGGTCGCGAAGGGTTGGGGGCTCATGTTTGGTTTTGTCGGGACAGATATATCGCTCGTATGTCATATTCAGCCACAAGCTAGCGGTCGTCATTCTGCCTATGATGTTCGTGGCTACAGTCAGTTAGTCCTCCTCTCTTCCAGATTTGATGCGAATCAAGGAGGTCGCTCACGGCGTGCCCCGCAATCACAGGCTCATTGTACCTCTACAACCTGACGCGCTCGTAGGACGCAGAGCACGAGATCGCAGACTTTGCGATCACGTACCGGACGAGGTCGCTCTCGCTGGACGTGATCCTGACCTTCCTAGTCATCGCGCGGCTGCTCTTCATCCGGCGCAAGGTCGGGAAGCTGCTGTCGTAGACCACAGGCGGGCGCTGGCTGGATAAGTCGGCGTCGCTCGAGACGGCGACGGCGTTGGTGTGGATATGCTTAGTAAGCGTAGAGAGCCCGCTGCAGTCCGACGAGGGCATCTCATCGTGAAGGAGGTGCTACCCTGCATGAGTGTGCATCTGCACGAGCTGCCCGTGGCATTCAGCCCGAAGTACAAGCCCAAAAATCTTAGCTTCATCTCGCGGCCGGGCGACCTGGGGAGGGGCGAGGTATGTGCAGTTTCATTGGACCTGGAGCGCACATCGGAGAGCGACAGCGTATCCGAGCGGGCTATCCCAGAGAGCAAGCTCGCATCCACTCTGGAGACTTACCTTACTTTCCACTCGCCACACCCGCCCTGTTCTTTCACCGACGCCAATCTGTGCACGGTCCTGCCTCGGTCGATAGGCCCGCAGCCCTAGTCGATTATTTCCTCGGGACTTCACCAGTCATGCCCCCCCAGCGCGCTGCAGCGCAACTCTGTGCGTCAGGAACGGCAGTTCAGTGCGACTTGCCTGATATTCTGTCGTCGAGCTAATTTTCATACTGTCGTAGGTATCGACGAGAAGTGCACCTGCAGATATTGTGCACACCTGAATCTCTAGGTTGCTATATACGTGGCCCCTAGGCGTTTGCCGTTGGAAAGCGGGTCCTAGGCAATGTGATAGAGTGTGAGATCATATTATGGCCATTATATGGACTTATAGTACTCATTCGCGTGAGTGTTCTAGGACCAGCTCAAGAAAAGAAATGCAGATATTGGGATTGATGAGCACACATGGGCGCCTGTGCAGCCTGCAATGTTCGTTTGCGGAGCATAGTGGAGGACCGTGAAGATCTAGCGAGGAAAGGGTGGGACATATCACGATAGTGAAGTTGTGGGTTATACTCAGAAAATGATGGATACTTACCCTTTCAAGGCAAGAATAGCCGAGGTCACTCACATGGTGGTTGGGTTGAAAAAAAGAGGGGCATTGTCGTTGAGAGTTGTTAAGCGTCGGGACACGGCAGTGGCCGGTGGGGCCGGGGAAGACCGGTGGCCCGACTCCCTTGCAAATGTTAGCAGCTGGCGGCAGACACTGCAGGCAGCTGCAGACAATGGCACACACATCGATAACTCTTCGTCTGCAGCGGTAAACTTGTCAATCACATCCATCTCCTGATCGTCAATTCCGACCGCGCGACGGAACGGAGCATCTGTCGGGCAGATTCACTAGGGTATGTTCAGCAGGAGCGCGATACTGGTCACTGTTACATGTTGCATGATGCGCTACACAATAATAGAACAATTTGCGATATACCAGGCTCTGCATCAGAAGAAAGCTGAGCAAGGATGAGAGAAGAATATCTATTTGTGTGTGTTGTGCGACGCGTTGTCCAGCTTGACGCTCTCCGTCACCATCATCAGTTCAGACAGTGAGGATGCATCGACTGGGCGGTGTCGGCCTCGCTGCCTTCGACCGACAACAGCAGTCCCAGCGGTCCTTCGCTGCGCTCTCCACCACCCTCTCCCAATCTCAGCTCGACAACCTCCACACCCAGCTCGCCCAGTTCCGCGCCGCGCTCACCCACTTCGCCACGCACCGCCGCGCGGACATCCGGCGTGACCCCCGCTTCCGCCATGCGTTCCAGCAGATGTGCGCGACGATCGGCGTCGACCCCCTCGCGGGCCCGCGGCGCGGCGGCTGGTGGGAGGAGGCGCTCGGACTCGGCGACTGGCAGAGCGAGCTCGGCGTGCAAATCGTCGACGTGTGCGTCAGCACGCGCGAGCGCAACGGCGGCATCATCGAGATGGGCGAGCTCGTCCGCCTCGTAAGTAGGCTGCGCGGCGTCGACGGCGGCGCGGTCTCTGAGGAGGACGTCGTGCGCAGCATCAAGTCGTTGCAGCTGCTCGGCGCAGGGTACGAGGTGATCGACTTCGGGGACGGGAGGAAGATGGTGCGGAGTGTGGTCAAGGAGCTCGATAAGGCTCAGATGGTCGTCCTTGCGCTCGCGCAGGAGCACGGTGGGCGGGTAGATGAGGATCTGCTGGTCTTGACGCAGGGATGGACACCGGAGCGTGCAAAGGCGACGTTAAGAAATATGCTTCTCCGAGATGGGACTTGTTGGGTGGATGATCAGGATGGTCCAGACGGAATGGGGCGTTCATACTGGGTTCCGTCCGCGATGCATTGGGACGAATGACACAATTTGCAGCAAGTCGCAGGTCAGTTTGATTCTTCGTTCATGAAGAGGCCGATCGGTATATTATATCCAGTTCAAATGTTGTAGCAGACATGTATTATTGTATCATTAGCCTCCGCACATGCTATACATCAATCATGGACGATTTCTCTCTAAATAGTCCAATTTGCCTATTCAGCAGAGACCAGTAGACTATAAACTTCGATCACTTCACTGAAGGTGTGAGACGCCCCATAGACTTCGTCACCGGAACGGTGAATGGCTACATGCAAAATGCTTGACGTCTCCGATGGCTGCGAGGGTCGGTTCTTCGCCTTCTCGATCTTTTGATCTTATGAACTATATAATAGTATTCGTGACCGGCATCATCCCTCTTAAGAGGCTACATACTCTCGAGTGAAATGGGAGGGAGGAGGCGCGAGCGCCCCCGCCGTGCCATTAGGGTCACCAGAGGTGAGACGAGTCGTCAGCTATGACGCAGTCGGAGGGTCTCAAGAGAATTTCAGACGATATCATGATTAGCTGCCGTGAATCAAGCTTCAGACATCAAAACAGTGACTTGGAACGGTTTCAGAGCTAAATTGTTCTAGTCGAAAAGGGAATAATAAACACCCTCCAGTTCACGCAGAAAATCAGGAAGAGCTGATCATTTCATAGGCGTGAAGACGAGGACAAAGTAGACGAGTAACTCACCTTTGCTGCTGCCGCTGGTGGTCATATTAAACGCTCCGGATGCGAGTCTCATAGCCCACAGTTGCAATGATTCAGCGCCTTTTACAGGCTCCTCCAGCATCATTGCCAGTTCTTCGCCCTCCGCAAGAGAGAGATGGCGAAAAGCGAGGGGAAGAAAGTTGGTCCTCGCATGGTCGATGGAGTAGATCAGACCGCTCGAGTCGATGCGAAAGTTTCCCCAATGAAGGTCGTCGATGCAGAGCGAAAGCGGTATGCCGGCCTTCTCCGCAAAATCCACCCTCCATGGCCATCTTCTCGAGGCGAGAAGCTAGGGTAATTCATGTGAACACTTGGCCTGAAGAGTGCAGAGCACTACTCACAGCATTGATATGCTCCTCAAGGAGTTCGACCGAGCTATATGACACGGAGGATAGGGAACATGAGAACAGACAGTGCATGATAGGTCCTCCGTTGACTGGCCCCGGTGCCGATGTGGGACTAGGGATTCGTTGAAGATGTTTGACGGCTAGGGCAATTTTAGGAAAGTCGTCCCTGGTGCAATCTCGATCCCCGACGTGCTGCATCGCAATGTAGCCCACATTGTTGAGCCGGAACGCAAGATAAACAACCGGAACTCGCACGACGCTGTTATTGTCCTCGTTTACCTGCTTCGCGAGGAAATCCTGAGTGCGAGCCTCACTCATTCCCACTCCGCGACCCCACTTGACGACAGCAGCACCAGAGCCATCAGGCTGGTGTATGGTGATGTTCGAGGGGCCACCACCGTGTTTTAAGCATTCGAGTACTAGGTTCTCAGGAGATGGCAGCCATGCCGGAATACTGTCGTTCTCCAGAGCTAACACTATCGACTCCGCCATCTAGTCAAGAAAACACAGAAAATTAGCCATTCGAAGAATCAAATAATGAATTGCTGAGACGAACGGTTCCGGGCTTGTACCCTGAGTTTCGTAATGTTGCTAGCGGTGTGCCCACGATCCGTGTCGCAACGCGACGGTCAAGTCGGGGACAAGCGACGCATCTGATTGCAATGCAAGATCCTCATCGACGTCGCACGAGGATGTCAAGGCCTTCATCGATATGATCATGTGCCAGAACATTCGACACCTCGCCATGTCATGTCCTTTGCCGCCATTATCGAGTGAACTCACAACTGAGGAGGGTCCAGAGGGCTGTTTGCGTTAGTTTGTAGCCGATCAGTGCTCCTGCCTTTGCCATGACGCTTTTCGTGCACGACATTTAACTGAACGTTCTTTCGTGTTTCTGTATTATCTTTAGAACGACCCTGACCGTCTTTCGGCCTCCAAACTTGATGTGTTGAGTTAATCCCTGATTTAGGCTCCCTTTCATCTATCATGTCACCTCGAGAATCACTCACTATCTCGACTCTCGAAACCTCCATCCGCCTTAGATCCTATGCTGGTATCTTACATCGACTGCTTGTCGTCAAGATTCTTCTCGGAGATACACATTGAAGGATATACTGCGACTTCATGTCCGCAAATTACCTGTTATTGCCGGCAAGCGGGCTTACGGCGACGGTGACATCAGGAGTCCGTATAGTAGCTAAAACAGCCTGTACAGCAGCACTAGAGCACTAGAGCCCAAAAGGAACTGCCGGAATTGGCAGAGTCCACTAGTCATGATTTCGGACTAGTGATGTCTTGAGAGTCATCCCTAGATGCAATCAATATCACACCTGCTCGTTTCGGATTTCACTTCTAAAGATGTCTTGAGAGTTAACTGTTTTCTGGCCACTCTCAAGAGCTATCATATAGAAAACCTTCCCAAAGCATACTCTAGGCAGACTTACTTGTCTAGAGAGCCTTTACAGACAACACCGGCTGAATCCAGATAAGAATTCCCATCCAACTAATCAATCAGCTCATTGCTCCGATAATCATTGTATCAAAATCAGGTTATAACATTGCTATCAATATGGATTTGCAGGCTCTTGTAGGTCTTACTGCTCTAGGGAGCGAGTGACAAAGTAGCAAAGGAGGGTAAACTATAAGGACAGTATAGGAAAGCAAGACGAGACAAAAGTAAGCAAAATGCGAAATAAACATGGAATTGTAGAAGAGTAGTGGCTTAGTCAAGATCAATGGATACCGTGGATTCATTGCCGTTGTCATTGTCATTATTTGGTGCAGACATCTGCATCCTATGCAAAAAGTCAGAAATGGTCAAGACAAGACATTGTTACTTACATCCCACATTGCTTCCACTCAAGACACATATTTTGAAAGAATTGTCGAGTGTGTTCTTGCGACATGATGGCATCCAAAGAAGTTGCCAGCTTTGTGTACTTTGGACCATATTATTTGGCCTCAAAAGGCACACATGTAAACCAGCCATTGTCAAGCCACTCTTGAAAAGCATTGCGAAGCTATAGAAAAATCACAAACGGTCACAAAAAACGTGGAACATAAGACTTGCATGACCATACCACGGTGGCAATCAACACAATAGCCTTGGGTGGTACCCCATCTTTGAAAACATCAGGGAAGACCCTTCTGAGGCCCATCGAGCATCCCGTCTTGAAGAGAACTGCAGTACAAGTGTCTCGAAGAAGAATTCTAGAAAAATTAGTGCAGCGGCCCTAGACAAAAGCAAGGACTATAGCAAACCAATTTCAGAGATTAGAAGATGAACGAAAGACCATTGCGTTAGGTGGGCCTTGTAAGAACTTGTACTGTTTAACAAGATCACCACCTCCTTTTTCATGAGCATTGTGTACGCAGTGTGGCTGACCCTCGAATCAGTCAGTGCTGGTATATAATGATTTTGGACCTAAATGCGTGCGGCCTGCTTGATTTCTCCATGGAAAGTAGATCCTTCTTGGTAAACCTTTGATATCATTAGTGCACGTTCACGGGCTTATATATTATTTACTAATTTGATAACATCCACAGATATCTGGGCATCTGTTGAGGCAAGGGAAGGTCATCATCAATCACCCTTTGTAATATCACAGCGACACTCACCGTCTTTGATCACAGACTGATTGTTCCTCTGCTCATACTCCTTGACAGTGGCGGAGATGCAGGCGCATGCATTGTTGAGGCCGTCTTTGTATGTAGGAAATGCATTGCAAGTTAACAATGTCAGACAGTGCAGGAGTTTGGCATGGCGGACAATAGACTGCCAGACCGGCAAAAAGTCTTCTAGTTGCACTTTCGAATTAGATTCCAAAGTCACATCCACACCATTCTCAGCGGTGCGTTGATGCTTCATCTTCCAACTCCTTCTATGATGCTTTCCTGATGTTAGGGAACAAGTGGCTTGAGCCAATGAACCGGGCCCTTGCTGATGAGAGCCAGTTACTACCGGTATGGCAATGCCATTAGCCGTGATTGATGCCTAGAGTACCTGAGGGTTAGGAGCTCTTGGAGCCAAATTCCATTGCCAATGATCAGCGAGCACATTGGAAGCAAGGCCATTCATCTTTGGACACCCAAACATCATTAAATGATCATTATAATAAGAAGTTGAACATACCTCCATTCTGTGCAGGCTAGCATTGTCGTCATGTTGCATATCAGGATGTTGAATAGAGGAAGTTTGCTGTATACACACAGGTCAATAAAAAGAATCAACAAGCAGTGAAAATGTATAGGAATTGCAGTGGTACGTGGTTCCCGGCTGTTGGCGGTACTGTGTTGCTGCTCCTTGTACTCAGGGGCCTAGCAAGATTACTATAGATAAGGGTAGCTTCAATTGATGTCTATGTATGGGAAGGACATGGGTGTTGTTGATACCCCAAGATTGGTGCTCTTCTTCGTTGCCTTTGTAGTCCTCTTCATTATCTTTGGATCCTTCGTCACTTTCATCCTCTTCATTATCATCGTCCTCGTTGTCTTTATATGGATGCTCAGAGCCGGATGTAGTGCTTGCTGGCTGAAAGACATGAGGCATGGGAGAGGCATGCGGCGCTTCACCTGCTAGACTGATGTTTGTTACGGTGAGGTGTGATGGTGATGCTGTTCTACTTTAATGCTAAATGGACGAGAAGTAAGCAAATGGAGCCACAGGTTGCACTGATCAAGAAAGCGGCTGTGTGATCCTAGCAGAATTGCTTGAGTGGGAAGATGGTTTGTGAGCCAAAGCAAACAACACAACAATATGACCCAAGTGAGACATACCTATCTTGATGCAGGGTTGGAGCAAGCTGTTGCTCACCTGCTTGCAAAGCTGGGTCAATAGAGAGATCATCGAAGCCATGTTGATGTTGAGATGGCACAACATATGGCTGTGACGGGGTAAGCTTTATATTTGGATTACCATACATTCGAGTATCTTGAGAGAAAGCTGAAGGAGTTAAAAGATGAGGAATGTGGCCTAACAAAGGGGCAACTGGTGCCGGAGTTATAAGAGGAGGCGGCTGTGGAGGCAGTCTCACTGATGCAGCTGCCTTAGACTACTTGCCATAAATTCAAAGGTATGATGAATACAGATTTAATATGTCCTACCTTTCGCTTGTGAGGTCTTTTTGGCATTAGCGCCATTGGATTAACTGAAGGAGCATCTGTAGTTTCAGCTTGCACTGCTAAGCTCTGGAACTTTGGATTGACGCCACGAGTCCTGGGTAGAGATATGATGTTCTCTACATGCTCCAACTATATAATAGTGCCCCCTTGGCCTTGGGTGCTACGGCTTGATTGTCTGAGTGCCGGTTTAACTGTTTCAGACATGGTGGGCCTAAAGTCACTATTTGCCTGTTGGTATTGATCATTGGATTGATAGATCTGAAGACCTAGAAGACAATCAGAGTTCTCAGGAAGAATAGATAGAGGCACATGCATACCGGGAAAGGTCTCTGGGGTGAAAGGCATATGTGAATCAAAAGGGAGAGAACCAGAGTCGTACAACAGATGCAGCTCCCAGGACCTTATACGAACAGCTGTGGATGGTGAAAGAGATGGGTCTTTGAGAAAATAGAGGACAATGAGCGTGATTTTGAGAGTCCAGCTGCAACCAAACAATTGCAGCACTGGCATACTGCTAGTGTAATAGTGAGGTGAGTGGAAGGCTGTGGAACTACAAACGTTGCAACTAGGTCAAGGTTTCAACTGCAGCTGACTTCGCTAGGGTAAGTAAACAGATCTTCATTTCACATAGTAAGTACACGTATCCTACACTTTAGATATTTAACGTAGATGACAATGCTCTCGAGAAGAACATCCTTGAAAGGACCATCTCTGCGGCCTCGTGTACAATCCAACTTTTGAGCATTGTACTGCCAGCAAGGGTTTCTATCTGATGTATAATTTATTAATATGGCTGCAGGTGAGGAGATTGAACAGACGTTTGGTACCCTTTAGTATATTCTCCCATTGTCAACGAGTGGAGTGCTCGCTGATGTGACTTGTCGTTCTGTCCAGGCAATTGCGATCGTATACTGTGAGGTCGTGAGGCAGGTAACGTATTAAGTGTGTACGGAGGGCCCAGACAAAGATAGTACATATGTAATTAGGGGGCAGGAATGAGGGTGGATAGCCAGTGTCAATCTCGACAGTAATGAAGGTCTGCACCCAAGTCCGAGTCCCATGCTTGTTAACAAGAGATCCAGCATGTTCATGCCCGCCAAATAGCCACAGGTCATGGCGCTGCCCACGCAGAGGTACGGTGCACAGTGCTGTTCAGAGCAGCTCAAGACGAAAACGTGTATGGAGGAGGACTTTGTCCAGCAAGCGTCTAAGGTAGGGCATTCTCCAGGAGAGGGACATGAGAACAGGCACATCATGCAGCACATTCCGTGCCCCACGAAGGCCTATGCATGTGCCAGATATGATAGGATCCATGCCGTCGTCTCCTTCATCAGCAGGAGCAGTGTTTTCTTGTCCGAGTCACTGATCTTGCTGCCGAACCCTTTCTGATCGCCAAGCTATGCCTTGAGGCTGTAGACAAATGATGAGAGCGAGTTTAATGCCTCGGTGCATGCGTGGGAGGCTTTATCTTCAGAGGCGAAGTCTTTGGCTTCCTTAATCATGCACTCGATCTCTTCCTTAGAGAGACGGCCCTTTTCATTGGTGATCGTGATAGATTCGGATTTACCACTGTCAATTGGCAAGCTAAGTAGTGATCTGATTGAGAAGCGACTGTGGTACTTATATTCCCTTGTTGGCAGCAGAGACCTTCATGATACCATCTGCACCAACCTCGAAGGTGACCTTTTAGGAGACAAGTCAGCATCTTGCTGGAGTATATCAACGTAGCTGCACACCTCATCAATGTCCTTCTTCTTGACACCAGCATCCTTATGAACCTGCTTAACAGGCTTCATTGTCTTATAGAAGAGGTTCAAGTTTAGCTCCTCAAACTTGGTGTGAGTAAACAACTTAGAGAAGTCATTGCCATTTTTGAACACCTTGATTTCAATGTGGGTGCTCTGCTGCGAACTGAGATTGCACTTTGCCTTTTCAACCTCACACTTCAGTTTTCCCATGGCTCAGAGGCTAAAGGTCACATTAGTGCTGGTCTGCTTCTTATACTACTTAACGAGGTAGTCGATGACATGGTTGTCAAAGCCCTCACCACCAAGATGGGTGTCACCGGCTGTGGCCAATACCTCGAAGATGCCCTCATCGATGGATGGGAGGCAGACATCAAAAGTACCACCACCGAGATCTTAGACAATGATCTCAGACTCGCCACCTTTCTTGTCAAGGCTGTATGTAATAGCAGCAGCAGTGGGCTCGTTGATGATATGGAGGACAGTGAGACCAGTGATGACATCACTCATTTGACCTAGTGGATTGACGAGAACAGCATGTCGGTGACTATGGAGGAGCTCAAGGAAAAGCTCACTAAGGTGCAGGCGGTCGTGAACCCAATCACGAGCAAGATGTATGAGAGTGTGGGTACCAGATTGAGCTACAAGCCTGGTCTGGATGATGAGCAGGAGCCATTCCACTTGTACGACAAGCTTTAGTACTTGGTGTATACAATTTGGGTATTTTCAAAGTAATTATTAGAACAGATTTTTGCCCATCTAGAGGCCCCATTAAGAACTTGTCATCTCAATTGCATCAATGTCAACTAGAATGAACAGCCATTAGATTTTGAGTGAATGAAGTCATCTCCTTTTCACGCTCTTGCTTAATAGCCCAGTTTGCTAGGTATATGACATCACCTACCTCAACTATTGTCTTGAAAATTAAGTGCAGCTCGGATGGGCGGATGGTTGTGGGAGGGGAATACCAAGTGCCGTGTTGTATCAGCAGAAGATATTGCGAGGAGGATGTAATCCACTCGTTCACTCCTATCCAAACAGGAGCCCGGAGCACCACCACACATGAAGGACCTCCCTCGTCATGAATCATCCATGGTCAATATTGTGAAGAAAGAGGAAGACTCATGTATCTGCTATTCCCTGTGTGTATTGACAACATGATTGATCATTGGATGGCTTAACCATGGCTCTTCCTGCTGACAGCAGCCTTTGGATGACTGTCCAAATCATGACGTTGAAAGCTTGCGACAGAATCTGTAGGCGCATCAGTTGAAGTCTGGAACAAAGGAACCTAAAAGGATGAGATCAGTGTGGTGGGTCATATCCGGAGATAGTGATACACTTGCATCAGCTCAAAACATACATCTGGATATCCGAGTGCTTGATCAGAGGATGTAACATAGAACATTGAAGAGAACAGCAAGAAATGGCAGTGTGTTGAGTGTGGGATCAAGGCCTTGTGGATGCTGCGAGTTACAAACACGTTGTGATTATATAGATGTAAGCGGCCAGCACAGGGAGAGCTCACTAGCGACTCGTTCTCTACGATGCTCATGGCTCCTGAGTGCTCTTTCACATTTAGTTTGTCGTCTCTCATCGTTCTTTGCTACTCACGCAGCCCAGTTCACAATACAGTTCTTTAGCATGGCATGCTAGACTCAGGCACACCAGACTCAGGCGTGCCAGCCTCGACATTCACTACCTACTCTAAAACACCCTCATTGGTTTAGCTACCCAAGCTGCAGCAAGATGTTTAGCTCCCAGTTGGCAGTCGCACAGCATCTCAACAGCCGTTTTTCGGGCTGTATGACCTGGGCTGTCAACCTTGCTATGTGTGCTTCACTCAAATTATTGACTGCAACAGTGATCAATCCAGACACAAGACGTGATAGAGATATCAATATGGAGGAGCCGTTCAGCCCTGCAGCTGAACATGAATGGATGTATGATGCTGAGGATATCAATTTTACAGCACCAAATCATGTCCCTATCATACTCCCATCTTCTCATATCAATTCTGACTTCCCTCGTGCCAACACCGTCATCTGGGAAACCACCTCCTTGTCTTAAGCTCTAATTAGCCATAATGGATGCTATGCTGTACTAAATTGTGAAAGATTAGGATTAGACTTTTTTAGCTTACCCCCCCCCATAAACCTGATCTAATGAGACATGATTATGCTAAGCTATGCTAAATTATGATCATTTAGGGTTAGAGTTTATTAGGTCACACTCCCTCTAATTTGGATTGATCAAACATAAATGCACTTTAATTAGTGCTGATGAGAGCAAAATTAGGTGACAATTAGGCAAAGCATTATAATTTATTATCTATGATTACTTGTTATTATGGCTATGGAACATAATTAGGTCACAGCATCCACTGCGCAGCACCCGATCGTGAATGCAAGCAGAAACTAGCGGGGCAGGAAACAGGGAGCTTACTGGAACTTCTCTAGCACCTTGAGCACCTCGACGAGCTTGTCTAGCTCCTCCTCACCCTCTTCATCCTCATCGCCCGTGCTCTGCCGGGCCTAGCCAAACTCGAGTGTGTCCTCCTTGTCCAACTCGACGGTGTCGCCCTTGATGAACTCAAAGCATCCTAGCCTCTAACACTGTTTTGAGAACTGATTTGGCCTTCCATGCCGCGACAGACACCTCCGCAGTGTTATAATAGTGTTGCGATCGAGTGAAGAACAACGCTAGCTCGATGCTATCTCTCTCTGTTCCAAAGCCCTCACTCCAGATCAAAAACTGAAAGGTTCATTAGGCTTCATTGACATCACAGTGGTATCAATCAACTCACCATGGATGCTAGGTGTGGAGGAGAGCTCGTAGCAGGCCTTCCATCTGAGTCAAGATGCTCCAATGTAGCTTGTAATTAAGCAGGTGGCGAAGTTGAATTGAATTGATGAAGGTGAGTGGGAACAGGGGTAGATGCGGCTGGAGCAGGACTGCTCTGAACTGAGGGTGGTGACGAGAAGAATGAGCGATCGTAGGAATATCACGGGTGTGGTTGGAAAGGATGGGGACTGTCCTGATGATGATTGTGGGGTCGATGGATGCAGGTAGTATCAATTGGTGTTGGAAGCGGAACAAGCGGGTAGTCATTAGCACCAAACAAGCAATCACATAGTCGGAAAGGGTTGTTAGACTGCATTGTGGACTACGAGAGAGGTCAAGGGTGGCTGACACACTGTCAGAGATGTCGGCTGAGAAAAAAACCCTGAGGGGAAATAGAAGGCTTTATATCGGCACAACCACTGGGTGCATCAGCAAATCAGCAGAGTCATCAGCAAACTGGGAAGCGTCTGTACAGAGTACATGGGTGTCTAGCCAGATATCCCCAGATGACCTAAGCATCTAGGAGCATATGGGGCTCTGGGACTGGCTGGGACTGGTTACAGGTTTGCTGATGTGTTCATTCAAGCGCTCAGAGCCGCTCAGAGACGCTGGGAGTTTTGAAGTTTCAAACTGGAACCGACCAACCAAACCTTCCAGTATGAGCCACTAGATAGCTTGCAAGTACCACAACGGGCACACCTTGGGGACCATGACAAGGTAAGTCAAGGGATATGTACTGCTGACATCGATCATACTTTCAAGAGAAAATAGTCGTATCCCCTCCTCTGTGATTCTTGTACCTGATCACTGAGTGAAGCGCGATTCCACGCGACACCTGCTTCTATGTACCATCCGCAAAGTATACGACGGCGCGCTTGTTCAGCTCTCACGCGCACATACCACAAGAAGCTCAACATATTTGAGACTGCCACTGCCCCAGGGGCTTCTTGTGTCTCTAGGTGGCCGATGGTGCAAGTTTTGGGGATCACGTTGTGTTGAATCTGGAGATGTGTGACTGCGAGGGTGTGTAGTTCTCAAGTTGAGGTATTAGATGCTGAACAATATGGACAGGTAACTAGTCAACAGATGGGCGTGTTTCTTCGAGAAGTCTAGGTACGACCCTACGCTTGTAACAGACAATTAATGTGATTTTTTTGTGGTTACGTTCAGGTGTTGAATGGTGGGGAAGCTGGCTGATTTCAGTGTGGTGGCCATGCAGCAGCAAGATTCAATAAACAACATGTCCCGGTTATCATTACCTGCTCGATACCTTCAAATTGGCACGCGCTTCATAATAACGAACGCGCACACTTACTGAATCCTGCCAAGTTTAGTTAGGTCTCTAAGGTCGCGAAGGTCACTGACAAATTCACGACGCATCAGCTACGCCTGCCGATATTCCCACCCACAAGCGTCAGGTCTCCCTTTGCATAGTTCAACTCCGTCACATCATATATGATCACAAAGCTGTCTGGCCCGGTGCCTAATTTTAGGCTGTCAACTGCGCCGCAAAGCAACTCCTCGGAGTATGACATGTAAAGCCTACACGCCGACGAGTCAGGACAACAGCACTTCTCGTGAATCTAATTCAGTCGATTTTTTTATTTTGCATCATGAACAATTCATCATTCTCTAACTACAGATATTTCTCTCTCCCTCGCGCAGAATCCTATCTATGTTTCACTCAATGTTTTCATGACAAGATGATTTTCGACACTTATGTTTCACAATCTCAGGGCAATATGGCTAGGGCCTGTCCACCGTCCATCACTCAGTGTCTGCTGATGTTGGCGCAAGTGTGGTACCTTCTAGATTCTGAAAGCTAGCTCTAAATTCTCCATTCAACAATGATATGATACTCTCGCTTGGATTAGAACTATTTAATATACTGTGATATAAGTGTGTCTGTCTGTAAAACAGTTGACAAGAAATGCAGGACAATTCTCAAGGACATCTGTACTGCTCCATGAACGAGGAGCAACATGGCCGAACTTCAGAATGAGATGTACACTACAACAAATTTTACTAACGTTGATAACACTAGCTAGCTGTTTGCGCGCAGTTTCCCCGCTACTACCACCTATGGGTGTGAAAGAACGCTTGATGGTATGCATCTGGTGGTTGCTATCAGCGGTCCCGAACGGAGTAAACCACTCCACATATGTGAGATGGGATGGCATATCTATGTGAGATGGAATAGCTGCCTTCCTGGAACACTTGTTCAAGCTGAAAATGATTTGAACTTGCCCAACGTGATAACCTAGAGACGTGGTATTAGCTGATGACCAAGAATTGGAAGAGTAGTCTCGGCACCTGCGACGCCGGATTCTTTCCCATCTTTTTTGTCTATCAGAACAGTATCAAATCGACTCGAAACCTTTCGATTGCTCGAATCTTTATGCGCAGGGTGTACATGAACACAGTCGAGGGTTTTGGCGGCCTCTTCACATCCTTGAGTGTCTTCGTTCCAGAATTTGATCTTATAAAATACTGGAACGGTCTGGAAAGGGATGGAATAACGAGGAGCTAGAGCTCGAATTTGATGTACGGTGAGATTAGGATTTGAAGTCTTGAGGATAAACTCTGCGAGCGCCTGCCTAAAATCGACAGCCCCATAGAGGGAAGGAATATCATTGATCCTGACGGCCTTTTGACTGGGGAGCCGCGCAATCTTTATGCAAAGGTGACGTGGAATGGTGGGAGGCTTGAGAGTAGAGATCACTGGATGCCCCGAGAGACGCCACTGTACAAACAACGCGTGTCGCTGCATTTTCTCGCGGTGCTGCAACCATGTTGTCATTTGTGCATACTCGTCTTTGTGGTTGGTTGCACAATAAGTGTCTTTCGCGAGGTCAATATGAAGACGTTCCGAATATGCAGTGTCGTAGTTATCCGTAGTGCCGAAAAGGGTGATAGAAAGAATGTAGTGCATCAGCAAATGAAGCTTTGGAAGCTTGAAGCTTTTACGAATGCCAATCTCGAGGAAAATGTTCTTGTTAGCGTGGAAACGTGCGAGAGCCGCGTCAAGGTAGCCGAGTGTCGTCGAAGTGTGGGAAGGGTATTGTGTGATATAAACAAAATCCATGAGTGCATGGACAGCGCGAACAAGATGAACTGGAGACAACCCAACTTGAGAGGCAAGTTGATGATAATCCTGAGCAAAACACGGCAGATATCTTTGTGTTCTTGTCCCGTGACACGAGATAAGAGTGAAATCCCATTAGAAAAGAGTCGGACATTGTGATTTGGTGGAAGGCGTCGAAAGCGTGCGTCTACTTCAGCTTCGCCAAAGGCAGATGTGATCCAGGATATGACATGCTTGACCATCCCTTGATAAAGTTGATGTAAGTTATCCGGAGTGATCGACTGGAAAATATTTGTGAATGGGAGCTCGGCCCAGAATGAATGATAGACTGGCTTCAACCCGACGGCTTTACAAGACTCAATATACGCTGCTGGTTCGCGGTCAATAGACGTCAGGGCCTTGAGAGCCTCGTTTGAGCTCTGGTTCTTGCAGACAGCAGGCTCTCCAAGGTCTGTGGGAAGTACATGGCACTTCGGGCATTCAAAGTTCTTGCAACAAGCGACGAGTGTCTGTTCCAGATAGTCACCTACATAAGCAGCCAGTATGGGATGACATCGACGAACAATCCCATCACCTGAAGCTAGATTCATGCCATGTCTACCGACCCCTCGTATAGGCGCTAGCAACCGGCGCATGCATGCGTGAAATAGGTTAGCGGCTGCGCGCCGCCGAGTCTTCTTGTTCTTGATATGAGTGAGACGACAGGCCAGGAGATACCCGATAAGGATATAGGCACGACGAGATGGCTTGCGGCGGACTTCCTTAGGTATGTTTCCGATGGTAAGATATACAGGGTATGCGGACTTTCCTCGAAAGTCGGTCAGCTGCGTCTTGTCAGTCGAAATGATGAGGGGGATGACAGTTGCTCCCGGCTTCTGCTCCTCTAGGGTTTTCTGCGACAAGTCCGATGTTAACAAATATAAAAAAAAATCAACCCTTTTTATGCACTTGAACCCGCCACCACCATCTCCCGCTGTCAAGTTCATTGAACATCCTTACTGTGCTGGTGTTGTCGTCAACATACAGTTTCTTCGGAGCATACGTCATGATTGAGGCGAATTCGGGATCACTATACAGCGCTGAAATGCACTCTATCACATCACAAAAATAGGTTTCATAGCATTCGCCATCTACGACGATTTCGTGCCGCTTGAATGTGGGGCGATTGGGGAGTCGATTATCAATTATTTGATTGAGTTGCTTTGATGTTGTGAATGAAAGTCCGAGTTTTTCCTGCACCTAGAAACGGCCAAGCGATGAAATCAGATCCCGGAGAATCCTGGATCGAGAAATGGCCTACCTCTTCAATGTTCAAAAGTTCTGTTACAGCAGTAGATCCAGGCCCTCGCATCTTCGCCCAATGCGTGAATTCCCACTCTAATTTCGAAGCAAACAGCCACCATACATTGGGATTATTCAAGCCATCTATCAAGTCGCTGTACTTGTCGTAGTTTGACCGACCCTCATTCTTGACTGGAGCACCTGCTGCACCTGGAAATGGTACTATCGTGGGGTCATTCCACAACGGTTCTTCTGCCTGAGTCCGGTCATCGAGCGCACGCTGTTCATCTTCTTCCATAGGAATCTCTAAGGGGTTGGCTGGCTCGTCATCAATCACAGGTTGTTCCCAGTGTTTTTCCCCTTCGGCTTCCAGTTCGTCCTCATCCTCATCCTTGCCACTGTCAGGCAGTCCAGGGGATTCAGGTCGTGCCATGGCACTATCCTCATCTTTGGCGCTCCACCCGTCAAGACTGTCGTCCGCTGAGTGATGTTCTAAAAAAGCAGCCTGGATCTCTGTTGCTAGATGATTATTGTTGTGACCTGGATTATCAAAGAAATTAGAAGAGTAGCTAAAATTCCAGATCCGCGGAATTATTACCTTGAAAGTTTGCAAAAAAATTCTCGACGGCCATAGGATGACTTGGACCTGCTAGCCCTATATCGTTCATGATTTGTTGGCATCTTAGGTCCTTTGACTTTGCAAAGTGCTATGAAAGGCCACTGTGCGAAAGGCCCTGCTTTCCGCAACCTGGACAAAAATATATCATAATTGATGGTCTGGAAAGAGTGAGGTAAACGATGCCATGGAAATCTGGGTGAGAGTATTAGCACGTACAATGTCGAACTCCCGTGCAATGTTCGCAAAGTGTCCTGAACTTGGCAATGGTGCGTGAATCAAGAGAGATGGTCCCGGACTATACTGAAGATCAAATTTGTGGAAGATTTAAAAGGAGAGCGGGAGATGGCGTATCATTATCATCAACTACTCAGTCTTTATACTCACTACTCTATCAATCTTCTCCATCCCCCACGTTGACCGTGAAATCCATTATGATGGCAAATGCTACCAAGAAATCTATTTCCACGGCCCAGGTGGCTTTTGCAACACACATACACAAATGTCAGGGTAGGTATGGTCAGTGCGATCAACCAAGTACGGGAGCTCACATTCGCTTGTAGTAGCTGGATTGGAGGCCATGGATGTTGATCTCGAGCCGCCGCCGGCATCCCAAATTGGTAACCATTGTTGAAATCTTTTCAATTAGCTTGCTAACGCTTGCCTTGGCCTCAGCCTCAAGACCCACGCGAAAGGCAAAGACTAAAGCCTTGGAAGTAAACTGTACATTTTTATTGCAAATTCATGAATTTCGCTCCGCAATAACGAAATCTGACTTACACTGGCAGTTTGGCAACAGAGCTCTAGTAGAAGGGGCACGGCAAAACACCCTTTGTCTCCCACGCTGAGCGCCCCTGGTCCCATAGAAAAGAAGAGAAGGTCGGGTAAGCAAAAATTCACAGCGTCAGTTGGAAAATGCTCATACACCTAAATCTCAATCTGTTTCCTCTCACCTCTGCTGGCCATGTCTCAAACAGGTTGCCAGTCCCAGTCAAAGTCCGAGGCGAAGACGTCAGCTCAGGACACTATCAAAGGTGACACCAAAGTCGATGAACCAATTTCCAAGCAACATCCTCAGGCTCTAACACGTCAACCGAGTGTGTACTTCTCTAGGGGTCTGCCATACTAGTCCTGGCTTGTCTCTTCTTCAACTAATACTATACCTAGGTAAGCCAAGAAGATCTCGTCGCAAACCTCCATCCAAGAGTGCGGGTATGTCCCGCAAGCAGAAGGGAAAACAAAGAGAGCGCGGTGAGTCACTTGATCAAGGCTCTGACGATCCCTAACAAATTAACTGTGCAATTGAAAGATGAAGACGACATCATTGTCGTCGAGTCAGATCCGGAAAATTCATTAGAGAACTGTACTGATGACAAGCAGCGCCGTTCGAGCACCAATGAATCGGAGGTGACGGAGCATAGTGAGAATTGGGAGCAAGAGAATAAAGCTCAAACAGCGGAGAAGAAACCCAGGCTGAAAGATATGAAAGCGATGTTACGACAAATGAAGGTCGCTGTGAGATTCTCTATCAATCTTGTCCCATGCAAGCTGTGGCTAATCCTTATGCCAAATAGGTGCCGGAATGGGCTTCAGACATTGAGACTTGGAGCAGTGATGACGACGATACAATTATGAACATTGCTAGGAAAGGTGCGAAGGCCGCTGGAAGCAAGATCACTGCCACCGTGCGCAAGTCGGCCATGATCCCTGACGATGAGTTCAAACGCGAGAGTACGGACAGAGATGAAGTGCTCGACCAAGAAGCAAAGGCACCAATTCCCTCCTAACACCGTATGGCCGCCTTCGTAGCAAGAGCAAATACCTCAGTAAAGCCGAAGGAAACTCAAGCCTTTCAAGCGCCATTGAGTTTCCAGACCAATGATGCCAAAGTAGGCTGTCATCTCGGACGTGATTCGAATGACTGTGCGGTGTGGATTGCTTAGTTTTTGATCATTCGCAGATCTTAACGGGAAGATCATTCCACAGGCTTCTTCATCCATGGGAGCTATAAAGTCTCAGGCCACCAAGAACAATCTCAAGACCCATCCTCAAGCTCAACTGTCTAGTAATCGCAAACCTTCTTCTAAGTTAAAGGTGCGATATCGACTGCAGATGGTCATCACGTTGGGCCATCCTGATATACACTCACAGATGTCTGCAAACTCCATTGACGACACAGTTCTTGCACAAATTGTACCAAACGTCATGAATGAGAATGTTGGCCCCCCCAAAGAATGGCCGGCGGATACAGATATTGTCTTTCATCCTTCGGTAAAAGTCGCCTCTGTCAGCTTACAGACACCTACCATTCATAGGCTTATCACCGAAGCAACGACTCATCAGATACCCATCGTATTATGCTGGGACTACACATTTCCGGCTGCTGGAAGTGTCCAATACCAAGTGATGCGACAGGTCTTTGTCAAAGCTGCGAACGAGCTGAAGCTCGATGCCATCAAGAAGCGACTGGAATTGGACAGTGAATATGCCAATTTTTTGGCAGTGAGTGTACGTGCGCATGGGCAATCTGGATGATCTGGTTCTAATGTTTCTCCAGCAAAGTGGGCGCATTAGCAACTTTAGAGGGGCTTTGAAGGAAAAGGCCACCCTTATAATGCCCCATTCTTATAGGATCAAGAACTTGAAGCACACTGAGCAAGTTGCTCTGGTAAACAGTCTCCTCACCAAAGACAACTACATTTATGCCTATGAGGTGTGCCATGCTGACCAAAATCTTTTATTGATTTCTAATTCCTTTCGGCCTTCAGAGAGGAAGATTCATTGAGGAGAAGCCATATTGTAATGATGGCATCACCGACATCATACATGAGGCATTTTTTGGTACGAAGCCTATAACGCGATTCCGTCTTGTGCTGTTTTCCTCGAGCATCACCGAGGGGCCAGGATCGGAGGAGAAAGAATTGCCGGCGTCAATGGTCGCTCTGGCGACAACAACGGTATGTAATGATTCCAATCACTGAACCCTACCTCTTACTGATATCTAGTGCATAGGCTTTTGCTAGCTTACAGGAGCTTCAAAATAGCTTCTACAACCAGATACATTTTGACTCAGGAACATATGCGGGATACTATCTGGATCACTTGGCAACGTTGAATGAGATTAAGCGCCAGAATCCCAATCTCTATCACAAGCTAATGGCTTATCTTTTTCGAGTCACTAGGTTAGTTGATAGATGCATCTCCACTATTTCTGATAATTTAATCGCCCAAATGTAGCCAAAGTCTGCCCGATGAGCCCATGGATCCCACCGGCACACTGACTGAGATGGCAAACCCTCATGTAAAGGCAACAATCATTAGGATGGGGGACCAACTAGGTGCCTGGGCGGATCCAGTGGCCTGATATTGTGAGCACGGGTGATACTTTGCTTTCAACTCTTCTTGTCCACCTCCTTACATTTTTTGCATCATCCTGTCTTTCGAGCCATTTGTTCGTTTTCTCTATTCAAGTCACTTATCACTCCCAATGCTTTTTCAACTTGCTCGTTAACCAGTCCTTCTGTCTTCAAAATGGTACCTTTGCGTTCACTATCTGGTCATTTTCATGCTCATTATGCTTTTCTTTCATGTCACTCGTTTACCACTCTTGGCCTGTTTCACGTCGCTGCTTGTTTTCCTATTGCTTTTTTTCGCTGTGATTTGTTTTCATTGATCTTGGTATGTTACTCCACTCATTGATCTTGTTGTTAGCTAGCTTGCCAGCTGTCCACTCCTTTAGATATATATATATATAGTTTTATATCTCAGACTCTACTTTCGCTGATGGGGTTTTCTCAGATATTGTTTTTTGTTTACATTAGCAGAATCAACTGTCTAATCTTCGTCGTCCATCATCCATGGAGAATAGAGGTCCTCACCGAGTGTCATTTGTCTATCAAGCATGACAGGAAGTTCTTGCTAGTTCAAGCACCTCGCTCATTGAAGCAGGCGCGAATCGAACACAGACAGCGATATAGTACACGCAGCCAAGCGTGGACAAGGCCTATCCAGTCGGATGGACTTGAGAGTGCATGATGGTTTGGGAGTGACCTTGAATTTGAAGGAGTGCCAGAAAAAGGGTTGTGCGCTCCAGTCAAATATGCATGCGAGTTCGATGGTGGATCTTTTGAAAAAAAAAAAGCCCCAGCAAAGAAGGCTTTCTGTAGAGCAGATAGTCAATGTTTAATGGCAACAGGGAATCAACTATAAAGATCATGTCCCCTGTTGGACCGTGGCGCTCCATCAGGCAAGGGGATGTAAACTTATTTAAGGCTTGCTCGTGGAAGATGCATTTGAGCTACTTGAGGGAGGAAGACCAGAACAAGATCAGAGAGAGCATACAACGAAAGCGTACAAGGGCGTACTATGACATATATTATTCCTGGCACCTTTACTGTAGGTCCTAGGTTTGTCGACAATAATTTACCAAATTAGGAAAGTGTCCACTGTCACTCACGTATGTTTTTACACATGCTTTTAAGTCACGAGCTTGATGTGACCTTGTAAGCAAGGTAATGTGCACGGTCAACGATATTCAGAAATAGCACCTTCTACTCCACTGGCTCTGCAGAGTCAACGGGCGGTATGGTCAACCACAGTTCTAAGCCTTTCGTATTATACGTCTTTCCAGGACCGACCTCCTCTCGTCTGGAAATGACAAGGTTGAAATCAACCGCCTTATGGCGCCCGCCCTTGCGTTGCGTCCACAGCCTGGATGCTGATCTTGACATGGAAGATTGAGGCAGACACTTGTGAGGTCATCTGGTGTGTATGTTATCACATTCACGATAGAAGCTATCATGCCAGATTAAACAAATTATTAACAAATGGTGATAGCGGCAGACCGAAGAGTTTGGCATCTGAGACAAGGCCAAGTCAAGTCAAGGTCAAGAGACCATCTCAAAAGCTGAGCATGCCATTGGTCAGAAGAACAACAAGAGTTTGAGGAAGTTATTGTACGAGCTGAGGGGGAGGCAAGGAGTCTCTCCAGTACACCTTTTGTGTCTACCCTGGATCTGGTCAATCATCAGAACAAGTGTCTCCATATTTGGTAAGCATTGTTTTGTCTGTGTCGTTGAAGAGATGGGCATTCAGTATTCATGCAGAGGCTGGGATGGCCTTTTCAATAAATGTGGCAAGAATTTGAACTCACTTGTCACACTGAAGCTATCCCTGTATCATAAAGGTGAGTCTACTGGTATGCTTGCCATCATGGTGAAACTAATTTCCTTCTATTTCCAGCATTTGATCCGTCACCGCCGGAAATGCGAGCACCTCATCACCAAGCTTGTGCATCAGCATGATGTTACCCGCCAGCTCATTCAGCAAAAGGCAACCAACAATATGGCGTTCTCTTGGCTTTACCAGATGAGGTTTTATCTGGACCGTCTGGTTGAGAAAATATGAAGATCAACAACAGCATCGGTACAAATCATTTTCTATATCAGACTGTTCTTGAATACTGAATTTTGCATTCTCAGGTATATTCATTACCACTAACCTGAACTAAGCTGGCCGCTCTCAGTTGCCACCTAACTTGACCAAGCTCTTCAGGCCATGAGTTTCTGGTGCATCTACAATCTGACCTTATCTCTAAGTATGGCTATGACTCGTCCTGATCATGAGCTCATTGCTCAGGTGACGTTATTCTCACAAGGTTTCCGTACTGCAGAGTCCCTGGCCTCAAAGATCGTGCCCTTCTTCAAAATTTGGGATAAACAGCTATCACCTCATCCCCACTATGGCTTTGGTCTGCGTGCTTTGAAGGCAGTCCTCATTAGTGCTGGCATTCTGAAGTAGGAGCGCCTGCAAGTGGCTCGTGACTCCAGGGAGGCTGCGGATGTCGGAGGACTCAGATACCATATCGGAACAAGTAATTTTGCATCACGGAAACGATTGTGCCGAAGTTGGTGGCTGACGGCGTACTACTCTTGACAAGGTTCATCTGTTTAGGACATCATCCTCTGAATTCATCAATCTTAATTCAATCTTATCCGATGTTAACGGTCTGCTCACCGACATATTTCCAGGCACTCACCAACGCTTTGCGCAAACAGATTGGGAAGGTCTGCGAAGAACGTCGTCTTGTTCAAGGCAAGCATTGGGTATTGGGAATCTTGCAACTGTATTAGATCCAGAAGATCCAGAACGGTCTTATGATGGTTGGTTTATTGGGGAGTGGGAAGACAAGTGCTTGGCAAGTACTTTTGGCTGCGTTGGAGCGTCTGGACAGTGTTGAAGGAGTTGCATACATCATTGACCCCTAGGCCATGCATAAGGATGCTTTGTACGGCATGCTCGATCAAACAACACGCGAATGGAAGACGGACTCTTTACACACGTTCTGCAAAAGATCGTAGATGATGCCCATGGCGAAAGCGGGAAGAGGCATTGGATTATCTTTGATGGCAATGTCAATCCCAAGTGGGTAGAAAACTTAAACAGGTGTGTTCTAGCTTCAGACCGCAGCACCATCCTCAATATGTTTCCTAGTGTGTTGGACGATAACAAGCTCCTGGCGCTGCCCAACGGCAAGCGACTTAGTCTCCCCTCAAATGTCTGCATCCTGTTCGAGGTTGAGCACCTCCGCTATGCAACCTTTGCTACCGTCAGTTGTCGCGTTATGATCTGGTTCAGCGAAGACATCGTGGAGCCCTCCATGGTCTACTGCTAGTATCTTGACACCTTGGGGTCTGTCCCTCTTGACGCCAAAGATGACGATGAACTGGACACCCCTGGGCGGCACGCAGATGATGCGAACTCTGACACAACCAGTGCAAATACCATCACTCAGAAGCAAGTGGCCGGCATCCTTGAGCGATACTTCTCTGAAGGCGAGCTTGTTAGTGTTGCATTAGAATATGTGTCATTCATTGAGCATATCATAGACTTCACTATGACTCGCGCCCTCAACACTGGAAACTCCCTCCTTAACAAGACTGCTCGGAATATTCTTGAGTATAACATCCAGCATTCTGACTTCCCGCTGCCTCTTGAGCCGCTTGAACAATACGTTAGCAAGCGACTTCTGATTAGCATCATATGGGCTTTCTCTGGTGATGCCAGATTGGGCTTGCAGGCAGAATTAGGCGATTTTCTCAGCAAGCAGATAGGAATTGCTTGCCTGTATTAGGCCTTGGCAGCTCACTCCTTGATTTCGATATTCATGTCACAAACGGTTAATGGTCTGCTTGGGCAGCAAGGGTCCTGCAAATCAAAATTGAAGCTTAGGCCGTCACCACCTCTGATGTAATTGTTCCCACAACGGATACCATTTGACATGAGGAAGTTTTTATTTGTGGCTCTCAAAACACAAATCTCTTATACTCTGTGGTTCTCCCGGTTCTGGCAAGACGACGACTCTCTTCAGTGCTCTTCGCAAACTACCCGATATGGAAGTTGTGGGTCTGAACGTTTCCAGCGCAACGACTCTGGAGTTGACACTGAAGACCTTTGAGCAATATTGCCAGCATCGGAAAACTCCTAACAGCATCATTATGGCTCCTGTACAGCTAGGCCGATGACTCGTTGTTTTCTGCAATGAGATCAACCTACCGGCCACTGACAAGTACAGAACGCAGTGAGTTATCTTGTTCATCTGATAATTGGTCGAATTGGGTAGTTACTGGCGGACTTCCAACATGTCTTGGATCAAAACTGGAGTGCATTCAGTTCATCCGACAAACTGTACCAACACATAGGTGTGCCTCATTTTCAGGCCTGCCGCAGCGTCAATTAGTGCCCACGATGCCTTCTGACGTTTAATTTATATAGATGTCATTGAGCCAAATGCAGACCCGACTGGCCAGAGCATCGGCGGCCAGCTTATCATTGACAGCAAATATGAGTTCTTGGATTTGGATGAGTTGATCGTCAACCGTGTCCAGGCTGTGGTGTGACGTGTGGAGGAATTGATGGCCTTCGAGAAGTTCAAGCCTGGCTCTGAAGATGAGCTGCGTGAGTCCCGAGTCATTATCTATCGACCGCTATCTAAATGTGAGCCTTTTGTGCCTCACGTATTATTAGATCTTTTCCTTAAGAACTTTGTCACCGCCAATCTATCAAAGAGCGCGTATGGCTTTGGTCTGAACCGGAAGAAGCCCGGTCATTCTAGCCTGTGCTTCCTCACAAACAAGAACTCGACCATTCACACATGGGTTGGTGCATATTTCATCTAGCTCAGTGGATACCTTGCTGAGTCATTTGAACAGCCTGTCCGCATTGCACCAGAGGCATACTACCTGTTTGACATGGCGGCCACAGGTGTTCCGGAGCTGTGCAACGCATCCAAAGTGTGACAGATGCACAAGTTGCAGAGTCTGGGCGGGCCCGGCGGAGGTCGCACACCCTATGGCGGGCATACTCCAGGTCATACACCTTACAGCGGGCGCACTCCAGGTCATACACCGGCAGTGTCAGGGATGGCAATGCCAGGTCACATGTCGATGCGTCATGTTGGAGGGACGCCCAACCCTTATGTTGGACAGATGGTGAATCCTGCAGCAGCGGGGGCTGCGACACCCGCCATATATAATGGAGCACCCAGATTCAGAATGCTGATGCTGACACCATTCGGATACCACTCGCAGACATGCTGTCAAAACTGCGGAAAATTCAGTGTTTGCATTCACCGTTATCCTCTTTGTCTCCTGTGTTTAGCAGCATTGAGGATGTGCATGGGGGTATGTTGTAGTTCTTTGACAATGAAGCCGATGCTCCTGTGGTGGGATCAGGTGGGAGCATGGATCAAGCCCGCTAAGGCGCCACAAGGTGTATTTTTGCAGATATTTGTTTCTAGCACTATTAAAGAAATCCCCAAAGGCATAAGATTTGGTGAACTGGCCGACAGGTTCGACGAGACTCAGGTGCGTGATCTGTTTGACCGTCTTTTATGTTGCTCATATTCTTGATGTGTTTTATCGATGCTGGTCATGAAGCTTGCGCTCAAAGCGGACACAATGCTCCTGCAGAAGGCAGATTTGATTCTCGACAAAGAGCAAGAATGATTGCTCCAGGCCGTCTAGCACGCCCCTATGAAGAAGCCAAACTCTGTGTGATGGAAAATGGGTTCGTCTACTCTCCTATCTACATGATGACACTCCCATGACGTCTCATCCGCATTGCTGTCCCCCATAGATTTCTCACTCAAATGTGCCCGGACGTCTCTAGCCTAGAAATCTGCCGCCTCTCACCTTCTCACACCCGCACGCAGTCTTCCCCTGCGATCAGCCTGCACAACTCCTCCCGTGGGCTTCCCCTCGGCACGCTCGCATTCTCTGATACGGGCGACGCGCCTTTGCACTCCCCCTTGGCCCGACTGACACTAGCCCCCTCGCGCCTGGTGGGTACTGCTCCTTGACTCCACCGTCTACTTCTCCAGAGTGCATGCAGCGCACTGCGATCGATGTGCTCCACGTAGAAAAGCTGAAGCCGGAGCTAGGATGCTTTGAGTTCATCAAGGGCGGCACTGTCGAGTCAGACAAGGAGGACACACTCGAGTTTGGCTGGGCCCAGCAGAGCACGGGCAATGAGGATGAAGAGGGTGAGGAGGAGCTAGACAAGCTCGTCGAGGTGCTCAAGGTGCTAGAGAAGTTCCAGTAAGCTCCCTGTTTCCTGCCCCGCTGGTTTCTGCTTGCATTCATGATCGGGTGCCGCGCAGTGGACACTGTGACACAGGGAGCACCATGACGAAGACAACATGTGAAACTAGATGCTGCACAAGGATGCAATAGAGGGCAAACTGCGCACGAAGAGGCGTGACTGCCGCGTCGGGCTCGAGAACAGCAAGTCAGAGAGTGAGGATGAGGTGATGGTGCAGGCGTACGTGAAAGAGAGCAATGTAAGAAGATACTAATGCAGCACATGTTATGCTGGCTTTTAGCACTGATAAAGTAGTACCTATTATTTTCCACTGCTAATTAAAGGCTTCTTGGTATGAAATGAGTGCTAATATCATGAAATTAGAAACTACCTTTTCAGCCACAGAAAGAGGTAATTCCCGATTTGGAAACTTAATCCAATCCTTGCAATGTGTTGCTCCCAATTAGGAAATTAGGCACTTGTAGATGCTTTAGACACTTTTAGACACTTTTAGATACTATTAGATATAATCCAGAACTAATACAAGGGGGGGTTTTTCTAGATGAGAGCATGAATTTCTGGGATTCAGTATAGTTGCTGTTATGAACTGCTCGTTCGGTAACCCCAAGAGTAGGAGGTTCTTCCCTAGGTCACTCGTGGAGAAATAATGGAACGATGGTCTCAACTGTACGCATAGCACAGGCGCCAGAGATGTATTGCAATGTAGCAATGGGGAGGTAGATCGTAGATAGTATGAGGACTGCCTAAGAACAAAGAGAATAAACTGAAGATCCTCAGCCTACTCTATGGGCCTTTTATACTACTTTAGGAAATAGGGCGTAAGAACACCATATATGTATCTGTAGGTATTCCCTAAGTTGTCTCTCTCAATAATGACTACTCCTGTACTTCTCCGTTCATCTCCTTCCGGCCAGGAAAGACTAAGAGCTTGATGCCCGGTGTGTGAGTAGTTTGTAAGGCAGCATTCTATGCCCGCTGCAATATGGCTTGTGATACTCGACCAACGATGAGGTGATCCATTGGGAGTGGATGACCAAGGTTGTTATCTGTACCTTGTTGTATGCCTCACCTTGTGAGGCCGCTTGATATTTGTGATGATCATATTGGAATAGACCGCTGTTAAGGCCTGATAGAATGTAATCATAACAGTTGCCTGTATAGTTGTCTGGGAGTTTGACTTTTTCTTTTCTGGGTTGTACTATCACAGAAGGAGTGGTTATAGAAGCTGCTACTTGTCCTAACATGTTGGCAAGTGGTTGGTTTTAGGTATTGATCAGTGTTTGGTTTGGTGATGGGTTGGAGTCTGACTGTGAGGCAGATTCCTCTTGCTCCAGTTTGTTGGGGATTGCCAGTGCCAGATCTCTGTACTAGGGTAATAGAACCTAATGGTTCTCTATTTCATTCCAAAGAAACTCTTCCTCTATTCTGTCTGGGTAGGAAAAATAGTAATGCCCATTCCTGTGTGAGCAGTTATCATGGTTCAAGGGAACGTTTGTGTTGGTGTCTGTATAAAACCAAAGGTTCCCTTATTGTCAGATAGGGCAATTATTATGATGGAGTTGGTTGTTTGTTCATGTAGCACTAGGAGGATAGTCTCAGCCTAGGTCTTGCTCCAGGGTGTGTGCAATAACACTTTCTTAATGGGGGTCTATATCCCCACTAAGTAAGGTTGTGAGGGAAAATGTGGCAGCAAGCTAGAGTTTGAGCAAGGTAGGGGCAGAAAAGTCTATTCTAGTGTTATGAACTGCTCATTTGGTAACCCCAAGAGTAGGAGAAAGAGTGGAATAATGGTCTCAACTGTATAAACAGCATAAGAGCCAAGTGTATTATAGCAGTGGGCACATCTGGAAAACCACTCCCTTGTATTAAGCTCTAATTAGTTCTATTTATGCATAATTATGAAAGATTAGGATTAGACATTTTTAGCTTACCCTTCTCTAAACCTATTCTAATTAGACATAATTTTCCTAAATTAGGAATTATTAGGATTAATTATAACTTGAAATTTCGGAAAAATCATAATAATTCAAGCATCACAATTCTCATAGCCTTCTTATAGAGTCATGTCTATTAGAGCACTAGTTGAATACCTAAACACAGAATATACCTTATAACAAACTTGCCTTCTGCCAGAGTTGAACTAACAACCTTATATATGCAAGCACCCAGGACAGATGCTCTAGCCACTAAGCCACAAGGTCTAATATATGAACTCGGTAATCTAAATAAGTAGACATAATATAGGCAACCTCAATATCTCAAATTTTATTCAACATTTATCTTTCCTCTATCTAATAAATAAACAGGTCAATAAATACCTAAAAAGTCAGGCCTTTCAGGATTTAGTTTGAACACTACTAAAGAGATAATAAACCAATGGAAAATTGATAATACACTTTATATAGGATAAATAAATTATGGCACTTATACAATTTGGACTGAGAATGTGTAAAACTGTGATTGAGTGTAATATTCAATGGGACTCTACTAGTATAGACAATGCTACCTAAATTTGAAAATTTGATCAAAAACATGATTATGAATAATCAAGATCCAATAAGAGAGAGGGGTTTTCCAAATAGCCACTAGTGAGGTAAAGGGTGGGGACAAGAGTATATGTATGGCATGCCTATATATAAATAAGCACAAGATTGTTGGAGGTAATCTTAATATGCTTAATGCATATATTTCCTATATGGCAGGCAAATATATCATTCTGGCACCACATACCAATATGACTGTCTTTTCCACAGCCCAATAGCTAGAGGAAAATACCAAGTTTGAGCATTTTCTGTATAACAAGGCAATAAACAATATAAATAGTGCTAAAAATTGTAATATCAATAGTGATGATGATTGTGTGCTGCACA
The DNA here is from genome assembly GCF_000320585.1 of Heterobasidion irregulare TC 32-1. Taxonomy (NCBI): domain Eukaryota; kingdom Fungi; phylum Basidiomycota; class Agaricomycetes; order Russulales; family Bondarzewiaceae; genus Heterobasidion; species Heterobasidion irregulare. The sequence continues at coordinate 1,286,928 of NW_009258208.1, read as the reverse complement.
AGACAGTATTAGCCATTATACTAATAGACAAGGTCTATAAGGCTGCATATAGCATATCCCTAAGTCCAACCCACATATTGTGTCCTATAATGACTAGTAGCAGGCATTGGCTAACAATGACAACTTTAATGATCTTGTGTGCAAGGACAAGGTACCTAGGTCTTCATAGCCTCTTATGGCAGCTACCAAGCTGCCAATAATGTGGCTGGGGGCATTAATGCACATTTCTCTCTTTTTATATCCCTTATAAAAGCAGCTGGAAAGTCAGCAAAAGAGCTGCAAGATAATGGTATAGGCATATATGAAGGAGAGTAATATGCTGAAATAGTATAGAATGTGCCACATCTTTACCTTCGCACTGATAGAGCAGTAGTACTTACTATTTCCTACTGTTAATTAAAGACTTCTTAGTATTGAATTAGTGCTAATATCATGAAATTAGAAACCAATCCAATGCTCACAATGTGTTGCTCCCAATTAGGAAATAAAACACTTTTAGATACTATTAACACTTTTAGATACTTTAAGACACTATTAGATATAATCCGGAGCTAATACAAGGGGGTGTTTTTCCAGATGCAATAGAACAAAGTGGGCAGTATGAAGACTACAGTAGAGTGAGGACTGTGGTTTGAAGACTATAGTAAAATAAAGAGAATAGACTAAAGATACTTAGCCTATTTTATGGGCCTTTTATACTACTTTAGAAAAAGGGCATAAGAATCCTGTATGCATATACCATAGGTATTCTCCAAGTCATTACTTTCCAAGAATGACTACTCTTGCTCCTCCACTTTTCTCCTTCTAATGAGGAGGGCAAGGAGCTCTATGCCCATAAGTGTGTATGTAAGCCTCCATTGGCCATCTGCTGCAATAGGCCTGTGATACTTGACCAGCAATAGGTGGGTCTACTAGGAGTGGATAATCAAAGATAATACCTATACCTTAGTGTACACCCCATAGCATGAGGCTGCTTGATAGTTGTAATGATTGTATTAGCATAGACTGCCATAAAGGCCTAATAAGTCATAATCATAACAATAACAAGGGACTTACTGTTTCTACACAGACACCAACTAAGCAGCCTTACCAAACTACCCAAACTGCTCACTTAGGGAAAAATGACACTTTTTTTTAGGAGATAATAGAATAGAGACAGAGTGCATTTGGAACAAACTAGACAAATCCTGGGTACCACCACCCTAGTACAAAAGACTGGAACCAGTTATACTAAAGGATTTGGAACAGGAAGGGGAAACATCTAACTCCAACTACTTAGATATTCAAACACCAATTAACACCCAAAATGCCCAAGACAACACCAACATGTTGGAAATGGAAATGACCCCTGGTACTATAACTACACAACCTAGAAAAGGGAAGGTCAAACTCCCTGATAACTTTACAGGAAATAGGACAGAATTACAGAAGTTCCTTCTACAATGCCTCCTTCTCTTTATAGCAGAATTAGACCAATATCATAATGAGAAATAGTTTCACTTCTAGATAAAATTAGGTTTTCCTATTTTTCTAGATATACCTAGTGTTTATTTGATTGTTGTTTTAGATAATATCTTCAGGCATTGGCACAATACACAGATATTGGTCAAAGAGTAAGGCAGTAATGAAAATATCCTAAGATATTTGACAAATTTATAAAGTGGTACCAGACCACTGACAACAAAAATACTCTGTAAAAAGCAAATAAATTCAAAACAAGCTTAAGTACTTTGTGATTCTAGTTGCTGAGGTGCTGCACAGATCAAAAGCAGGTTACTAGGTCATCTAGTATCCCTTCAAGCCTTGAAGCTTATTTCTAACTAATATTACTCAAAGAACTTAATGGACAGGCACTAACTAACTGATGATAATGGTTCATAGGCAAGTTGTCTCTGCCTAAAGTAGGACAATTAGCCTTCTTATATACTATTTCAAGCAGGAATCTCTTTCCTAGTATATATAGGCTGAGCAGAGTCATAATGAGTCAAAGAATGGTATAGAAATAAAAGAATAGGGAGGAAAGCAGAGAAACAGAAAGGAAAGCAAAATAAAGATTTATAATCTGGCAGAATGTTCCTTCAAATTCCTTTAGAACTGCTCAGAACCTTCTGCTCCTTTTACCTTGGCATAGCCCAGACTCTTCCCTTTCCTCTACATTCTTTAACTTTCCACTGAATTTTATCTCCATTCTACCAGATTCTATTGCTTTTTTTTCTATTCCTTATTGTTTTGCCATGGTTTAGCCCTTTTTATGATAGACTCAGGGCTCTAAAATTAGTTTTAAAAGCAAAATATAACCCAGGCTCCTACCCATCTGAAGGTAAGAGAAAAGCAGGTAATTGTGAATAGCACATGCCCAATAGTTCATAGTCACATGCTACAATACTTTTGAATAAGGAACTTTTGAACTTCTATCTACTAACCTCTTGCTAGTAGCTGGCATAAAACATTGGTAAATGAACACCACCTATGGTGCCAGCCACTTAAATTTATAGCCTAATACTGGTTTAACAAATATTTGTTTATTTATTTATTTATTAAGTGGAAATATAAAATGGCTTATTACATTGCATCATACTATATAGAGACAATTTCAACTAGAATACAAGGAAGCAAAGTATTTGAGATACCTTAGCTAAAGTATGGCATACCTAGAATGTCATTGGCTAAGAATATCAGAGTGCTATGAAAAAATAAAAGAATATTCCTAATTTCTTGGCTCAAATGCTAATAAGTGAGGTGATCAGCATGGAGGTAGCTTTATAGTAGTAATGATAGTAGCTCAGAAATAGTGCAGCGATATGATTTGAGAGCCTATAGAATATCATCTAAGTGTGGATGGATACCCATTTTGATCAAAGGTAAAACTAGTATGATATAATACAATGCACCATACTATACCACAATATGCTCTCAATAAATTAATTAATTAATTGTATTTTTATTAAACTAGTGTTGGGCTTCAAAGTTAGGTAGCTTGCACTATAGGTGGCATTTGTTTTACTAATGTTTTATGCCAGCTGCTAGTAAGAGGTTAGCAGATTAAAGTTTAAAATTTCCTTATTAGGAAGTATTGTAGCATGTGATTATATTTGGCATATGTCACTATAAGAAACTAAGTATAAGAGATAAAATATTTGAAATATATATATTAAAAAATTGGAATTAAATGTCCTTTCTATTCTAAGTCATTTCCCCTCTTTTTCTTCTATTCAGATCTTCTGCCTTCTCTTCTAACATCACTATTAAGTGCTTAACAATGTCTAAGTGTAATATCAATACAAGTCTAATAATGACAAAATCTCCTTGGTCCTCTCATATATGTGACACAGAATAGCTAGTGCCTGGGCAGAGAACCCCCTCAACAACACAATTAGGGCAAACCCTATCAAGGACCTTGGTACCTAAAAGGACTTCATTAATAGCTTTAGGCTTCAATTCAAGGAATCCAATAAAAAGAACAAGGCCAAGAGCACTCTCATAGCCCTCTTCTAAAAAAAGATGACTGTAGATGAGTACTCTAACCAGTTTTCCCTTATCACTACCAATGCTAACATCTTTGACAAAGAACAAGTTTCCTATTTCCAATGAAGACTAAACCTAAAGGTCATGGACAAAATCTATGATAAAAAGACCTTACCAAAGGATACAATCTAGGACTGAATCAATATAGCCTATGAAGTAGATAAACATATAGGAGCTCAAAGTGCTTAAAAAATGATACTTGCCAGCTCCACCTCCTTTAGAAGTTATTTCCTAAATCACTTTCATATCCAACCTTTACCATGCTATAACTCTACCAATGCCCCATGAAAAATAAATAACCAAGCAGTGGATATAGACATTAATTCTTTATAAAAGCAAAATGCCATTCATTAGAAGTACACATATGATGGCAAGCCTACTACCACTTGTTTTAATTATAGAAAGTTTGGACACTAGGCATTTGACTGTCTAATCCTATGTAGAGGCATTCAACTATCTTAAGGATATTAGCACAAGCCAGTGGACAGAGGAAATAGAAAAGCTCATAGTATTGACATAGAGGATAAAGACAATCAAAAATCCTAGATAAGCAACTATCTAGGATTATATCAAGGATTAGAGGAGGGAGGTTCTAATAGCAACCACCATGACATATCACAATCTGGTCATCTATTGGAACATATAGACTCTTTCTTAGAAAGAGAAGGATTCAGTCGACACAATTGAGCATACTACATACCATCTAATAGACAATGAGGCAACAGACCTGTCCATAATGTTGCTAGTGTCCAAGCAATCTTCTAGAAGCTAAAAGACATAGATAGGAAAGAGTTATTAGTGGATCTTGTATAGGATTTTACCTAGCCTCTCCTTTACTAGTGAAAAAGAGAGGCAAAGGAAAACCCAAGTATGTGCTGCTATCATGTATTTAAATTAGAATGATTAGCAATAATATCATTACCTCCATTCATCTTGATGTATAATTAACAACTGAAAGAAGAAGTACTAGAGCAAAAGCTGCCATTGACTCTATTTATAAAAGAATTTTAGTTCATGAACAATGGATATGGAAACACAACTTCTCCACCTACTATTTAAGCTATTCTATTTGTATCTGGAATATTAACAATATAATAAACAAGGGAGGCCTTATATAACAAGGCCTAGATATGAACCTTACCATCAGAGACTGATGGACAATATTAGGGAAAAGCTCTATATCAAATTAACCATAGTTAAGCGTAAATATAGCTAGATTTTTTCCAATTACCACTAAGGATTTTTAGCTTACTCCTAATTTAATCCTAAAATTATAAGGTCTAATTAGAGCTAATTAAATCTAATTCATCATATGCATTTTCGGAAAAATAGCAACTAATCCAGTCCTATAATTCCTCTACTATCACTATACCTTTAATCACAGAGTATCTATAAAGCTCACTAATCAAACTAAAGTCACATCTTGTGATAAACTTGCCCATCACAAGAGTTGAACCAACAATCTTATGTCTGCATACCCTAGACCACTGTTCTAAGCTACTAAGCCACAAGACCTAAGTTATTTACCTAGTAACCTAAACATAATGATATAAATAAGACAATCTCAACATTTCTGATTTTCTTATATATACATCTTTTATCTATTCTATATATAAAGGGGTCAATAAATACCCTAAAAATCAGGGCTTTTGATATTTGAATTTAGGCACTAGACAATGATATAGTAAACCAATAAAAATAAATGATACACTAAAAATAAAATTATAATCAGGTTGTAGATTTCAATAGGACTATATTTGTTACAAACTACTTATTTAATAACCCCAAGAGTAGGAGGTTCTTCCCTAGGTCACTCGTGGAAGAAGAGTAGAATAATGGTCTCAACTGTATGTATAGCACAGAAGCCGAAGATATATTGCGACATCTTGTATCTCGAGGATACAAGGGGCAGTGGTGAGTACTATAGGAAGACAGTACAGAGCAAAGGGTGTGCAGTAAGAAGACTGCATGGAACAAAGGAAAATAGACTGGAGATCCACCAGCCTACTCTATGGGCCTTATATACTACTTTAGGAAATAGGGCTTGAGAATGCCAAATATATATCCGTAAGTATTCTTCTAAGTCATCTCTCTTAGGACAACTACTCTTATGCTTCTCCATTTGTCTCCTTCCAGCCAGGAAAGACTAGGAGCTCTATGCCCTATGTGTGAGTAGTTTGTAAGGCGAGAAAGGATGCCTGCTGCAATAAAGGCTCATGATACTTGACCAACAATGAGTGATCTGTTAGGAGTGGATGACCAAGGTTATTACCTGTACCTTGATGTATGCCTCAACCTGTGAGGCCGCCTAGTATTTGTGATGATCGTATTGGAATAAACCGCCATTAAGGCCCGATAAGTCATGATTATAACAATATTAGTATAGACAATGTCCCCTTACTTGCAAATTTGACTATAAAGTTGATTATGAATAATATATTCTAATTAGCTCAGATTAACATTTCGAGGAATTAGATCTGATTGAGAGGAGGTTTTTCCAGATAGGTGCACTATTCTGTATGCACTGCAGAAGGACCTACCATGTGGAGATTCAAAGAATGACCAAATATCACATGGCCCGAGAATCTCTGTCACTCTGCCTGCCATCGGGCTCTGCCCATCAAAAACAATTTGGTGAAGAGCAGTGGAGCCCTCAAAGTCAGACAAAATGACCTGAATGCTTTCAGTGATACCTCTTCATATTCCTATTTTTTTAGTTTTGTAATTGAGCTCTAGGATCTGAGAGATCTTGAGCATCTCTCAGATATTTCTGCCTTAAAAGCCATTATTCATTGCCTCCTCACTGCTGCACCCAATTTCTGTTCTCGCAAAAACTCTGATACTTGAAGAGTGCTTAAATAAACGACTACGATCTTTTTCAAAAGGTGCCGTCAAAAGGTGCTGCGAGGAGCTCGATTTTGAACCTCTCATACCATTTGCAACTCCGGTGCAACAATAGTAAGGCAGCCCATGAAGTTATGTTATGTCCGTATGTATATAGTCCAATTAAGCGCCCGAGCAGCTGTGCGTCACCAAACACCAAACACCGAACACACGACGTCGAACACCACGACGCCGAAACTGCGAAAATCCAATGCCGGAACCGAGTCCCTGTCCCTCCCTCCTTCGTGCGAATTCTCTCTACCTAATCCACCTCTCCCCCCTCCATCCACGCACTAACGCACCTCCACGCACCTCCCGGCTCCCCCGTAGCCGCCCGCCGCCGCCGCGCGCTCAATGCATCCCATGCCGCATGACCGCGAGCCCGGACAGGAACATGGCGAGCATGGTGGCGAAGATGCCGACAAAGGCGGGGTGCGCGGTGTACGCGGCGAGCGCGTCGCTCTTGCAGCCGCTGCAGGTCCACCCTGCGAGCGCCAGCGCGAGGAGGTGGAGGGAAACGAAAGAGGGGAAAGGAAGAAAGGGAAGGGAAAGAGAGGGAGCGGATGTCAGCATGGTCGTCACGATGATGAGGTCAGCATGCGTGCGCGGGGCGGCGCCACGAGCCCACAGACTCACGAAAGCAGGGACCGGCGAAAAACGAAAAACGAAATGCCAGAGATACCAGGGAGAAACGCAAGCTCGACTCACCTGACGCGATGGGGGTATACGCCTGCGGCGTGTACAGCGCAAACTTGAGCGCATTATTCGGCGAAAACAGCCCCGGCTCCCTCGCGGCGCCCATCCCGCGCTCGTCGAAAATATTCAGGGTGAACGTCGCCTGTGGGAGCGGGCTCGCGGGGTTCGACTGCTGGAAGGCCCACGCGTCCCAAACGACGGAGGTCTGCGTGCCGGGGATGACGCCGTCGGTGGGTCCGACGGGGTACGTGATGCCGTTGTCGCAGACGGCGGAGAGCGTGAGGTGCGCGGGGGTGCTGTAAAGCGAGGTGAGGTTCCAGGCGAAGGTGATGGGCTGCGCGGACGCGAGCTTGAAGAAGGCGATCGTGGTTTGGGGCGGGGAGGTGATGGTGAGGCCGCCGGCGGCTGCGGTCTGGGGGATGCTGATGGAGGACGTGGTGGCGGAGCCGGAGGCTGAGCCTGACACTGAACCTGATGCTGAGCCGGAGAGCGAGCCAGAGTTTGAGGTCGCTGCTGAGCCCGAGGCAGAGCCGGAGTTGGAGGCCGAGCCTGACTGGGAGCCTGACTGTGTGCCCGTTGCGGCTGCTGCGCTGGTTCGTGGGGACGAGGACATTATGGCGGCGACGACGGCGGCGAGGGAGAGCCTGTGGTAGACGGGCGATGGACGGTGGGACGGCAGAAGAGGAGGAGGAGGAGAAGGAGGAGGAGGAGGAGGAGGAGAGAGAAGAGGGAGACGACGACGATGGCGACCGGCGTGAGTTGAGCGTGCGTGGGGGGCCAGCGTGACAAGCGTGACGTGATGTGACGCCGCGTGTTCTGGGCTCACGTCGAGCGTCACCGTCCCAGGCGAAAGAGTCATGAGATTCGTTCTAGCACCACCTCTCCTCTCCCCATCATGCTCGACGACGACGACGGCACCACCACCACCACCACCACCACCACCCCCGACGTCCCTAGCGCCGCGCTCGTCCCCCTTTCGCCCTTCGACCCCGCCTGGCGACCGATCCTCCACGTCTCGAACCAGGTCGTGCTCTACAACCCCACCTCCCACGCGCTCACCATCCACAGCTCGCACCCGCACGCCCCCGCGCGCCCCCGGCGCCGCCCGCGCATATGCCCGTACTGCGCGCGGCCGCTGCCGCCAGGCTTTGCGCGTGCGCGCGAGGACGGCCGCGAGTTTGGAATTGATACGGACATTAATATGGATATGGACATGGGTATGGATATGGATATGGATATGGACGATTCGGATTTGGATGTGGATTTGGACGTGGGGTACGACGTGGACGCATTCCAGGACGAAGTTTCGCGCGCGCCGAACTATTTCCAGCTGCTCGAGGTCGCGAATGAAACCGCGAGCCGGTCGGGCACGCCGCCGCCCTACCGCGTTGAGGCGGCGCGTGCCTCCTCCTCCTCGTCTCGCTCTCTGTCGTCTGCACCGCGTTCGCTGCTCGACGAGCACGAGGACGGGGACGGAGAGGAGCGGAGGAGCAGGGGGTGGGGCGCGGGCGGGGGGTTGAGGCCCGGGTCGATGGCGGAGGGGTACTTTAATGCTTTCTTCAAGGAAGAGGCCCGCTTGGGCATGGGCGCCAACGGCAGCGTCTACCTCTGCCAGGTCCGTCCGTTTCATTCATTGCCTTCATTTTTTTTCTCTAATGCCTGCCCGCCTGCAGCACGTGCTCGACGGCAACCCCCTCGGTTAGTCCCCTTGTCCTGCTCTCCGTCTCTCTTCCGCTTAATCACCTCGTCATCGCTCGGCGCTCGTCGCCGCAGGCCACTTTGCGGTCAAGAAGATTGCGGTCGGCGAGTCGAGCGCGTACCTCCTCCAGATCCTGCGCGAGGTCCGCCTCCTCGAGACTCTCCGCCACCCAAACGTCGTCTCGTACCACCACGCGTGGCTTGAGTCCACCCGCTTCTCCCAGTTCGGGCCCACAGTGCCCACTTTGCAGTTGCGTCTCTGCGTCTCTGCGTCTCCCCCTTTTCCCCTCTACCGGCCTTCCGAGCCCCCTGCTGATCTGCGAAATGACTGCTGATTCGGTTTCCCATCACACACTCAGCGTTCTCATGCAATGGGCCGAAGGCGGCTCCCTCGACGACCTCATCGACACGCGCCTCGGCCGCCCCACCCACCTCCCCGCCTTTCCCCCCTCGTCCCCCTCCTCCCCCTCTTCTCCCACACCCTCTTCTTCCTCCCCGGCCTCCCCTGATCACCAAAGCTCCCAAGGCGAGCACCACCACACGACGGAGCACCGGCACCAGCACTCCCGCTCCGCCCGCATCCGCGCCTTTCGCGCGCTCCAGCGCGCCCCGCCGGAGGACAAGGCGCGCTTGCGCGAGAAGCTCGGGCTTGGCGCTGGCTCTCCCGGCGCGGGTGCTGCTGGAGGAGGAGGAGCGGGAGCAGGAGCGGGGGGCGCGGGCGCGTGGAAGGCGGTGCATCTGTTCAGCGCGGAGGAGGTGCGCGGGCTGTTTTCGGACGTGGTAGAGGGGCTTGCGTTCTTGGTGCGTTGCGCTTCTGCTTTGAGTTTTCTTTTTCTTTCTTTTTTTCTTTTTTTCTTTCTTTGCCCCGGGCTGGGCCGGGCTGTGTGCTTTGCTTTGGGCTTGGGCTTTGTCTTAGGCGCGAGCCGTTCGCAAAAGCTGACCACTGTTAACATCGTTTTTATTGGGATTATTGTCATTGTTATTGTGACTATGCGCGGGCGTATGTGCGGTACGCGCGGTGGGATGTGGGGACGTGGGTACAGCACGACAAGTCGATCCTCCATCTCGACCTCAAGCCGGGGAACGTCCTCTTGACGTGGGATGAAGGCAAGCTCATGTGCGTCTCTCTCTCTCTCTTTCTTTCCTTTTTAGAGGGGCCCTACCCCGCTGCTCCCTCCAACTTGAACACACGTTGATTTTTTCTGCCGTTGTGCCTGCAACAGCCCCCGCGCGATGCTATCTGATTTCGGGACCTCGCGCGACATGATTCACAGCACACGCGCGCGCTCTGGGAACACTGGGACGTAAGCCCCCTCTCCCTCTCTCCCCACTCACCCATCCCCACCGGCACTCGCACCGCTCACCCGCCCTGCCAGCCTCGAATACACTGCGCCCGAATCCCTCCCGTCGCCCCTCACCGGCCGCCTCCAGCAGGTCGACTCCAAGGCCGACATGTGGTCCCTCGGCATGCTCCTCCACAAGCTGCTCTTCTTCCGCCTGCCGTACCGCTGGGCCGCGCAGGGCGACCGCGACGAGGCCGCCCCTGGGCCCGCGCCTGCGTCGCCGGAAGTGAATCGGCGGAACGGCGCGGGTGCGGGCGTGGGTGCGGGTGCGGGTGGTGGGGCAGGTGGAGAGAGCGATATGGATAGGCTTGAGAGGGAGGTGTTGGGGTACAAAGGGTCCGTTCTTCTCTTACTTCATTATCTTTTTCATTCTCATTCTCATGTTTCCCTTCGTTTCCCTTTATGCTATGTCATCGCGCCGTGCCGCTGCGCACTAGGTTCAAGAGCACCCCAGAGCTCGAGACGACCTTCACCGCGCGCCGCCTCCCAGGCTCCTACCCGATCCTCCTCGAGAGCCTCCTCAACGTCGCCCCCGGCGCACGTCCATCCTGCGAGCGCGTCCTCGCCGCCCTCCACGACGGCAAGGTGCGTCGCCCCTCCCCCATCCCTCATCTCCATCGTGTCTCCGCTATCAGTTATTGATACTGACATCCTGACCCCGCCGCGCCAGCTCGACCCCATCCCCGCGGCCCGCGGCCGCCCGAAGACGGCGACGGCGAGCACCGCGGCGGCAGCGCTCACGTCGCTCATCCCCGCCCCTCGGCGCTTTCCGAGCTCGGGCGCGAGCTCGCCCGCGACGACGCCTACCGCGTCCGAGTACGCGGGCGGCAGCGCGCGGGGGCCGAAATGGGAACGCGAATGGGAGCGCGAGCGCGAGCAGGAGGCGGTGGTGGGGGCAGGGAGGCGGGCGTTGCCTGCGCCGGAGGTGTCGAATGCGCGGGTGTGGTGGGCGTGGGTGGGTGCGGTTGGGGAGCTGCTTGGTTATGTGCTTGGGCGTGGGCAGGGCCAGGGGCAGGGGCAGCGGGGAAGAGGCGGGGCGATGGAGAGAGGAAGGAGGGCGGCGATGGCGGTGAGGGCGATGAAGTCGTGCGCGTTGGTCGCGAAGGTCCGTCCGTCCGTCTCCAGCGCCACGTTCCTCCTCCCGGGCTTGTCCCGGGGATTTTTATTTTATGTTTCCTTGGGGAGCGCGCGGATACTGACACGTACGTGCATTTTTCGCGCTCGACAGGTCGCGTCGCTGGCATACGTCCGCCCGGACGACGCCGCGGGCGGGAACACCCAGCTCGCCATCGTCGTCGGCTTGTTGCTCGTGCTCGGGGTCGCGGACACGCTGCTTGAGGGCGTGGACGTGTCGGTCGGGCTCGGGCTCGTGCATCTGCTGGTGCTGTGGGCGTGCGGCGCGATGTGTGCGCCATGGAGAGGGCTAGGTCTGGGATCGGACGCGGGCGCGAGGCTGTTGAAGTCGGTGGTGTGGGGGCGTGAAAAGGAGGCGGCGGCGGCGGTGCTCACGTGATTTGAGGAAATGACATTGCGAGGCGGGACGTTTTTGTCGATTGCTCTTCGTTGTTGCTGTTTATTGTGGATGGCCGGGTCGCTTTGCTTTTGGATTTTTCTGTCACGACGGTGTGTACGTCACACGCGGAAACGGTGTCGTCCGACTGCGGCCAGCGCTCTTGATTCCTGGTGAGGGCGCGTCGTACTGATGCCACGACTGAGTCGAGTGCAAGCTCAAGCCGCGCTGCTGGAGGACGCCCGAAATTGGTATCTGCCACCGCGAGAGCCTGGCCGATGATGGATCGTGGTGACATAGAACGCAGCATTAAAGATACCTGCGAATTCGTTGTATGATTAGACGTGATGCTGCGCTCTGCGGCGGGCGCGCGCGCCGCGATAGATGCACCGCGTACTGATGCATAGGCACGCCTCGCCCGAGTTGCGCGGGATTTGAGAGACGTTTGACGTGATCGAATTAGCGGCAACTGTCGACGAACAGACGATGGTGGAAGCGTTGGCCGATTTCGCGTTGTAGCTAAGGAGTACTCACCTCGATGAACGAGCACAGCGTCGGTTCTATGTGCTGAAGGCTGCTACTGTGTGGTAGTAGCGCTCGCTTAGCACTTACCTGTGGGGTAGAAGCTCTTGCCGCTTGGAGATTTAAATTGTCCAGTTGTCGTGAGGAACGCTGGGCGCTGCTCGCTCAATTCGCGTCTCTACATACTCGGAACAGACGATTGACCCCGCCAACTGCCGCCTGCATAAAAGGGAAAACGTTCTCACGGTTGTTCAACTTCTTTCATCGCGACCCCGACGAAATTGAGCAAGAACCGCGAGCTTCGCTGCAGCTGGCTTCTGACGTGAAATGTCGTCCGGGTGAAGTCAATGAGACCAAGAGGTCGCTGCAGCGTCTGTGCAGGCCTATACGGGCGATGACCACCCCCGTCGTGAACGAGCGTTCAATGTTATTGCAATCGGCCCATCGGGTGCCTGCCAACCATCATGCATCACGCTTCAAGGCATCAGAAGCAGGGTATGTAAGATGTGCAGGGCTGGGTGGCTGTTGCGGCAGATTTGAAGTCTAGCAGGCTGCTGTGTGATGCGGAGTTCTGATGACGGTCCCGACTTGGACCACCACGGTTGCTGCTTCCCTATAATTGCAGATCAGCATCACCTGTTCGCTCCTCCTGGATTCTTGCGCTACACGTCGTAACATTCTCCCCGGGTCAGGCATCCTTTCTATCCTTGGAGTGAGGAGGATCTGCCAGAACCTGAATTGGGAACAAGGTATGTTCAGTTTATATCTTTGCCCGCTCCGGCTTGGTCCTATGACCGTCACCCGAATGGCAAAACCCTGTTTACGCATAGACGCAATGTTCAAAGGTCCCATCCCAGATTTCAAAGTTGCTGAACAGGTGGTCGACCACGTCGCGCTGATAGCTGCGGTTCCATCCGACTTACTTCGTTAAGTATAAGAGTGCCAGGTCATCGCCTTGCGCGTGCCTATCGAACCGCTCTCGAGCGAGGCCTCCTGGTGCGTCAAAACTTCTATACAGAACATGATGATCACAATATTGATTCTGCATTGTTGTCTCACATTTGTCAATCATACAGCCTGGGTACTCAGCCTCCCTCATCATCAATCACTGACATCCAGCATCTACCCACATATCCTTCCTCGCGGTGTCTACCAAACCTTTCAGCCGCGACAATCAATCTAACGACAAGGCGGTGCCATAATCCGCTCTATTCCGCCACGGTTCCAAAAGCCGTGTGGCCGTCGACCAACTATCAATCACAGCTAGTAACTGAGGTCGTTGGGCTCTTTGACCCTCCTTATTATTAGGCTCGACGTAGTTGGATCAGTGTGAGCTGGCTAGTCTGTATTCCCCAAACCCTTCCGCTCCTTGTTTTTCGACTCCACATTCCTTTGATTCTGTTACGAACGTATCGCGGACTCTGCGCCTCATGTCGCTTTCGGTCTCTTCTTTCCCGGAGACGACGTATACTCCACCACAAGGTCCCGGGCTCTCCGAAACACTCGACGATCCTGCACCGATCAAGCGTCGTCGAATATTCGGGAATCTGTTTGGCAAGGACGGCCCCACCATGTTCAAAGTGCACCGCCGCCAACACGCAGCGAAGGACAGTTTGAACTTGCAGATAGAGGACATCCATACGCCTGTCGTTTCATTTACTGCGCAGGACGTCCCTCCCCATGTCGCGGATCTCTCGTCATCACGCAAGCCCAAACTCTCTCTCCCAATTCTCGACGTCGGCCATCAGCCTGCTTCGCGTTCGCCTACTACTCATCACGAACAACTCGTCTTTCCTCCGACGCCCACGGCGACTCAGTACGACCACTCAAACCCCATGAAGGAGAGCATCAAAAGCCTCCGCCTGTCTCGCATCTATCGTCCCATAGACGTCGGTCGGAAAGACGAGGAATCGCTACCGCCATGGGCATCCAGAGGGGTGATCGCATCTTTTGGTGATCCGGACGATTATGTCAATGGCGATCGAGAAAAGGAGGTGGATCGCGACAGGACGAGTTCCCTTCTGACGCCGTTGAGCTCATGGTCAACCTCGAGTACACGGCTGAGCCGCCGTCCGTCTGGAAGCTCTGCACCATCCTCGAGGACATCGTCCATGTACTTTTCATCCATCATCTCCGCCATGTCTTCGCCATCCTCAGCCTCCACAAGGCCAAGGACAGGCACGGTTCCAGTGGTTCGTAAACACACAAATAGCGACGCTGCAGTATCCAAAGACTTCAGGCCGGTGTCCATATCCTCTGAAAATTCGACCAGGACGACGGCGTCATCTCCTCCACGGCTGACAGGCGTTAGCACTATGCGCTTGCGGTCGTTGTCCACGTCCTCGGCCAAGGGCGATAGCAAGACGAGAATGAAGCCCGCGTTGACCATCGTCCCTCCTATGCAGCCTACCGGCCATAAGCGCTCGCGAACGCTGTCGAATGCATCTGACAAGGGCAAAGCACGGGCAAGAACCACGTCCAACCCTTCTGCCCCTTCCATGTCCGGCGGCGATCGCTCCGCACAACGGCCACGCACCCGCACTCTATCGAACACATCCGATAAAGGCAAGGCCAAAGCGAGAATATCGCGCGCAGACAGCGTTTCAGAGATCGTCAACAGCAAGAATCATCCTCCTGTCCCACCCCTACCTATCATTGGTATGCCGTCCACTTCGGCGAACGACCTTCGTGATGGCATGAGCCCCGCGACGGCGCCAATATCCACGCGTGCCACTGCGAAATCCCCATCGCGCTCACCCCACCATCGGACCCCGCAGCCGCCTAAATCTGCCCCGTCGTCGCCATCTAGAAAAACCTTTGGCCTTCCCTTGGCGAGCTCGTTGCCGTCTAGCTCACGGCCCCTTGTGCACACTTCTGCGACGATGAAGCTGTACTCTCCGGCACCCATCTCTGCCTCCACCCCTGCCTCTGCACAATCCCTCAGTCATCAGCATACGCTATCCTCTCAGCTCCGCGGCTTTCCACGTCAAGGAGTAATGAGGTCGCGGTCGAAATCTACTGTCGAATCACATCTCGATAGAACGCTGCCTCTTAGTCCGTCGAAACCGCCCTTGCGAACTCCCAACTCAACGGGCCTTGTGGGTTATCCAAATACCAGGAACCAAGGTGTCCGGAGACCGTTTCAGTCATCGGCGGACAAACGTTTAGACGAAGGTGAATCTCCCTCCTTGACAGTGGCGACACAGGATGCGGGACAATACGGTTTCCAGGAGAGAAATATCGGCGACGTTATTCCCAAACTGCGAGGGATGAGGATGAAGTAACAGCCATCCACACGGACAAAATATTGTTTCTTTGGGGTTGGTCCAGTATCATGTACCTAATCCGTGTGCGTATCACACTCATCCCTAAGAGCCGCAATGGATGCTTATCCGTATACAGCGCTGCGCAGTCTCGTTCATACACTCTTTTATATCTCAAATAGTTCATGCATTCCCGTATATTCTTTTGGGAAACTATGTTGTACTCTGGATCGGTAATGTGTACTGTTATCAGGACTTGACATTGACTTTTCAATTCTTTGACTCGTTCACAAAGGATGCTTTTCGTACATACCATACTTCATGTAAACCATACAATTCAGATCAGATGATTACTGGTCGATTGCTGCGAACTGCGATTGAAAAATGCAATGTCTTTGAAGTAGATGAGGTAGAAGTCGAACACAAATAAGAATGCTCATACATTGGGCGGAACATACCACTCTCCTCTGCTAGGTCAAAAATGGATTTCCGAAATCATGTGAAGACGGGATACCGATATTGATCTCAAAATCATAATGCCGCAAGTTGTCGTGCGACTGTTTCAACTCGTCTCGACCCAGTTAACATCAGCAGGCGCTCTCACATCCCACTCCGTCTCAATCATGATCTCCTTCCCAGCGCCCACAGCCCCAACCCACTCAAACATGCCCTCATTCTTCCCACCTTTATCTCCTTGTACCTTCCTCCATCGCACCTTGAGACCATCCACGCCCACGCCCCCGTCCGACTGGGCGACCACACAATCCTCGCCCTCATTAGCCTCCGCGAGGATCTCGGGACAGCGCAAGATCACCCGCACACGATCCTCCTCGACCGATACGGGGATCACATCGCGCACGATGAGGCGCTCGAGCGCAAACGCGTGCCTGTTGTACACGATCGTGTGGGCGGTGTACGTCATCATCTTAAACGGCTCCGAGAACGCGCTCGCGCTCGCGACGACAAGCTTCGACTGGCGCGCGTACGTGATCTTCGTCGACGAGTCGGGCCCAAGCGTGCAGTCGAACGTGTCACCTGGCGCAATATCCTGTACAGTCAGAAAGTGTTTCGGTAATTTATAGTATGAAGATACATAGTGAAAATCGGGCGCACCTGAATCGAAGTTTGAGAGACGAAACCATCATCGAGGAACACGTTCACTGGGCCAGGCAGCAGCCAGTAATTGCTCGTGTTCTTCACCCCAGCCTATCACAAATGCGACCAACGCCCGTGAGGTCTCTTGTCACCACAGAATATGCGAAATCACAAACACAAATAAAACAATACGCACCTGCAAATACACGATCGCTTTAACACGTGGAACGTCGATGTGAGCGACCTCAGCCTCGAACTGGAGTTGTGCGAAGGAAACGTTGTGCGTGACGCCGTCGCTCGAGATGCTCGACTTGCCCTCAACACGATAAGACATCGACAAAGGGCTTGCATTCACGATCGTCCCGGGCTCTGTAAACGCGGGCGGTGAGACCCATCGTGGTCACCTCTTCCTCGTTCACCATACCTAGATCTTCATAATTATCATTCAAGGCACCCGAGGAGCGCCCGAAGAGACCACCAAGAGCTAATCCGCGGGCGCAGTGTACAGAACGTGAACGCCGCATTCTGTCCCGTGGTTCTTGCACAGGAAGCGGAGAGCGAGATCGAGGAATTTGCTATCGCATCATCATGGATACACCATGAAGAGGCATAACGGTGGGCGGGCAGATACGGATGGGTTTGAGGTCAGGAATACGCTGATCTGATCCGTCCATGGCCACCGTGCTCAGAGTCAGCGCAACGCTCGTCCAGTCTTCGCCCGTGCTCTGCGTGATCCGTGCACGATAGTGAAGCGAGACCGCAGAAGCAGGCTTCCCACTCTCTGACTCCGCCAGCAGTTCATACGTCGGCGACCATGTCGCGTTGCGTACAACTATACGATCACATACACCGTTCATATCATCATTCGTACAAACATTGAATCAGAGAGACGACGAGACATACCATAAGTCAGCTTGAGCTCAACATCCGTCGCTGCTTGAGCCATCACTATCACAGTCACCAGGCCCTCGGCCCTACCCTGCTTGGCCGACTGCTCCAGCGTCAAAGCCCTGATCTCCCTTTTCATAAGCAAAATATGCTCGTCAAGTCCAGTACCGGTTTTGATCAGTGCTCGCGCACGAGTCATATAAGTGTCCAGGAAGCTGTCTGCTTCTTTCGGACTGATTTTGTCGCCTTTCATGTCGGTCACATAGTTGTTTAGGGCGACCAACGACGCGTCAATGATTTTCTTTTCCTCGTGGAGCAATGCACGCTTGGACTGGAGGCTGCGGATGGCCTCTGCAGCGCCAGTAGGCAAAGGCTGAACCTTGCCGACGGTACATGCGATGCCCAATAATTGCACATTTCCTAAACCTGTAATTCGCACAGAGTTGGGGTCTATGGAGCTCGGCAGACCATGTATCTCCAGTTTGATTTGTCCTTGCTGTGAGAGGCAAGGAAACGATGATCAAAGTTGAGAGATCGCTAGAGCGAACCGCGAAAAAGATGGGGCTCCCAGGCTCCACGTATCGCTCTCCCCTTGATGGCGTCTGAAATCTGAATCATATCATTCATACCATGAAGCGCTGAACGCTCAGCGCTCAGCGCTCAGCTTCCAGCGTTTACAATAACGTTGAGGCCTTGAGGGTCCAACGTCAGCAAAAATGCCAAAACGCAGGATTCCTGTGAGTTAGACGACCATCACAACTTTTTCCTCTCGGTACCCCACGATGTCGCTCACACTTGCATTGCGAGTTCATGCGGGCAGCGGTACTGAGCGAGGCCATCAACATTTGACATACTCCCTGATCACCCTGAACGGTCTGACAGGGCTCACTTCAGCCTTCGAGGGCTCACTTCAGCCTTCGAGCCATCAGGTTAGGGTCAAGGCAGCCTCTTCACTATTCAGTAACAGAATCATGTCAACTGTCAGGAATGTTAGGATTCCCAGATTATGAACGGGTTCCAGATCTTTAGACTCATCAGTGCTTCCGACAGCACACAGCGCCTCATGTCGAGTCTGGGTCTGCGGCGGACAAGGGTATGTATGCGAAGTCGTGAAGTCTGACACACAACAAACGCAATGCGATTGCATGCATAAAGGCAATAGTTTGTGTTGCGCTGCCGCAATCTGACGCTGAGATTTCTGTAGCTGATCTGACACAAGGTACAGTGTGCTGTCGTTTCGCCTTGAAGATTGTTCAGTGAGCTGATTATCTATTTGGAATGCGTAATCAACATCCCTGAGATCTATTGGATTGGGAAACTGACTAGACAACCATTTGGTCCATCCCAACTCTTCGCTATTACCTTCAATTTTCTGCGAAAGTGACAGTGCGAGCTGCGAGGAGACCGCCAAAACGAGAGCATGCCGCATTGAAACGGAGATTCAAAGTCTGCACGATCAGGTGACGTCTCTTGATCGTTCGGAACTGTTGTTCTCAGGTTCCCTCGAGTCTTCCGACCCCTCCCTCACACGCCAGAGCCTGTCCAGCCAGCTCACCGCCGTCTTCCTCGTCCACTCAACGACAACACTTCTAAAAAATCATGTTTTTCAGTCGCGTTGCATCTTTCGCCGCCCTGAGCGCGCTCGTCGGCTCTGTCGCCGCCGAGTTCTCCGTTCTCAGTCCTGGTGGGCCTAATCTGTGGTGGGGTGAGTTGTCCGATGTAGCATCGAAAACGGTGTTTGACATCACATGTCTTTCGCCTTTTTGCTTGGGCGCTACCGTCATCTCCATGGCCTCACCTCCTGCAACCCTCGATCCAACCCGCATCCGCTGACCCGACAGTTGCCCAATCACAGAACACCCTCGTGTGGTCTTGCACTGACAACCCTCCCGCCACCACCTTCCAAGTTCTGCACGTGTCATCTTTTTTTTTCGCTACTGTTCAAATCTCATATATGAATGCAGCCTCGCCAACACCAACGTCGACATTTTGGTCGCTCCAAGTGCGATCATCTCAACGGTGAACAATGCCGACTGCTCGCACACCATCACTCAGCAGCAGACCAACCTCATTCCTGCCACGAACTATACCATCATCCTCGCTGACATAGTCAACCAAACCCACGTGCGTCGCTTCGCTCTTCTCTTCCCGACGTCTATTCTTATCCTCTCGCTGCGTGCTCCTCCGGCTTCCATTCCGCTGTCTGTCAGGTCTACGCCACCTCGCAGCCTTTCGAAGTGAAGGCGCTCGGTGCGTCCTACCCGCCTGCCTCCGCAACTCCGTCGGACAGCGGATCCTCCGCGTCCGCTTCGGCCACTGCCTCAGGCTCCGCTTCAGGCTCAACCGCCTCTAGCACCTCCTCAGCATCCTCTTCGCAGTCCTCAAGTGGGGCCGAGGGCCTGCACGCGTCTGTCGGCGCGGGTGTCCTTGCTCTTGTCGGTGCGGCGTTCGGGCTTTTCTGATCGTATCTAGGCATAGTTCGGTCTGACCTGGGCGTGGGTCTCGTTACCGGGCTGGTTGTGTCTTGGTTAAAGTGATAATCTTTCTTTACTCTTTGGACAAGTGACACTTTGGTGGTTGTCTTCTCTTTAAGATGACCACTTTGACCTTGCCTAGTCTTGTTCCGTTCATCCAGATTTTCCTTCTTCTGTGGCGCATTGCAGATACCATGCGGTGATATCTATACCTGTCATTTGAAATAACACACTCGTTTGCTAATTAAGCTCTAAGCGACAAGCTAATCTTAGAGCACGCTGCATTGGAAGTCACGCCTCCAATTGAAGCAAGACGTTGCTTTTATATACATCTTATACACAGTCATTCCGGTTGCTTCAACGTATTGTCCAGACATACTTGTATGTGTTCAGAAGGGCAACACGACATCTCGAAAATCATCTCGCGTTCCATATCCATTGACCTCCTTTTTGTACTCCTCACAATATCTGCGAAAACCCGTAGGCGTGATGAACTTCCTTGGTTTGAAATCAGGAGTCTCGCCGAAGTTATCAAGCACATAGGAGTGATACATCCAGATGGTCTCTATGGCTTGGGCCGTCAGTGGCTTGAAGTCCTTGCGCATCACCGTTACCTGTTCGAAACGTCACTGGTGCTGATTTTGGGGCGAACGATCTATGCTGAAACTTACCGTCCCCACGCACTGCTGCCAACTGGAAAATGATACAAATCATGATCCTACCAGCTATGCTATATGTCAAGGATGTCACTCACAACGGGGGGGCAAAGCCTGAATCGACATCGATCATGAGGTACGTCGCGATCTGGTTGTCGAGCACCGCGGTGCGCTCAATATCGAACGGATCCGCCTTCAGATGCCGGTACATGACGATAGGCAACTTGACGACTTTGGAGACGGGGCAGACGTCGCCGTAGTCGTAGATCTCGTGCTTTGGGGTGATCACCACGGGCTCGAACGGCGAGCCATTACGCTCGCCGTCGCAGGTGATCCTGATACCGTGCACGACGGGCGGTCGGCAATTCCATCTATGCACGTCCCAATGGCTTTTCTGGCATTCTGGAGACTGTTGGGGAAGAAAAATCAGCGGTACAAGGTCTGCGAGCACGTTGTTCTTACACAGTAACAGGTGCTCTGGTCCTGGCACCTGGAGCACATGAAAAGTTTCCCCGTGGATTCGCATCGCGTGCATTTTCTGGTGGAGGTTTCGCTCGAAGCCATGGTTGATTGCTCTTGGTCGTTCGCTGAAGGGAAGGAGATGCCATGACATCTCCCATCATTCAGATGACGTCATTCACCGCGTTTTAGACAATGAGAAAATCAAGATTGGGTAGAACGCCTTTCCGAAGGCTGTCATGTCGCTCATTGGCGAATCTACTTCCATTTCCGAATCTAGCATAAAGACTGAAAGGCAGGAATGACAAGAGATAATATTGTCAGGACAGACAAGTCGATCGATAGATACAATATCTGCTTCCTTTAACCCAGTGTCTTGCACAATCCTTCACCAAGCTTGGGTCGGTCAGATGATATGAACAAGATTGCTCGCCATACCACACTACCAATCTTCTTCTTTCGAGTCTGTGCCAGCCATTCTCTGCTCGTAGTCTTCACAGAACCCGCGGAATCCAGCTGACGTGATATCCCTTCGAGGATTGAAGTCGTGGTCGCTGAAATTGTCGAGCAGGTCATCATGATACATCCCGATCTTCTCAATCATTTCGGGGGTGAGCGGCTGGCAGTCCTTACGCATGACTGTCACCTGCCGTGAAACATGTCAGTTAGACGAGACATGTGATAAGTGGTGGAACTTACAGTGCCCACACACTGCTGCCAGCTGAAGGACCAATATCGAGTGAGCTTTCAGACATGGAATAACATAAATGGTGATTATAACATACATCATCGGCGCAAAGCCAGAGTCGACTTCGATCATCGAGTAGGTTGCGATCTGGTTGTCGAGCCGCGGCGTGGGTTACATGTTGAGCGGATGCTCTGTTGAGTGCCGAAACATGACGATGGGCAGATCGATGACTTCCGAGACAGGGCAGACGTCTCCGTATTCATATATCTGGTGTGTAGGGGTGATCTCGACGGGATTGAACGGCGGGTCATGGCGCTCGCCATCACAGAGGATCTGAATGCCTTGCACAACGGGAAGGCGGCAGTCCCAACTGTGCTGGGAGTCGGCTTCTTGACACTCTTGAGACTGAAGGGAAAGGGAAGGAAGTCAGGGTGGCGAGTTTTTGTGATAGAAGATGGAAAGCGAATAGGGGCGCACGCAGTATGAGATGCTCTCGTTCTGGCACCTGGGACACGTGAGGAGTTGGTCACTTGCGTCTTTTGAACACGCGGCGCATTCCTTGGGAGGGGTAGACTGACTGGAAGCCATTAGTGTAGAGGTGCGGATGCGCGCGAGAGGAGCTGAATATCGTGATGGTTGGGTTTGAGTTTCGACCGAGGTGTTCGTTCAAATACCCGCCTTTTATAAGCTAGAAGAGATGTCGCGGGGTGCCCATATGTCGTCGATTTCTCTGAATGTCCATCAAACATCCACTAGTACACTCAAGCTAGATCATAGACTTCTACACCAGAAGACCAAGGCATTGAATGGGGCTTTATTTGCGAAAGGAGCAAGAATTTTAAAGTTTCGTTCGACACATGGAAGATCAAGATGAGATGTAAGCCACTGCTTGCCTTTAGCGCAAGCAAGACGAGTCGTTGTTTTCCTGCTAATATATAGGCATCCGGGCGTGAATTTACCAGCTGTTAGGACCATTCGGCCATATTGGAGGTCTGCAAAGGTTGTCTTTTGTGTAGGAAAGCCTGTAGTTGACGTCGAGTCATTCGAGATTCATAAAGGAGAGTCTCCGACTATCCACGACTGAGGATAGTTGTCTTACTGTCGTTCTGTGCAAGTGTGGGAAGAGCCATGGATCAAAGAGGACCATAGAAGACCACGTGTGAAATGTGGCTGTCCTCTTCGCATAGGCGTGACCCTCAACGTTGCTGTACGTTGAACGCACGCTGAACGTTGTATTTGGATGGCTCCTAGGCTTCGAAATAACTGCTATAAATGGGAGGGCCATATGAACAACTGGAGAACCCTATCTTCCTAGGAACCCACCTCGTCCTCCATGGCCTCTCTCAAAGTTGAAGCGTCAGAGCATCCCTTGGCCTCGGTCACTATCTTCAAATCCGCCAAAGCAGAGGTCGTTCGTAATTTCCAGCTCTCTCTTGGAGTGAGTCTTTCATTCTGTCAGCCTTCGCGATCTCTCAATTTAACCATCGCTTCCCTGCGTCTCACAGCAAGGACAAATCAAACTGGAGATACACGGTCTGCCAAGCTCCATAGATCCCAACTCTGTGCGAATTACAGGCCTAGGAAACGTGCAGTTATTCGACATCGCATGCACTGTCGGTCAGGTTCAGCCTTTGCCTACCGGCGCTGCAGAGGCCATCCGCGGCCTCCAGTCCAAGCGTGCATTGCTCCAAGAGGAAAAGAAAATAATTGATGCGACGATGGTCGCCCTGAACAGCTACGCGACCACTATGAAAGGCGACAGTATCGGACCGAAAGAAGCAGACAGCTTCCTGGACACTTATATGACTCGTGCGCGAGCACTGATCAAAGTCAGTGCTGATTTCGACGAACAGGTTTTACTTCTGGATAGGGAGATCAAGAACTTAACGCTGGAGCAGTCGGCCAAGCAGGGTAGGGCCGAGGGCCTGGTGACTGTGATAGTGATGGCTCAAGCAGCGACGGATGTTGAGCTCAAGCTGACTTATGGTACGTCTCTTATTCCTCCTGATTCAATATCTGCACGAAAATATCATATGAACCGTGGATGTGATGATATAGTTGTACGAAACGCGACGTGGTCGCCTACGTATGAACTGCAGGCAAAGTTCGAGGGTGGCAAGCCTGCTTCTGCTGTCTCGCTTCACTATCGTGCACGGATCACGCAGAGCACGGGCGAAGACTGGACGAACGTTGCACTGACTCTGAGCACGGCGGCCATGGACGGGTCAGACCAGCGCATTCCTGACCTCGAGCCCATCCGTATCAGCCCACCTCCCTCTACGTCTCTTTTAGGTCCACCCGGTGTTCCCCAAATCCTTCCATCGGCATCTCAGCTTCCGCCGAAAGAGCCGCCAGTCAGCCGTGGCCTTGGATCAGCTCGTAGTGGTGCTTGGATCGAGAATTCTGGCTACTTTGGCGCCTCATCGCCCTTTGGCTCATTGCGCGAGAGAGACAGAGAGGTCATCACTACGCCGCCAGCGCCACTGCCCGCGTTCACAGAGCCCAGGACGATCATGAATGCGAGCCCTTTATCCATGTCCTATCGTGTTGAGGGCAAATCAAGCATCCCGAGCGACGGCGTCGCGCACAATGTGTCCATCGCTCACCTTCAGTTCGAGGCCGAGGTCGCCCACATCGCCGTTCCACGCGTAAAAGCGGTCGTGTATCTGCAGGCGCGCATTATTTTGATTTCGCATATTCCGTGGTGATGAGGAATCTCACGGGCGTCGCATTTTTGATAGGCTGCGGTGAAGAATACGAGCGATTACTGGCTGCTGCCCGGCCCAGTGAACGTGTTCCTTGATGATAGTTTCGTCTCTCAAACTTCAATACAGGTGCGCCCGACTTTCACTCATATATCTTCATATCATGAACTATGATGGCTGACGAGCCGCTTTCCGACTCTACAGGATATCGCGCCGGGTGACACGTTCGACTGCACGCTCGGGCCCGACTCGTCGACGAAGATCACGTACGCGCGCCAGTCGAAGCTCGTCGTCGCGAGCGCGAGCGCGTTCTCGGAGCCGTTTAAGACGACGACGTTCACCGCGCGCACGATCGTGCACAACAGGCACGTGTTTGCGCTGGAGCGCCTCATTTTGCGCGATGCGATCCCCGTCTCGGTCGAGGAAGATCGCGTGCGGGTGATCCTGCGTCGTCCCGGGATCCTCGCGGAGGCGAAGGAAGGCGAGGATTGTGTAATCTCCCAGTCCGACGGGGGCGTGGGCGTGGATGGTCTCAAGGTGCGCTGGAGGAAGGCACAGGGAGATAAAGGTGGGAAGAAGGAGGGCATGTTTGAGTGGGTTGGGGCTGTGGGCGCTGGGAAGGAGATCACGATCGAGACGGAGTGGGATGTGAAAGCGCCTGCTGATGTCAACTGGGTCGAGACGAGCTGAAGTAGTCGCACAATGGCCTGCGACATTATGATTCTGGGATCAATATCTGTGTGTGTTTTTCGACTTGATTTGGGAAATCTATATCTGATCAGCAGAGGGGAATCATGTGTACAAATATGCATCCTTGTGTGTTTGATTTACATTCTTAGACAATGTCTTTCTTGTTCGTGTGCGTTCATGTCCTGTATGATGGAAACGAGAGTTTAGGAAAACGGCGAATCTGTCAAGAGAGTTAGAGCGATTTGAATGACCAAGGATTCGGAGAGCAAGCGCTTCGTGTGCCAATTCAATGGCTTCCTCAAGGTCCTGTATCTGTCTGGTCCGCATGAATTGAGTGTGCACGTGAAATGAAAGACTGTGAGGGGATTCTGCGCAATCTGGGTGACCAAAAGGTCGGTGAGCGAGATTCTCGCGATCCAGCTGTATTGACTCCTCAGCATCTGTCCGGTCCGCTCAAAACGAATACATAATTTAATTGTGAGCGTGTTGATGGAATCGGAGTAATCTGGACGGACAAGGGTCGGAGAGCAGTGCTTCGCGAACCAGCCCTATGGATTCCTCAAGATCCTGCATCTGTTCTGTCTGCTCATAGCGAGAGTGCAAGTAAATCGCAAGATCGTGGAAGATGTCGGAGCGATTAACATGACCAGTAGATAGGAGGGCGAGTGCTTTACGGTCAATTTTGATGGCTTCATCGAGTTCGCGTGTCGGCTCAATCTACTCGATAGAGGATTACAAGTCGTCCGCGACATCCAGAATGGTTAGATGCTCTGAGAGGTATTTAAACGCGGACGATCAAGACTTAGCATGCTGCATCGATTCTCCGTAGTCCAAGTATGCTGCTTTCTCAACGATTATGATATGCAATTAGGCTATTGAACGAATGAAACAGTCCTCGAGGTTCACATACCAGACGTGGCGGGATGATGTGAGCCTTGAAGTTACCGCGACCAGCAGCGTTCGGTGAGTGCCAGAAGCCTCCAGTGCTATAAGCACTCAAGATTGTTTTTTAAAAAAACCCTTGAGCAATGCTTTCCACACGTGGTGAAATGGAAGCCGGATATCGCGTAGTTGAATTCCTCAATTTGAACCGATATGCCGACAACACACGAGCCGAAGTCAATCGACCGAACGCCATGGAGCTATGTCAAGAGTTTGAACATGAGAAGTCGCATGAGTGATGGGTATTCCTCACTGTTGTAGATCATATGGTGGCCATTTGGCCTCACACACTCATTCACGTGAGTGTTTCGAACCAGTTCAAGAAAAGAAACTCGGGGATGGGTATCCTTGAGCAGATCTGAGGGAGAGGGGCGATACTGGGGCGATACATGCCATGCCAGTGAGAAAATGTAAATTATACAGGAAAATCCTGAATACGCACTTATTCAAGGCAAGAACAGCGGAGGTCACTCTCAGAGTCGAGAGAGAAAAGGTGCGTTGGCGCCGAGAGTCTAGTAATTGCCGAGCGTCGGCAATGGCCGGATCGACCTGACACTTCTCTTGAAGAACTCAATTGACAGCAAACACATCGACAACTCTTCGTCTGCAACGCTGCTAGCTAGCAGCTCATCACAATCATCTGTCCCAGTCGCTTTCAATGAAGCTCACCCTTGTCCTTTGGCCGTGCTTAGGCTGACACAGATCTGGGTAGCTACCGCCTTAAGTCCTGAGGTACGCCTTCGAGATCGTTTCCTCAAAACCAACGTAGAACAACCAGAGTCTCATGCGTAGAGTCTCTTATTATCAAGTGCATCCGCTCTTGCCTATATCGCTTATGTTTCTTGACTTGGCTCACGCTCCATATGACGGACACCTTCGACCTTGGACAGATTCATCCAAGTTTGTTTAGCAGGAGCGCGACCCTGTGCGCGTTTGTATGTTGTATCGTGTGCTACGCCATGATATAACATTTTGCAGTTTACAAGGGTCTAGATGACTAGAAGGCTGCGCAAGGATGAGAGGAAAACGCATATTTGTGTGTGGTGTGCTGTACGTTGTATATACAGGTCCAGCCAACGTCCAGCCTGACGCTCGCCGTCACCATACCCAGTTCTGACAGTGGGTATGTATCGATTGGGCTGTGTCGGCCTCGCTGCCTTCGGCCGGGAGCAGCGGTTTCAGCGGTCCTTCGCCGCGGTCTCCACCACCTCTCCCAATCTCAGCTCGACAACCTCCACACCCAGCTCGCCCAGTTCCGCGCCGCGCTCACCCACTTCGCCACGCACCGCCGCGCGGACATCCAGCGCGACCCCCGCTTCCGCCATGCGTTCCAGCAGATGTGCACGACGATCGGCGTCGACCCTCTCGCGGGCCCGCGGAGGTAACGAACCTGCTGCATCTCTCATACGGTACGGCAGAGGCGAGACGAATCATCATCTATTCACTAGGCACGGTATCTGATGACACAGTCGGAGGGTCTCAAGAGGATTTCAGACCATCTTATGATTAGCTGCGGTGAATCAAACTTCAGATATCAAAACAGGGACTTGTAAAGCTAAGACTATTCTAGTCGAAAAGGGAATAATGATCACCCTTCAGAGCACGCAGAGAATCAGGAAGAGCTATTTATTTTATGAGAGTATGAACAGGAACACAGTAGACGAGTAACTCACCTTTGCTGCTGTCGCTGCTAGTCATATTAAAATCTCCAGATGCAAGTCTCATAGGCCACAGTTGCGTTGCTTCGGTGTCTTCTAGAGGCTCCTCTAGCATCATTGCTAGTTCTTCGCCCTGAGCAAGAGAGAGATGGCGAAAGGCGAGGGGAAGGAAGTTGGTCCTCGCATGGTCGATGGAATAGATCAGACCGCTCGAGTCGATGCGAAAGTTTCCCCAATGAAGGTCATCGATGCAGAGTGAAAGCGGTATGCCGGTCTTCTCCGCAAAATCCACCCTCCATGGCCATCTTTTGTAGGCGAGAAGCTAGGGTGATATATGTGAACGTTTTATGTGGCGAGTGGACAGCATGACTCACAGCATTGATATGCTCCTCAAGGAGGTCGACCGAGCTATATGACACGGAGGACAGACAACTTGAGAACATACGGCATGATAGGTCCTCCATTAATCGGCCCCGGTGCCGATGTGGGACTGGGGATCTGTTGGAGATGTTTGACGGCTAAGGCAATTTTGGGGAAGTCGTCTCTAGTAAAATCTCGATCCCCGACGTGCTGCATCGCAATGTAGCCGACATTGTTGTGACGGAATGCAAGATAAACGACCGGAACTCGCACAGCGCTGTTGTTGTCCTCGTTTACCTGTTTCGCGAGAAAGTCCTGAGTGCGAGCCTCACTCATTCCCACTGCGGGCCCCCACTTGACGATAGCAGCATCAGAACCATCAGGCGGGTGTATTGGGATGTTCGAGGGGCCCCGCCCGTGTTTCAAGCATTCAAGTACTATGTTCTCAGGAGAAGGCAGCCATGCAGGAATACTGTCGTTCTTGAGAGCCAGCACTATCGACTCTGCCATCTGATGAAGAAAAGGCAGAACATTAGCTATACGAACAATGAAATGATGAATGCATACTGGGATAGAGATATCTCTTTCAAGAATGAGTGTTAGCAGCATCAAGATGAGTATGGAGAAATGGGGGATTGACAAGTGGAAGCGGATTAGGTTGTCCTCCGCTTCCCTCACGTACCCCGGCTGACCTTAGTTGGTGGCCGCATACGGTGCCACGCCACGAGGCCTCACTTATCAGACAAGCCTTTTGATCTCCATCGCTAACCTTCGCTGACTAGTAACGCAGAAGATATGTGAGCATGTGGCCCAGCTTTTGGCGGTGAACTATAAGCTTGCTTTCAGCGCTCCAAAGGCCGAGGGGCCAGGGCGTGATCTAGGACACAGAACGACTGTCTTCTGTGTAAGGTCGGCCACTGAGACTACCGAATACCCTACTATAGACGTGCTGAGAGGCAGGTCATAGTTAAAACTCCGCTCTAACGAAGTATTGCAGTATGCACACACCTGATCAAGTGGTTTTCAAAATTTTCTAGTGGGTAACTGGGTAAATGGATGCCCTTACACAGGCCTTTAGAGAGAGTTCTAAATGCCAGATTCTTCTGATGGCTTGGTTGCTGTGTCGGCACGAGCGAATCCATTCTGTCAGAGCTTGAGACCCCTCTTCTAGATTTTTGAACTAGAAGGAGGGCCCACCCCTTTCCAGTTCAGATTCACTGTCAAAAACACATTTTTTGAACTCCGCTTGTATTTTGTCATTGCTATCATCCAACCGCTGTCCTGTGGGCTCGGGCAAAAACACTGACACAGACAAGAGCTTTGCTCCATAACACCTAATCATCATTGCGATATCAGAGTCTAGCAAAACCAGGTCATCAAGATCCACTGCATATGTCATTATCTAATATTATCGAAGCTGAATAGTAGATGGTGGGCTTGTGGTGTATCTGTGGTGGACTTATCCATGCTGGCTGCACGGAGGCAGGTCATGGCCAAAGCTCTGCTTATATCAAGTGCATGCATTCACCAAGTCATAGATGGTCTTATGGTTCTCACTGCTTGCACTGCAGGGTTTTTCCTAGGATAAACTATGGATTTAATTCTGGATATAGATAAACTTTTTGTTCTGGTTTATCCACTGAAACAAAAGCTTAAGGTTTACCTGATATTTTATCACACCCCATAATAAAATATTGAATAAACCTTAAGTTCCTAGCCCACAATGTCTAATTCAAGCTTACATTTTTGAACAGATCGCTCCTAAACACTATATGCTTTATGCAGACTGGAATTCAACATACACATTTTTTTGGATGGAATGCTGCAGATATCTACAAGCTTGGGTTGAGATGGCATAGTAATGACTGATGATTTAAGCAGATGGAGACTCAGGTCAGCAGGCCTCAGGCCTCGGGGACAGCTAATCTAGATCCCACGTTTAGTGACTCCTTGTTGAGTGAAACAATACAAATAGCACTTCTATCTTTAGAGAAAGTACTTGGGACATGGCAACACTTCACATGCCATGGTCACGTTGCCCTGCATCTTTTCGCAAGACCTGCACAATGTGAAGAAATAGTGGACAATTGTTCCAAGTAGAGGCTAGTTCTAGTACGACACCACACCAAGATATTTTAACAAGTGGACAGATAATGATGGAGCCACATGATTGTTCCAAGTAGATGCTAGTTCTACAACACCATGCCAACATTTTCTGACAAGCAGGTAGGTTTTTTGCTAGAAACTATCATCTCACACTATGTTACTCCCAAATCAACAGTATATAAATGAGGACTACACCTTCAAGTACTATCAGATGATTCCGGATCTCTGCTACCGCATATATTGCTCCTGTAAATCTTTTTGTGAAAAATTCTCAGAGTGAGTTTAATTAATCCTTGCATGCATAATGGCACTTATCACCTGTGCGTTTTCTGTGCTCCCTGTGTTTTCCCTCTAGATGTCTATCATTTGCCCCTATACTCTCCAGAATATCTCAGACAAAGTCTCTTCATTGATCTTTAAGGGCAGGGTCATACACATCGAAGTCATAGATACAAGACTGATGGCTGGTCTCAATCTTAGCAATGTTGAGGCGGCTGACCATGGTAAGGTGAAGAACCATTGGAGGTTCAGCGTGGCATTTGAGAACAACAATGGTATCACCTATAGCATCACCTTTGGGGTCGACCCCAAGGATACTTTGAGCATAGCTTCTGGTTGAGCTCAGGGAGGTAGAAGCAGCATCAATACTAATAGCATCTGGTATGACAAGGATGGAGATATTGCCTATAGTAACATTGGAAGTGAAGGCAAACCTCTCATGCTGAGCAATGACAAGATATCCAAGCCTATCATTTCCTGTGATAAATCTAGTGCTGTGGTTGTTCCTGCTAGTATCTGTTCTGCAAGCAGTATTTCCACTAGAAGCAAAGGCAAACCTTCCATGTGGAGTAACAACAAGACATCCAAGCCTATCATTTCCCATGATAAATATGGTGCTGTGGTTGTTCATGCCCCTGCTAGTATTCATTCTGTGAGCAGTATTTACATCCGCCAATATGCTGAGGGGACACCCCGTGCAGATATCTTCAGCATGAGAGTCAATTCACATGATGGAGCCTTTAACAAAGCCCTCACTGTTTTTGACATCCCTGTCATCACTGAACGTTTGACTTTTGGCAAAATCATCAGGACCTTCAAAGAGCAGGGGATGTTCCCCTTTGCATCAGGAAATCAGCTGATGTCTGCTCCAGGTCTGAGAGCTTCTGATTATTCTGAACTCAGATGGCTCAGACAAATCAGAGGTCAGAACAAGACTCTGCTGTCAGGAAGTTACCTTTCTGCATCTGTCTTAGTTCAGACCAGTCAGAGCTCATCCAGAACAATAGTCAGAGATTTGGTCATTAGCTCAGACCCTGTCTGCAGCCTCACACAGGTATTTCATACAATATTATTACCATCAAAATATTATCATTCTACTATATGCAAAATACTACAAACAAAGGACAGCCTTGCATCTAAAATGAACACACTGGATTGTGAGTGGCACATAGTCCTCTATCTTGGACTCTGTTTAAGGCTTGACAGTTTGCGCACGGCAAAAAGAGGGTCAACGAAAGGGTACAGGTGCGGGTAGGGGGGGAAGCAGCAGCAAGAGAACATGAGCCCACTAATATGCTAAAGGTGGCTCTAAGTGCCGAGCACAACACCAAAACAACCTCTAATGCAGGGGGTGCTGGAGCTAGTATCTAATACACAAGGAATTGTTAGTTAGGACTTGAGAAATCAATGGTGCACTGAGAAGCAGTGAAGAGTGCGAGATTATAGCACCTGAATGGTTTCAGGACTGAACCAAATGCCAACCGAACGTTTGGTTGGTTGTGTCGGCAATCCAGTCAGTAATAAGAAGATAGTGTCACAAACAACAACTACATGCTTTAAGAGCCACATGGGACTCTGACAAAATATGAGGGAAGGATGAGGGGTATAAGTGAAGAGACAAGTACGAATGCGAACAAGGCTGAACGATGAGGATGACAAGTTTTTGGGAGTCAATGAAGACAGTTTCAATGGTTGAGACAGGTGCGAATGAGCTCTGAACTGTGGGGTATGAAAGCTGGTTTATTCCAGAGTTGTATGTAGGTTTTTATAGTAAACAGAGTCCCTAAGTATAATATCAAACACAAAATAAGAGTAAATATTGAATGGGTGCCAAGCCCTAGCGATCAGGGAAGATAAGAAGGTAGGTAAGATGTTCATATGGGTTCCAAAGGTGATAAGGTAAAAATTAATCAGCGATGGTGAAATCTTGAACATTCAGGATCCGTCACCCAAGTGTAGATAGTGGGAACAAGTGTTGGAGAATCAATGAAAATAAAGAAGACGTATCGTACAACCAGGGTGGCCAAGTAATGGTGCAAGATCGTGTTTGACCAACCATGTGGAAGTCGGGAAGATAAGCGATAAGGACCAACTGACTCACAGAAGACATCGGCCAACATAGAATACTGGCTCCAATCTTGTAAACACCTATCGTAATACTCTTATGCAGTCATAGTAAGTACGTGAAGTATGGGCAAACTGACCCAAGTGCTGCTAAACATCCTTTGGAGGGTTGTGGTTGGTCGGGTGAGGACCAACCATGTTCAGTAATAGTTGGTGTCTTTGGTACTTGTCTAGTGCTGTTCGGTATCCCCCCAAAGCTTCCCAAATACCTCCCTCGGACCCTGGCATGGGTACATGCTCATCACCGCACTCATCTTGTGTAAGCATGGGTGGCTAGCATTGGCAGTGGCAGTGAGAGAGCGCAAGCGCAAGCAAGGTGGGTGGTGGCAGTAAGAGAACACAAGCCTGCACTCGTCTTGTGCAAGCATGGGTGGCTAGAATTGGCAGTGGCAGCAAGAGGGTACAAGTGCAAGCAAGGTGAGCAGCAGCAGCAAGAGGATATAAGTGCAGGTAAGGTGAGCAGCTACAGCAAGAGAATACAAGCATGCACTCATCCTGTGCAAGCACAGGCAGTGAGGATCGGCAGCAGCAGTGAGAGAGCATGAGCGCAGGCAAGGTGGGTGGTGGTATTAAAAAAAGACAAGCCCACACTTATCTTGTGCAAGCATAGGTGGGATCAGCGTTAGCAGTGAGAGGGTACGAGTGCAGACAGGGTGGGCAGCAGCAGTAAGAGGATATGAGTGTAGGCAAGGTGGGCAGCGGCATTGAAAGAGGCCACACCTGCACTCATCTTGTGCAAGCACAGGTGGGATTAGTGTCAGCAGTGAGAGGATATGAGCACAGGCAAGGTGGGCAGTGGCATTGAAAGAGGCCACACTTGCACTCATCTTGAAGAGCACAGGTGGAGATCAGCAGCAGCAGCAGGAGGATATGAGTGCAAGAAGGGGTGGGCAGCAGCAGCAAGAGAATACATGCTCACACTTGTCTTGTGTGAGCATGGGTGCAGGGCATCGAGAGCTCTCATCTTGTGTGAGCACAAGTGGGGGATCGGCAGTGGTAGTGAGAGGGTATGGGCGCAGTCACAGGTGGGTGGTGGCATTGAGAGAAGATGAGACAAAATGAGTATGGCTAGGGGAAGTGAGCGGTGGTGAGAGCAAGAGGCAGAGCACAGCGTGTGCAATGACGATGCATTGACATGGCAATAGCATGTGCCGCTGCCACATCTTTGCTGCCCTGCTTGCTCTCCCCACCACTGTCCACCACCGCCTCTGCTTGTGCTCATCTTATCTTGCTGCCAATGCCATCCAGCGCCACCCCCTTTGCCCACACTCATCTTGTACGATGAGCATGTTTATGCCTCTTCTTGTCTTGCTATTGCCACTGTCCAACACTGCCTCTGTCTGTACTCGTTCAAGACAAGTGCATGCCTATCCTTCTCCCACCATCTCCACCTATGCTCATCTTGTATGACAAGCATGGGCACACCTCATTTTGTCTTGCTGCCATCACTGCCTAGCATTTCTGCCTGTTCTCATGCAAGACAAGCACAGCCTCACCTCATTTGGTCTTGCCACCACCGCCCACCACCACCACCTCTGCCCATGCTTGTCCTATTAGATGAGTGCACGCCTTCTCTTATACAATGAGTGCATGCCTCCTTTTGTATGATGAGCACATGCCTTCTCTTGTCTTGCTGCCACTGCCACATACCATCTCTGCCCATGTTTGTACAAGACGAGCATGGCCTTATCTCATCTGATCTTGCCATCTACCAACTTGGATCCTCTCGCTGCTGCCGCTGATCCCTGCCCATGCTTGCACAAGACAAGCTCGGGCTTGTCTTCTTTCAATGCCACCTCCCACCTGTGCCCATGCTCATACAAGACAAGTGCAGGCTCATGTGTAATTAGCATCTTTACCATAAGATCACTGGCTTGCATTCTAGTACTTTACAAGTATGCTACTGCCAGTTCTCAATTCCTGTTTATCATTCTGGATAGTTCTGAGTAATGTCTGAGTTCAGAATGCCCAGAGGCAATAGAAGCCCTCAGAACTCTCAGACAGAGATCAGACATCTCAGACCACCTAAGAGATCTGCCAATTTGCTGATGTCTTCTTCAAGAGGCTGGATTTTGCCATTTTCGGATGCTGCGACTTCATGTGAGCATTTTGAATCTCCAAGTAATAACGCACTGACTTGGTAATTTCGATGATTATTCTAGTTTCAATGCGGTTGCAAGGCTCATAGAGAAAGGCTACACGGACGGCGTTGCGAAAAAGGAAAAGAGGCATATTTTTATCCTCTTAAACTTCCGCTACTCCTGTGCCCTCAAAGATGCCGTCGGTACTACAGAGCTCGAATCGGGTTCCAGCATTCGCTATTCTGAGAGCGCTGTGGATCGGGCTGTCTGGCCCCAGGGTTTCATTGCTGCCGTGGACGACCGTGTCAAGTTCAACTAGGATTTTATATGCTTAGTTATGCCTCGACTCTGGTTACGTTCTAAATGTTTGTGGCGTGAAATTTGCGATCATGATGCCGTCAGAAACCCTGTAACATAGTTTGTACTTACTCGCGAATTGTATGAGAATCAGCACTTTTGTTGCTAGCAGCTTGACATTCTATCAAGGTTGTCTCTGAGTCTGAATTAACTGAAGAATATCAAAACGATCAATCTCCTTAGCACCGTCTTCAAGGGCGTAGCATACTGTGCGTCGTCGGGTCATGAGTCGCGAGTCGTGCTGACCGAGTGCGCGAACAGCAGTCATGTTCGCGCTGTTCTGTCTGTCGATGCCGAGCCTGTCGAGCGCGCGCATCGGGCGGTGGCTCGCGATGACGCTGTGGCCGTTCACGCTCGCGACGGCGTGCCTCGGCTTCCAGATCTGGTGGACGGTCACCGCGCTCGTCAGCCACCGCGCGTACCCGGGCGGGCCGGACGCGTGGATCTCGCAGCACGGTGCGGACGCGAAGAACGTGGTGTTGAATGTATTGTGAGTGCCGCATGGTATTCGTGTCCATGCGCGCGCGCCCGCACGGCGGTGCGAAAGCGGAGGCTGGAAGCATCAAGAGCCTCGTTGATTGTAGGTATGTCGTGCTGACGTGAACCGCGGACCTCGTCATTATGAGTCGCCGAGTTTGGGTCGCGAGGAGCGCTGGGAGCTCATTATTGGTTTTGTCAGGACAGACGTATCGCTCGTATGTCATATTCAACCACAAGCCTGCGGTCACCGTCCTGCCCTCTGAGATGTTCGTGGCCACAGTCGGTCAGTCCTCCTTTCCAGAGATGATGAGAAAAAGAGAGGTCGCTCACGACGCGTCCCGCAGTCACAGGCTCGCTGTCTCTCTACAACCTGACGCGCTCGCAGGTCGTCGAGCACGAGATCGCAAACTTTGCGATCACGTACCGGACAGTCTCGCTCTCGCTGAGCGTAATCCTGACCTCCCTGATCACCACGCGGCTTCTCGACATCCGGCGCGAGGTCGGGAAGCTGCTGTCGGAAGACACGGGCGGGCGCGGGCTGCGGTCATACACGTCGGTGGTCGCGATGCTGGTCGGGTCGGCATCGCTCGAGACGGTGACGGCGCTGGTGTACATATGCTTGTTGGGTGTAGGGAGACCGCTGCAGGACGTGTTTCTGCCGGTGCTGGGGCAGGTGCGTTGTCTGGCCAACGAGGGCATCTCATCGAGATGGGGATGCTACCAGGTATGAGTGTGATCTCACCGCTGTTGATCGTGTATCGGGTGTTCCGCGGTCAGACGTGGGAGAGGGAGACGACGCGGACGCTGATACAGCAGACGCACGAGCTTCCCGTGGCATTCAGCCCGAAGTACAAGCCCAAAGATTTCAGCTTCATCTCGCGGCCGGGCAGAGAGACGATCTCGGGAGGGGGGAGGTATGTGCGGTTTCATTGGACCTGGAGCGCACATCGGAGACGCTCCGAGCGGGCTATCCCAGAGAGCGAGCTCGCATCTACTCCGAAGGCTTACCTTACGTTCCACTCGCCACACCCGCCCTGTTCTTTCACCGACGTCGATCTGTGCATGGTCCCGCCTTGGTCGACAGGCCCGCAGCCGTAGTCGATTATTTCCTCGAGACTTCGCCTGTCAAGCCCTCCCACCAGCGCGCTGCAGCGCAACTCTGTGCATCAAGAATGGCAGTTCAGTACGACTTGCCTGGTATTCTGTCGTCGAGCTGATTTTCATACGGTCGTACGTATATGACGATGGGTGCACCTGCAGATATCGTGCACACGCCTAAGTCTCTAAGTTGATACATACGCGGCCCCTAGGCAGTCCCTAGGCGTTCGCCGCCGAACAGCAGGGCCCAGGCGATGAGAAATCATATGATGGCCATTATGTGGGCTCCAAACACTCATTCGCGTGAGTGTTCTCAGAGCAGCTCAAGAAAAGAAATGCAGAAACTGGGGTCGATGGGTGTCTGTGCAAAGTTCGTTTGCTGAGCATAGTGGGGGACCGTGCAAATCTGGCGAGGAAAGGGTGTGACATATCATGACAGTGAGGATGTGGATTATACTCAAAAAATCATGGATACTGACCTTCTCAAGGCAAGAACAGCCGAGGTCACTCATAGGGTGGTCGGGTTGGAAAAAAGAGGTGCATTGTCGTTGAGAGTTGTCGAGCGTCGGGACACGGCAGTGGCCGGTGGAACCAGGGAAGACCGGGGACCTGTCTTCCTTGCAACTCAAATGGCAGCAGCGGGCAGCAGACACTGCAGACAGCTGCAGACACATCCTGACACATCGACAACTCTTCGTCTGCGGCGGTAGACTTGTCGATCTCATCCATCTCCTGATCGTCAATTCCGACCGTGCAATGGAGCGGAGCATCTATGTCAGGCAGATTCACTAGGGTATGTTCCGCAGGAGCGCGACACCGGTCACTATTGTATGTTGCATGATGTACTCCGCAATAATAAAACACTTTGCGGTCTACATCAGAAAAAAGCTGAGCAAGAATGAAGGAGGATGTCTATTTGTGTGTGTTGTGCGACGCGTTGTCCAGCCTGACGCTCGCCGTCACAATCACCAGTTCAAACAGTGAGGATGCATCGACTAGGCGGTGTCGGCCTTGCTGCCTTCGACCGTCAGCAGCAGTCCCAGCGGTCCTTCGCCGCGCTCTCCACCACCCTCTCCCAATCCCAGCTCGACAACCTCCACACCCAGCTCGCCCAGTTCCGCGCCGCGCTCACCCACTTCGCCACGCACCGCCGCGCGGACATCCAGCGCGACCCCCGCTTCCGCCATGCGTTCCAGCAGATGTGCGCGACGATCGGCGTCGACCCCCTCGCGGGCCCGCGGCGCGGCGGCTGGTGGGAGGAGGCACTTGGGCTCGGCGACTGGCAGAGCGAGCTCGGTGTGCAGATCGTCGACGTGTGCGTCAGCACGCGCGAGCGCAACGGCGGCATCATCGAGATGGGTGAGCTCGTCCGCCTCGTAAGTAGGCTGCGCGGCGTCGACGGCGGCGCGGTCTCTGAGGAGGACGTCGTGCGCAGCATCAAGTCGTTGCAGCCGCTCGGCGCGGGATACGAGGTGATCGACTTCGGGGACGGGAGGAAGATGGTGCGGAGTGTAGTCAAGGAGCTCGATGAGGCTCAGATGGTCGTCCTCGCGCTCGCGCAGGAGCACGGTGGGCGGGTAGATGAGGATCTCTTGGTCTTGACGCAGGGATGGACACCGGAGCGTGCCAAGGCGACGTTGAGAAACATGCTTCTTCGAGATGGGACTTGTTGGGTGGATGATCAGGATGGTCCAGATGGAATGGGGCGTTCATACTGGGTTCCGTCCGCGATGCATTGGGATGAATGACACAATTTGCAGTAAGCCGCAGGTCAGTTTGATTCCTTGTTCATGAAGAGGCTGATCAGTATGTTATATTCAGTTCATTGTAGCAGACATGTATTATTGTATCATTAGCCTCCACGCATGCTATACATCAATCATGGGCGATTTCTCTCTATATAGCCCAATTTGCCTATTCAGCAGAGACTAGCAGACTAGAAACTCTGATCAAATCTCTGAAGGTCTGACGAGCTGCGTGGGCTTCGTCATCGAGACGGTGAATGGCTACACACAAAATGCTTCACGTCTCCAATAGCTGCAAGGGTCGGTTCTTCGCCTTGTTATTTTTATGATCTTGTGAACTGTATAACAGTATTCATGACCGACATGATTCCTCTACAAAGGCTACATACTCTCAAGTGAAGTGGGAGGGAGGAGGCGTGAGCGCCCCCGCCGCGCCACTAGGGTCACCAGGGTGAAGTCTGGAGAGAGGGTGCATCGTGGGCGACACCTCAGAGGAGGTAAGAAACTTGCTGCATCGTCTCATACGGCGCGGCAGAATCGTCAACTATTTACTAGGCACGGCATTCGATGACGCAGTCGGAGGGTCCGAGGATTTCAGATGATCTTATAATTAGTTGTGGCGATTCAAGCTTCAGGTGATAAAACGGGGACTTGGGAAGCTAGAGTGAAATTATTCTAGTCGTAAAGGGACCAATGATCACCCTTCAAAGCACACAGAGAATCAGGAAGAGCTGTTCATTTCATAAGTGTGAAGACGAGAACAAAGTAGACGAGTAACTTACCTGTGCTGCTGTCGTTGCTTAGCCTATCAAACTCTATACATGCGAGTTTCATGGCCCACAGTTGCCATGCTTCGGTGTAGTTCAAAGGCTCCTTGTAGCAGCATTGCTAGTTCGTCGCCGTATGAGGGAGTGAGATGGCGAAAAGCAAGGGGAAGGAAGTTGGTCCTCGCATGGTCGACGGAAAAGATTAGCCCGCCGAGCCTATGCGAAAGTTTCCCCAATGAAGGTCACCTATGCAGAGCGAAAGCGGTATGCCGGCCTTCTCCGATAAATTGACCGTCCGTCTATGTCTTCTGTAAGCGAGAAACTAAGGTAATTCATGTGAACACTTGACGTGAAGAGTGAAGAGCACTACTCACAGCATTGATATGCTCCTCAAGGAGGTCGACCGAGCTGTATGTCACGGAGGATATGCAACCCGAGAACATACGGTGCATGATAGGTCCTCCATTAATCGGCCCCGGTGCCGATGTGGGACTGGGGATCTGTTGGAGATGTTTGACGGCTAAGGCAATTTTGGGGAAGTCGTCTCTAGTACAATCTCGATCCCCGACGTGCTGCATCGCAATGTAGCCGACATTGTTGTGATAGAATGCAAGATAAACGATTGGAACTCGCACGTCGCTGTTGTTGCCCTCGTTTACCTGTTTCGCGAGAAAGTCCTGAGTGCGAGCCTCACTCATTCCCACTCCGTGCCCTCACTTGACGACAGCAGCATCGGAGCCATCAGCCTGGTGTATTGTGATGTTCGAGGGGCCTCCCAACCGTGTTTCAAGCATTAGAGTACTATGTTCTCAGGAGAAGGCAGCCATGCAGGAATACTGTCGTTCTTGAGAGATGGCACTATCGACTCTACCATCTGATTTAGAGAAGACAGAAAATTAGCTATACGAACAATGAGATCATAATTTCTAAGACGAACGGCTCCTGGTTTGTACCTAGAGTTTCGTGATGTTGCTGGCGGTATGGCCACGATCCGTGTCGCAACGCCTCAGTCAGGTCGGGGACAAGCGACGCATCTGATTGCAAAGCAGGACGCTCATCGACTTCGCACGAGGATGTCAAAGCCTTCATCGATATGATCATGTGCCAGAACATTCGAAACTTCGCCATGTCATGTCCTTTGCCGCCATCATCGAGTGAACTCACAACTGGGGAATCTCGCTCGGAAAGTCTCGAAGGAAACCTGGATTGCGATCACTGTTAGGACAACGAGCACGGAGACTCGACTAGGTGACACATGATTACGTGCAGGAGCAGCAGGCGCCCAAAGGCGGCGGCGTCGGCCATTCTCCATTCTCTCTGGATATTCGTATCTGGCCTCGACAGAGCTGTATTTTTGATCAATGTGGATGCTGTGTGGAAATCTACTTACGTCGTGGAGTCAATCGAGCCACCATCATCGCGATTGCGTCTCGACAGATGCCCGGGCAACTGGTGTACTCTGAAACACTTGCAGAATCGAAAACCCATCCGATGCTCCGGATTTGCAGGCCTGATCACCGCAGGAACCATCCCTGATTCGTGGAACCATCATTATACCAAGGGCCAGAGTGTGTCGCAGATCAGGCTCACTTCTACAGTGCCTCAATCGCGTTGCGTATAAATCCAGAGCACACTGATCCCGAAGGCCTGCCTGCCTTGGTTCATTGCCTGACCTGCGAGTTGAAGACGTTCGCCTAGGCAGACTTTGACCCGAATACCGTATAACGACGCTGCTCGTGGTCTCCATAGCGGCCCCTCCCTCTGTTCGTCTTCTATCTCCGATGAGATATCTGCATTTTCAGCGCAGGAGTAAGTATGGGCGTTGACAGGTAGCCTACATTCGCGACACACAGCCACCGATCAAGCCACACCCGCTGGCTTGGGCCGATGGATCCTGGGGAGCGAATCTCGAAACCGGAGGCAGCTGGGTTTTGTCGGCCATTTCTGGGCAGAGGAAAGGGTTCGCTCTGCTCTGCCTGACGGGTACAGACCTGACTCGGGAACGTACTCGAGGATGCTATATAACGGATTGCAGCGAGTCACAGCCTGCCTTTGTCGCGTCTCGGGCGTCTATGGATCCTTGGGCGTCCGGATGCGGATCTCATGGACCCCGCTCGCGGCTCAGGTCAACCTATGCCTATATGCTTAGTCCTAGTACACCTGTCCCTGTATGTGTGCCTGTGATTTGTACGGCTTTTCATCGACCCATGCGGCTGCACATATTCCCTCTGGCACACCTGCATTGCGCAGGACACGCGCGTGTGGGTTAACGAGAGGAGGGTCCTGTGCTTTCGTAGGACAGAGAGTACCTGTAGCCGTATTTTGGGGGTAAAAGGCGATGGTGTGCGGGTGGGGAAAGGACACTCTTCCGATCATGTCCAGTACGGGAGATTCTCAGCAGCTCACAAATACTACCAACGACGTATCCCTCGAAACGATCAACCTCCTCGGCACCCTCTTCGCGGGCGTGGCATACGGTGCGTCGTCGGTTGTTGTTTGCTCTCCCCGCGCCCGCGTCCGTCGTGAGTCGTGAGTCGTGCGCCGTGCTGACTGAGTGCGCGAACAGGAGTCGTGTTCGCGCTGTTCTGGCTGTCGATGCCGAGCCTGTCGAGCGCGCGCATCGGGCGGTGGCTCGCGATGACGCTGTGGCCGTTCACGCTCGCGACGGCGTGCCTCGGCTTCCAGATCTGGTGGACGGTCACCGCGCTCGTCGACCACCGCGCGTACCCGGGCGGGCCGGACGCGTGGATCTCGCAGCACGGTGCGGACGCGAAGAACATGGTGCTGAACGTATTGTGAGTACCGCACAGTATTCGTGTCCGCGCGGCGGTGCGAAAGCGGAGGCTGGAGGACTCAGGAGCATCGTTTATTATAGGTATGTCGTGCTGACGTGGACCGCGGACCTCGTCATCGTGAGTGTTTGGGTTTCGGTCGCAAGGAGCGCTGGGGGCTCATTATTGGTTTTGTCGGGACAGATGTATCGCTCGTATGTCATATTCAACCACAAGCTCGCGGTCGTCATACTGCCCTCTATAATGTTCGTGGCCACAGTCGGTCAGTCCTCCTTTCCAGAGATGATGAGAAAAAGAGAGGTCGCTCACGACGCGTCCCGCAGTCACAGGCTCGCTGTCTCTCTACAACCTGACGCGCTCGCAGGCCGCCGAGCACGAGATCGCGGACTTTGCAATCGCGTACCGGACAATCTCGCTCTCGCTGAACGTGATCCTGACCTTCCTGATCATCGCGCGGCTGCTCTACATCCGGCGCGAGGTCAGGAAGCTGCTTTCGGAGACGGCAGGCGGGCGCGGGCTGCGGTCGTACACGTCGGTGGTCGCAATGCTAGTCGAGTCGGCGTCGCTCGAGACGGCGACGGCGCTGGTGTACATATGCTTCGTGGGCGTAGGGAGCCCGCTGCAGGACGTGTTTCTGCCGGTGCTGGGGCAGGTGCAGGTGTGTTTTTCGGCGGCCCAACGAGGGCATCTCATCGGGACGGCGATGCTAAAAAGCATGCGTGTGCGTCCGCAGGTGATCTCGCCGCTGTTGATCGTGTATCGGGTGTTCCGCGGCCAGGCGTGGGAGCGGGAGACGCAGCGGACGTTAACGCAGCAGACGCACGAGCTGCCCGTGGCGTTCAGCCCGAAGTACAAGTCAGACAACCTCAGCTTCATCTCGCGGCCGGGGGGCGAGGGCGACCTCGGGAGCGCTGGCGACGCGAAGCCGCCTGCATCGCGCTCCGCCCGCTCGTCGCGTTCTCACGGGAAGGCCGAGTTTCGCGCGGTTTCGTTGGACCTGAAGCGCAATTCCGACAGCCCCTCCGAGCGGTCTGTGATAGAGAGCGAGCTCGCGACCGCCGTCGGGTCCGCGCCGAATCCGTACCGGACGTTCCACTCGCCGTACTCGTCGTGTTCTCTCACCGACGCCGATCTGTACACGGTCCCGCCGCTGTCGACGAGCCCGCGGCCACAGTCGGTTATTTCCTCGGGACTTCGCCTGTCGCGGCCGCCTAGCGCGCTGCATCGCAACTCTGTGCGCCGGGAATGGGGATTCAGTACGACTTGCCTTGTTTTCCGCCGACAATTGAATGCTAATTAATTTACCGTCGTAGGCCGATGATGGTAGGTGCACCTGGGAATATTGTGCACACACCTGCGGCTCTGGGTCGATACATACGCGGCCCCTAGGCGCTCGCCGCTGGACAGCAGGTCCCAGGCAACGAAGGACGGAGGCGGCACATACGAGGACACTTTTCTACGCGTGTGGTAGGCGATGCTGTACATAGCGCGCACTGTGGGTCCGAATGTGT
This sequence comes from Heterobasidion irregulare TC 32-1, assembly GCF_000320585.1. Lineage (NCBI taxonomy): Eukaryota > Fungi > Basidiomycota > Agaricomycetes > Russulales > Bondarzewiaceae > Heterobasidion > Heterobasidion irregulare. The sequence continues at coordinate 1,243,533 of NW_009258208.1, read as the reverse complement.
ATGCCGCTTGACGTTGTGGCGAGACGTGGCAGCTTGGAGTCTGGCAGGCGGGTGACCGAAAGCGGAGAGTGAACGACTCAACGCCAGAAATTGAAAGTCCGCGGTGTGTCCAAACTCCTCCGTTGCCTCCGACGGGCTACAGCCGAGCGATGAGCTACTATCCAGAGCACGTCTACTACCAGTCCACCCAGCACGACCCCCTCGCCCCCCTCGCCGCCGTCCCCAACGTCGTCCGCCGCTGCTCCGTCAAGGGCTGCAGCAAGCTCCTCCCAGATGCATACGCCCTCAAGATGTGCGACGCCTGTCGCGGCAGACATCGCATCTATGCGAACACGAAGCGCGCGAAGCGGAAGCAGGAGAAGGCCGCAGTCGGCGCCGCGCAGCCTATCCGTGCGTGCGATCCCCTTATCCGCTCCTTTCTTTGTCTGCACCGCCGTCCAACACCCTCTCTCCCACCCACAGCCTCTGCCCCCGTTTCGGACCTCGCACCCCCGCCGTTGACCCCGCCCTCTTCCACGCCAGAGGTGAGCATCTATGCTGGTCTGTTCGTTCGTCCTGTAAGAACATACCGGAACTCTCGGTGAGACGCCCGTATCGAGGCCCTCGCACAGCCCCCACGCCCACTCGCAGTGAAGGCTAGTAAAAAAAGAAACGCTGTCGCAGCCACAGTGCACATAGTCTGGAATTTGGGCCGGCTGGGTCTGGTAAAACCAGTCGCGTCCCTCGATGGGGTTGCCCATTACCAATTGGCCCACCAGGCATGATATTAGGCACCGATTCTCAAATCTCCCCTGACTCCGCCTCCAAATCTGTCCAAGCTCGCTTTGTGCTGATCACCGTGCTCGAAATAGCCCGCCGCCTCTTCGCGATCGCAGCTGCCCCACCAGCCATTCGAGACCCACGTGTGGTCCCCGGAGATCGACCCTCGTCTCTTCAGCTCCGCCTCCGAGCTCGCAGGCGCGCTCACCCTCCCGCCCCTCCACCCGTCCGCGACCTCCCTCACGGGCACCCTCACCGACATTCGCGGCCCTACGAAAGAAAGCGACGGGTCCACCGCCGCGCAGTCCCCGCTCGCTCTCGAGGCCATCCCGCCCCGCTATTGCTCCATTAAGGGCTGCAAGGCCATCATCGGCGGCGACTACTTTTACAAGATGTGCGTCCCGTGCCGCAGCCGCTACCGCGGGTACGGCACCACCAAGCGATCCAAGTGGAAAAAGGAGCGCGACGCGGCGCTCGCCGAGCTCGCGCATGCCAGGAAGATCGAGGATCAGAGGCGCGCAGACGCTGGACTCGATGTACGTGCTGTCTCCTCCCCCTTTCTTTCCTTTTTTTTTCATCTCGTTTCTTCTTCCTTCCTTTCGGGCGCTCACTCTCGAACGCTCACTGCAGCCGCTTGACGAGCTCCCTGCGTGCGAGCAGCGGGCCTGGGAGAGCAACGTCCTGCACGGCCTACCTCCGCCGGATCCTGCTGAGTACTCGCCCACGTCGCAGCTGCCCGTGCGCATGTGCACCGTGTCGCACTGCCATGCGATCCTGCCCGGCCACTACGAGTTCCGACGGTGCGTGCAGCACCGCCTGCAGAACAGGCACCACAGCAAGCTGAAGCGCGTGCGCGATAAGGAGGTCAAGGCGGTCCCGCTCATGAACGAGGGAGACGCTGGCGGAGAAGGAGAACGTGAGGGTGAGGGTGAAGAGGAGGGAGAGGACGAAGAGGAGGGAGAAGGCGAGAGTGTAGGCAAGAAGAGGAGAGCGGTGGAGCCGCTGTACACGCACGAGCCGCTGGATTTCGATCGCGAGCGGAAACACACACCGGACGAGGTAGGGAGCGCCCGTTTGCGTCGCAGCAGACTGATTTCTGACCATCTCTGCGCTTTTGACAGGCCGAAGGGTCTTCCGCGCACGCGTCGCCCTCGGGCATCCCGCCTCCCGCGCGAGGCATGCGGCGCACGAACCACGTCTGCTGCATCAAGTGGTGCCACAACCTTCTCGACCCGACCGTGCCCTGGAAGATGTGCGAGACCCACAGGGAGAAGGACCGCGTCGCGCGCAAGCGCAAGGCGGACCGCGACAGGGAGAAGAAGCTGTATGACGCGGAGGGCGGCGCGCGTGCGCAGCAGCAGCAGGGGATGATGACTTTCGTGATGGAGAGTGTGAGCGGGCGCGGGCGGGCAAGTGAAGATCAACGGCGGGCGGGGGAGGATACTGAGGAGGGGTCTGTGGGCGTGGGTGTTATGGCTCCGGCAGTGCCTGGCGAGCTGACGTCTGCCTTGTCGTCGTCGTCGTCATCGCCATCATCGTCGTCATTATCGTCGTCGTCGACGCTCTCGATTCAGTCCGCGGCGGACGCCATATTCATGGACCCACTCTTGCCGCCTCCCATCGCACAGCAGCTGAGCACCCAGTCTTCCCTCGCCTCGCCTCGCGAAGGTCCAGTCATCTCTGTCGCCGGGACATCGCCCACGAACGCGGGTGCGGCACCGCCGGAGGCTGTCACTGCTGCTGCCTCTAACGACGCGCAGACCGACGGGCGCGCAACGGACAGGGAGGAGCCACCGAAGAAGCTGCAGTGCGGGCCGTTTGGGCGCCCGCCAAAGGCCCTCAAGTACGCGAAGCTGTATGTGGATACGGTGACGGCGCCGTTGGTGAGTGCAGCGACGCGCAGTGTCGTGCCATCGAAAGATGTGTCTGCCCCAGCATCGTACGCGGCCACTCCTACTCCCATCCCCGCAGCGAACCGCCCCAGCGCGGTCTCCTCCACCACGACAACCACACCATCAGCACCGACACCAGCACCGGCACCGGCACCGGCACCGGCATCAGCACCGGCACCGGCATCAGCACCGGCACCGGCATCAGCACCGGCGCCAGCACCGGCACCAGCACCGGTGCCGACACCGGCACCGACACCGGCACAGGCATACACCCAGCCCCAGCGCCCGCTCGCGTACACGGACACCACGCCTGCCGGCGCCCCGCACATGCAGCCGCAGTTCCAAGTGCCGTACTACATGCCGCCGCCGTACAGCGTACCGTACGGCGTCGGCCAGCCGTCGTACTTCGCGCCCGTGGGGCTCTCGCCCGCGTACGCGGCGTACAGCCCGTTCGCGCCCCCGCCCCCGGCGTACCCAGCATATCAGCCGTCGGCGTTCACGAGCTCACCGTTTACGCGGCCGTACATGTACCCAGGCGCGCCCCCCGCGTCAATGTCAGAGTCGGGCGCGGGATCGGGCGCGGGCGCGGGGACGGCGCAGTGGCAGCCGTACGCGGCGAGCGCGCCGTTCGTGAACATGAACACGGACATGAACATGTACGACCCGACCGGACAGGTGCGTGCCTTTTCCTCCTCTTGTTCGCCGCGCGCGTTGGATTGACGGCGTCGGCGTCGGTGCAGCCGCCGAAGCCTGCGAAGAGAAAGCGGGGGCAGGCATCTGGAAGCTCGACGCCCGCGCCTCGTGGGCTGGCTCAGGACGCCGCGGCGCGAGGTGTGGCTCCAGCTACGGTCGAAGGCCACGTGCACAACACGGCGGTTAGTGTGCATGGTGCGTCTAAGAAAAACGACCTTTCGCCGACAGCCGACGCCGTCGGCGGAGTGGTGCATAAAGACCGGACTCGGACGACGGTAAGCGACCTTTCGCGCAGGGCAGCACACGCGAGATGCTAACGATGGCGACGTGCCCGGACGCAGCTGCGCGCGTGCGCGAGCGAAAGCTGCCGCAGGAAGATACTCGAAGCTGCAGGTGGAGCATTGTGCGAGCGCTGCAAGGCGCGGATCAGGAAGAAGCAGGAGCGGACGCGGCATCGGCTGCGGCTCGAGCCGCGGAAGATCGTGGCTGGGAAGGTGGCATCCTGACGGCAAGGCAGGGTCGAAGGAAGGAGGAAGAGAGAGAACACAACAGGAAAAGGAAGGGAAGGTTGCGCGTCGTCGGCGGGTTGCTGGGATCTGAGAGAAGAATTTATAAGGTCAGGTTATTGGGTTATCCGTCTGTTGTTTGTCCCCTCCCTGTTGTTGCCACGATTATCTCCACGCCCGAGTTTATGCTGTAGCTTTAGTAGTAGAGGTGGCTTGTCCCACCATCTGTCGTGAATGTATGAACTATTCTGACTCTTTCCATGTTGACTAGCATCAGCGCTGAATTTACGGGGCGGCGAGGTTTCAGATCAAGCAAGTCTCATCGTTCAGTAGTGCGTTCGACATCGATACTGTAGTTCTGCACGGCACGCATATGCGCTGCGGAGCATCTGTACTTCTACACTTGAAAAACATAGGTGCGAGACCCTTCTATCGTGATATATATGGAGCCGAAAAAGGTCCCTCACACTACACACGCTCAATCGTCGTCATCCTCCCAGCTTTCCGGCACGTTCGCGTCCACCTCTTTCCCCGCCACGCTCTCGCTCCCGCCGTCGACCACGCCAGCCCCCCCGCGCCCAGCGAGCGGAGCAGGCGCGGGCGGAGGCCCAGCCTTATCAGCCTTGTCTTGCGATGGCGGCGCGGGCGACGTGTGACTGCTGCGCGCCGCGGCGTCCACGCCCTCGGCAGCAGCAGCAGCGGCCAGGGCCCACGGCGTCGTCGAGCGGCTCGGGGTCACAGACGCTGAATGAGCGGGGCGCGCGACGACAGCCGTCCACCCGCGGCTCGCCGCGCCGCCAGACGTACTGGGCGCGCGGGGCTGCGGGGCCGGGCGCTGGGTGGCGGGCGTGCGGAGGTCGGCGAGCTTGCCGAGGGTGGTGGTGGAGAGGAGGGGGCTTGGGAGGCGCGTGTCAAGGCGGCGGATGAGCTGCACGCTGCGGTTGGGTTCTTGGTCGACCATCTGCGTGTCCATACGATAGACGGCTGCGAGCTGTGTGCGGCAGGCGTGGACGAGAGGGTCAGAAAGTGCATAAGGTGGGGGTAGAGAGGGGAGAAGAGAGGGAGAGACGCACGTCACGGACGAATTTCCTGCGGTCAGGAGGCATGCGCGGGAGAACCTGGACTTTCTTATCCGCCGCGACGAACCTGAACCGCGAAACGTCAGCCTCGCGAAACCACGACACCGATTCAAAAACGAAAAGCGACGCACTCCGCGAGCGTCTTCTCGACCAGCGCCACAAACTTCCCATTGGCACCAACGCGCGCAAACGCGACCAACTCCTCGCCATACACAATCTGCCGCTCCCCAATCCCACCACCGCTCCCCCCACCACTCCCTCCACCCCCACTCCCGCCGGCGCCCGCGCGATCCTTCGCCTCGGGCACGATCCCAAGTGCCTCCGCGAGCCGCGCATTGCGCTTCGCGACCGCGCATTCGTTCGTGCACCGGAGCTGCAGCTGCGGGCTCGCCTCGCGCCCCGCGGCGTTTGCAGCGCAGCGCCCGCACGCCACGGGCTGCTGGATACGCCCGCACGGGCACGCAACGGTCACGATCGCGCGGCACGGCTCGGTCTCCTGACACGTCGACGGCGCATGGCACGGCTGCGTGCAGGGATGGTGCGCGGGCGCGCTACACGCACACACGCGGGCAAGCAAACAACCAAAAGAAAAGCAAAGTCGAGTCAAGTCAGCGTCCACACCGCGAGGCGGAAAGACGGAGGGGAGACGCACCACAGCTTGCGCGGCTTCCCGCACACCTGCGCACACGGCCCGCACTCGCCGCCATGGCACAGCCGCTCGCACACATGGAACCCGCAGCCCAACAAACGCCCGCACGCGCCGCCGCAGCCGACGCGCTCGCGCGCCTGTGCGCACCGCACGTTGTCCACGCGACGCTTCCCGCACGCGCACAGCTTCGTCGTCAGGAACGGGCACGGCGGGCACCCGCCCGCGTCGTCCGCGTGGCACGCGTGCGGCGAGCGCGGGTGCCCGCACGCAGGCGGCGGCCGCGCGCACGGGTGCGGGCAGCGCAGGCGCGTGCCGCACGGGATCGGGGGGTCGAGGATCGTGAGGCCGCAGTGGCAGATCATCTATGCATGCGCGAAGCATCTCACCATGAAGCCCAGTCCAGTCTAGTTAGATGACAAGCACGCGACGCACCTCTTCGAACGAGCTCCGCAGACAGGACGGGCACGGGCCCTTGTGGTCCCGCTCCTCGCAGCGGTGGTTCCCGCACGCGAGCGGCTTCCCGCACACGAGGTCGCACTCATGCCAGCCCGCCTCGTCCACGATGTCCTGCGGCCCCGCCGCCCCGCCGCCGCCGCGCTTGCGGCTCTTGCCCTTGGCGGCGCCCGTGCCCGCGAGCGCCGCGAGGGGGCAGCACACGCGCGTGCACTGGTGGCGCCCGCACATGCGCAGCGCGCCGCAGGGCCTGTCGCACAGGATCTCTGGTGCGGGCGCGGTGCTGCCGACGGCGCTGCACGGGACATTGCGCGTCGTCGCGCCGCACCTGCACGGGCGCACGAGCGGGATGGAGCACGGGGGGCACGGGCCGGGGTGGCAGCGCGCGGCGCACGCGTGTGTGCAGCCCGCGAGGGGCTTGAGGCAGAGGGATGTGCAGGTCGGGACGGGGTCGGTGCAGGCTGCGCGGAGGAGGCGGGCTGCGGGGAGAGAGGGGGGGAAGAAGGGCGCAGAGGTGGGGTGGAGGGGGTGTTTACCGCAGGGGCAGTGGGTTGTGAGGGCTGGGGAGAGGGGGCAGGGGGGAGGGATGCGGGAGGGGGGATGGCAGGGCTGGGTGCACTGATGAACGGCGCAGGCGAAGGGTCTAGACAACACAGTTTCGTCGATTAAAGCCGTCCCCACCCGGATACGACGAGGATTCGGGCTGGAGGAAGAACGTACCGATCGCATGAATTGCCGCAATCAAAAGACCCGACCCACTGCTCCTCCTCCTCCTCGCCGTCTCCGCGCACCACCGCGCACGCCTTCTTCTCTCCCTCCCCGCACGCAAGCCTCTTCTCCACCTTCCCACACCAGCACCGCGCCGCCTCGGTCACTGCGCACGGCGGACATGCGCCGGGATGGCACGGCTCTGCACAGACGTGGTTCCCGCAGGCGAGCCGCTTTTCGCACGCGCGGCCGCAGGAGAGGTCCGCTCGCGCGGCGTCGGCGGTCGAAGACAGGGACGGGGACGTGTGTGAGCACCGGAAGGAGACCGTCTGCTTGCCGCAATGGCACGGGCGCTGCGTCGTCACCTGGCAGGGCGGGCACGGGCCCGGATGGCACGCGAGTGCGCAGGGGTGCCCGCACGCGCGCGGGCGCGAGCAGGGGCTCGCGCAGGAGTGAGGCGTCGAGAGGCGCGGGGGCTTTGGGTCCTGGGTGGAGCCGCAGAAGCACCTGCCGGACGCGGGTCAGGGCTATCGTGAGCAGGTTCAGAGAAGGGACCGGGCGCACCAGTAGCAATGCGGGACAGTCTCGCGCTTGAACTGGCATCCGGGGCAGCGCCAGTCACCCTTCCTGCCGCTCTCGCCGCGCGCACGCCAGGCATCCTCGATGTCCTTGACGCTCTTCGCAGCCCACGAGCGGACGCACTTGAGGTGGAAGGTCGTCCAGCAGCACTGCACGCGCTCCTGCTCGTGCTCGTGCTCGTGGCCGGCGGGGGGCGCGGCGTCAGGGTCGTGCGGGACGAAGGCAGGAGAGCAGGACCAGGTCGGCTGGGCGGGGACGATCGCGTTGAAGCAGATGGGGCAGTCGGGGTAGGGCGGGGTGCACAGCGCGCGGGTGAGGTTGGACGTGAGGTCGTCCGGCTCGGGTCTAGCGGGCCTCTTACCGGCGTTATTTGGCTTGCGCGCGCGGTTGGCATGGGCGTTGGGGTTGAGGGTGCGGTTGTGCGCGTGCGCGTGATCGGGGTCGTGGGCGTGGGGCACGCGGTCGCGCCGGGGGGCGACGGCGGAGGGATCTGCGTCTGAGGCTGGGGGCTCTGCGGAGGACGCGGGTAGGGTGAGCCCGGCGTTGAATTTTGCGCGGCGTTTGTTCGTGCGGGGCGCGGGGGGCTGGGGGCCATCGGCACTGGACGAGAGCGCAGTGGAGGCCGTGTCTGTCCCGGGAGACGCGGACGCGGGTGGGGGGCGCTGAGACCGGCCTGCACGCGGGCGTATCGGTCTGTTCAGTTGTCCGGCAGAGGGGACGCGCGCGGGCGGGGCACCGTCGCCAACGGCAGAGGGTGCGGGGGTGCTCGGAGGCTGTCTGTTGGAGTCGCCTCTGTCTCTCGGCCTGATATTGTTATTTCTGCGAGTGTGGTGCCGCTGTTGGAGTGTGTCTGCACCTACGCCAGCATCGCCGGCACTGCGAGGGGCGTCACTATCCCGCCATGAATCGCCGGTAGCAGCAGGCCGGCTGCGTCTGTTGGGATCCGGCAAGCGGTTTGCGGTCGAGTTTTGTGGGAGTTGTTGGGACAATGGCACTAATACGTCTGTCTGGGGTGCAGATTGGGGCTGGAGAGCAGAGGCCATGGAAAGGGGAGGAGGAGGAGGAGAGTGAGCGGGTTTGGAGTGAGCGCAGGGCTGAAATAAGTCGGTCGATGAGTCAGCTGCGTGTGCGAGTCACGGCGGGTCACGGTGAGGGAGCCGTGAGTCACGCCTCCGACGGCTTCAGCCTGCCCTCCTACACCGACTCTCCTCGCAACCAACAGCATCCAACTCGCACACAACCGAGCACTGTGCAGCAGCAGCAAGTCCACGAGGCATCATGGCGACCGCCTACTACGAGTTCTATCGTGGCTCCTCGTGCGTCTCTCTCTCTCTCTCTTCCAGGCACACACACCCCGCCTTGCTCTCCCGATGTGTCCTGCGATCCACGCTTCTCGAATCACTTCTCACTTGCCTCGTCGTCGCGTCGTACTGCAGGATCGGAATGGCCCTGACGGATTCCCTCGACGAGCTCATCACGAGCGGCGCGATCACGCCTCAGCTGGCCATGAAGGTGTTGCAGCAGGTGAGTAATACTGAGTACTTCGGGGTGCTCGATCGGCACGGCATCCTCGTTGGTGCCGTGGTAGCCTCTGCGCTCTGCTGCGGTAATCAGACGGGCGGGCGGGCGAACGAACGACGCTGATTGACTTCCACGCTCCCTCCGTCCGCCTCATCGCCAATCGCCCCGCAGTTTGATAAATCGCTCGCGGACACGATGGTGAAGCAGGTCAAGACGAAGACGACGCTCAAGGTACCGTCCGCCCCGCGTCTCCCGCGCGCCGCTCACCCGTTTCCTTTTCCAACCCTTCTTGTGTCTCCTCTGTCCCTTGCCCGTCCACCGCTCTGTCCGCACGCGCGCAGGGCCACCTGCACACGTACCGGCTGTGCGACGACGTGTGGACGTTCATCGTCAAGGACGCGTCTTTCAAGATGGAGTCCAACGAGATGGTCAGCGCGCCGAAGATCAAGATCATCGCGTGCAAGAACGGGGACGCGATCGAAGCAGGGAAGAAGTAGCGCCGCCGCTGCCGCCGCATGTGCTTTCGACTCGTTTCTGCACTGCGGGAGGGCGCGGGCGCGGGCTGTCGAGCGTCGATATACGATAGTAGAGAGCGCCCAAGCTATAGGATTCGCGCACGGCGGCGGCAGCTGTGTCTCTGGGGCGAGCGCCGAGCTGTGTGCAGTGTGTTTTTGCGGAGCCTCTCGCCGATTGTATTGTATTTCCACGACTGCGTCTAATATATATTCTGCGAGTCGAGTTGGCCTTCAAGCGCTGACAGACATCTGCGAGTTGCTTACGTACTCAAGTGGCCTCTGTCTTCGCACGACGACCACGACGTCGACCTCGACGACGACTACGACGACGACGACAGCCATGCCCGACCCGCCGCCCCTCCCGCTCCCCGAGCCCCCCACAGCCTCCACCCTCGCCTCCGCACGTGCCGACCTCGCAGCCACGCACGCAGCCCTCGCCATACTCACCGCCAAGGTCTCCGCCGCCGAGTCCGACCTCGCCCGCCTCGTCGCCGTCGCTCGCGCCTCCATCGTCGACCTCGACGCCCAGCGCGCCGCTCTCGAGCTCCGCGCCGCCCACGCCCGTGCGTACGTCGCCCCCGTGCGCCGCCTTCCCCAGGAGCTCCTGCGCCAGGTGTTCCTCATGAACTGGGAGGAGTACCCCTGCTGCGGCTGGGTCCTCGCAGCCGTATGCACCACCTGGAGACGCCTTGCACTCTCGATGCCCGTTATTTGGTCGAAGGTGCGTCGACGCTCCCGCGCAGGCTCTTTCCCTCTCGCCGTCCTCGGCTGCAGGCACGCCTTGTCTTTTGCGATTTGCAGTGACGATAGAAAGTTGTATTGCGACACTGGCATCTCACAGGCGTCCAGGAATTCTCTTTTCGTGGGCATACTTGAGGGGTTTTTTGAGCATTTCCAAAGACACTCGCACTCTCGTCGAGTAGCATAGCCCCTGCAGCGTGTTCGGAACATCGGACGGCGCCAGACTCTATATCACCCCGTCTGGGCAGCCTCTCTCCCACGTCTCTTCATACTCGGGTGCACCGCCAGCCCTACAATAGCTCCGAGCCACCCACCTTCCATCTTTAAATACCCACCCTTCTCGAACAGGGGCATCCCCAAACGTGACCCCGCGCAGACACCCACGCTGACGCTGACGTCCCCCGCCCTAGATCCGCCTCGTCACCTCTCCCACCGCCTCCGCCGACACCATCCGCCTCTGGCTCGAACGCGCCGGCCCCCGCGTCCCGCTCGACATCGAGATCTTCCTCCAAGTCTCCCCCGCCACCAGCGCCCTCGCCAACGGCGCCCTCGCGCGCCCGCGCATTCGCGCCGGCTCCCCATGGACTTTCCCCGGCACCACGACCTCCCTCTTCGGCGGCGGCGGCGGCATCGCGGCCGCCACCGCCGCAGCTGCCGCGCAGCTCGTCGCGTCGCTCGCGCCCCCGAACACGGCCGCGTCCATCCAGATCATCCAAGGCGGCGGCCCGGGCACACCGATCTTCCTCCCCGCGCCGCCGCCACCGCCACCGCCCGCTAACGGCACCACGGGCGCGTTTGACCTGTGGGGCCCGCTGCCGGCGGCCGTGTCGGTCTCCGCTGCCCCGCACCCCGCGCACGAGGTCGGGCTGCTTCCCCCGCCGTCTGCGTCCGTCCCGCCGTCTGCATTTGCGTCGACGTCGGCTGCGAGCTCCGCGCAGGTGGCGGCACAGGCAGCGGCACAGGCGGCGGCGGCTGCTCAGGCGCAGCTGGCGCGCGCGAGTACACATTGGGGACACATCGCGATGTTCTATCTCGTTGAGCAGATGGCGCGGTGGGAGCGCTTCGTGTTCCGCTTCGATCGGCAGTTCCAGTCTGCGGCCGCGCTCAAGAGCATCATGGGTGCGTCTCCGTCCCGCATTTTCGGGGCGTCTGCGTCCGTGTTTGGCTGATATCGTGCGTGTGTGCAGGGAACGCGCCGCTGCTGAAAGAGTTTGAGGTCTCGTGCGCGGAGCCGATCTTCTACGGCGACTGGCAGTGGCTCCCGAGCGCAAACCCGCAGGTGCAGCCCGCGCTCCCCGCACTGCAGGCCCTCACGCTCCAATACACCCCCTTCAAATGGACCTCGCCCATGCTCCTCCGCTCCAACCTCCGGCGCCTGCACCTCCGCGCGCTCCCGACACAAACAACGCCGCTCGACCGCGTACTCCACATCGTCGCGCACAACCCGCTCCTGGAGGACCTCACGCTCCACTTCCCAGGCCTCGCCGCGCCCGTGCTCCCGCTCGCGCCGACGCCGCTCCGTGCGCTCACCGCGCTCAGCGTCGGCGGGCACTACCTCATGGCCGCGCTCGTCGACGCGCTCGCGGCGCCCGCGCTGGAGCGCCTCGCGCTCGACATCGACGCGCGCGAGCCGCTCGAGGACTGCATCTCCGGCCTCCTCGCGCGCTCGCAGCACCCGCCGCTGCGCGCGCTCTCGATCGCGTACGGCGGCGCCGGCGGGCTCGGCGGGGGCGGGGGCGGAGGAGGAGGCGGGTTCGGCACGTTGGGCGGCGCCGGCACGGCGTATTTCTACGGCAACGCGAGCGTCGTGAGCTCGTGGGCGTTCCTTGGCGAGCTGAGCCACTTGCGCGCGCTGCACGTCGGCAGCGCGCCGCTCGATCCGCTGCTGAGCGCGCTCGGGGTGCCGGACGACGAGGGCGCGCCGGGCGCCGGTGGCGGTGGCGGAGGAGGAGGCGCGGGTGGAGGAGTGGGAGCGGATGGGGGAGCGGCGGGGGGGTGGGCGTGTCCGTTTTTGGAGCACCTGGCGCTCAAGGCGTGCCCTGCGCACTCGGACGCGGTGGCAAAGCTCGTGCAGATGGTGGAGGGTCGGAACCCCGACGAGGGCGCGCTCGGGTCGGCAGCGGACGGCGGCGGTGCCAATGGTGGTGCTAATGGTGCTAATGGTGGTGGTGGAGGCGGAGGGGGCGCGGTGGCGCGGCTGCGGCGGCTGGAGATGTACGAGTGTGCGGCGGTGGGGCCGGACGTGGTGGAGTGGATGCGGAGGCGGGTGGAAGAGGTGGTGTGCGTCGAGCCGCCGGCAGAGCGGTGTAGCTATCCGGTCGTGTGCGCGTGGCCGTGAGCGTGTGTTCGTGCGCGCGCGTCGGTCTCTCTTTTTTTTTACTGTCGGTCGGCCTGCCCGCTGTCTGTTTCCACTTCGCGTTCGCGTCCTGTCGTCGCTGTCGATTTCCTTTCGTTCGCTTGTCTTGGCCGCACGCGCGTCGCCCGGGCTGTTATGTTGTAACGTACGTACCGCGTATCCTCACCTCTGTTATCTCTGTTGTCCTCGTCGGTCCTCCCTCCGCGCCTCGTGCGTTTTCTTGTGTATTATATAGATGGTCGCTTACTGACTGTGGATAGGACAGGGTTTTTTTTTTTGTTCGAACTTTCCTTTTCTTTCTGCTGGAATGGAGGCTGCGAACGTGCGGCACTACGAGTATGTGGGTCCGTGTGGGCGTGGGCGTGAGACTTGGCCACGAGCGGGTCCCGCGGCCCGGTTTGACCGGCGTTCCTCGCTCGATCCAACCTTGGAGAGACCCACCAGGACCTACCCTGACGTACCCCGCCGTTTCGTCACGAATGATTCACAGTCTATTGAGGATATTTAGCTAGCCTCAACGCAAAACCCCAGGCCTTGAGCTATTGCCAACGCTGCAGCATGCAGCATGCGCCGTGCAGTAGGCCATCCTGGGCGGAATATCCAGCTAGTCATCGACTCATCGCGTCACGTCGGAGGTGCTGAGTCCTGATGCCGCTGCGACGCTTGAATATCGCTCGACGTTCGAGCGCCGTAGGACTATAGTACGCTTGATTGCTTGGGATAGCGTCGGTACGTATGGACGGTATTTTTGGAACGCGTGTAGGCTCACCGGATATGTGCAGGAGCCAGGGCGCGTCGGATACCGTGATGGCGGTTTGGATGTGCGTACCGTGTAGATCGTAGTATATGCTGGTATATGGCGACCTGGCCTGACGTGCCACTTCTTAGTTGACGTCGGTGTGCACTGCGCCCGACAGGCATGAAGAATGACGGATTCGCGGAATCGGATGTTAATTCGCAACCGGATTGGGTTATGGGGTTTTCTATTAGGGCCTGCGGGCGGGCAGGATCTACCAGCGGGTGGGGCGAGAGGTTGTCTGGGATAGCACGTCTGTCAACCTAGATTCGTTGGCATACTACACTGCCAGCGACGGTGTATCCCTCACGATGATATCGCGACTCGTGCTCAACTTCAACGATGCGTCGTCGTCGTTGGCTTCAATTAGTGCGGGACCACAGAGTCAGCCTGCTGCATCCCATACAATGCGAGTTCTCGCAGATTCAGAGATCGTACAATGCGCTGACGGAGTCTATTTTTGCACGCCGTGCATGTTCTGCTCGGAATTCAGCGATCGGCTGAGTGACGTGAACCATTAGCGATGCTAGGCGATGCTGCCTCCCCCATGATCCACAGGGCCATCTCCACGGCCACCTGACTCCGCAACGAAGCGGCCGTTCCGGTGCAAAATGATTGCAATGCCAGTCAGATCCCGGAATGCTGTACAGAGAGGGCTCCGAGCCTAGCTTCGTGAGATCTTCGCGCAGACGCCAGAGGCTCGTGCGTGAGAGGATCGATGCCGTCTTATTGAATGTCGTGCCTCTGCGAGACGGTTCTAAGCACCGAGAAGAGGCGCTGCCTGGTGACTCGGAATTGGTGCCCGTAGCAATTCCGCATGGCGGTACTGTCGATCTTTTCATCTGCGCAGGAAGACCGGCCACGCAGCTTCTGCTCAATCAAATCCGAAAGCTGGCTATCTTATAATGCCTCCAGATTCGGCGTAGCTCGAGGTCTCAAATCTGCTCAAGTCCCATGTCTTTCAGCGCGAACATTCAGGGGGTGTAAGCTCATTCCAGCATTAAAAATTCTTCTGAGGATCAAGCTCAGTGGTTCCGATTCTGCAGCGCTCTCAACGACTATCTGGAACTTGTCGCAGTCGGTAGGCTCCATTCTGAAGCGGAACTTCGAGGCTCGACTTCTGACATGACGCTGTTACCAGTCGTCCTATACTATGACCATATCATCACGCTCTCCATGGAGATCGCGCGCATTTGGTCCCGCCCCCTCTCTAAGCCAGCTCTCTGGTTTTTTTTGAACCGTTACTTGCCCTTCTTTGGGCATATTGTCGTCGTCGTTTTCATCTTGGGAGGAGTCACCCCCGACGACACAAGGTGTGTCCTCGAGTTAACACATGTAAATGTCCAGGTGTATATCGTATTGCTACAGCTGTCAGGCATATGTCTTATTCCACCAGTTCATGCTCATCTTCAATCAGGTGGTGGTAGCCGGTAAGTGCAGTTCGTTATTGTTGCTTTTATATATTGACGATGCACCCTGTTAATGCTCAGTCCTGCTGATCCTGCGCACATATGCATTCTATGGCAAATCGCGCAGCATCCTCGCTGCCCTTTCTTTGATTCTTCTCGCAGCAATAATCCTTGCCTGCGTGCGTTCTTTCTCCTTGAGATATCAACTTGAGTGCATTCTGAAACTCCGGAGCGGGTAGTGGACTTCAATCACACATAATATCAGCATCGTGGTATCTGGAAATCCAATACGTGGGTGTCACAGTGGCCTTTCATATGAAAGGTAGGCTTTCAAGACGGCGGGTGTTTCCGTCTACTAACCTTATCCTTCATTATACAGTGGTGTCTGTGAGTAATTAGTCAGAATGTCTGGTCACTCAGGAATGTCGTTGAGATTTACTGCATGCAGATATCGCGATTGCATGGGAAGCACAGGCTGTGTTCGACGTGGTCGTATTCGCACTCACTCTTTACAAGTCCTACCAACATCAACGGGACCTTGAGTGTTCCCTTGGGTCAAAAGAGGCAGGGTCAGGAAAGGTCGGTTTAGTGGAGCTGTTCATTCGTGACGGTACGTTATATTGCCTCGATCAACTTTGATACCTATTAGCTTACCGTGAATACAGGAGCAGTGTACTTCGGGTAACCCTCGCAACGCCTATACCGTACAGGTTTTTGATGCTGATAGTATTGAATTATACAGGGTGATGGCATTCGTAAACGTCGTCAACGTTTTGACATTCTATGTAAGTGAATTAGACCTTGCTCCTCACAAATCATGCCTGACTGACGACACATGTAGTTAACAGCAGTGCGTTTAACAGTCGCGATTACATCATTGTGAAATCAACCTGTTTGTCACAGGATATATTGCGCGGGTTCTTGTCGACATTTGCCAGCTGGTGAGTATAGTCCTGCGAGAACCGCTAGTAAGATCTACCCACATACTCACAAATCAACCACACCAATAGTATCTCCATCACAATGATGTCGAGACTGATACTGAACTTGCACGATGCCTCCTCGCTCCTGCCCTCTACTCACCGAGCGACGCAATCGATGGCCTTTGCGTCCATACATGGCCCTGTTAACTCTGATATGCTTCCGAGTCTGAGGTCAGCGGATGCGGACGATGATCAGGATGACGATGAGATTCAAGAGGTCGAGCGAAGTCACTCCGAGAGGCCGCCTGCAAATGGACTTGATCAGGCATGACGATCGAATGGCGGTGCGGCTGATAAAATATATGGGGCAAGAGCTTGATTGAGCGAGATCACCAAGAGGCGTGGGCACCTAAAAACAATGTACTTTAGGGACGATTCACATGGACCTTACAGCTTCAAGCTTGAAGCCTGATATCCATAAATTTTTCTTCCTTATTGTTCTACTAATATATGTCTATGACCTATTCAGCCTCCCTGTATCGCGACTTCCCCCATGCGCGAATCGGTCATTGCTTTGCCCTGACACTTATTGCGTGCTTAGAATTGGATATCCATCGAAGTACGACATAAGGCAGCCGAGCGGCAATGAAATAATGGTCATCCTACATGTCGGGGAGATGACACCAATAGCTTCGGCCCACGCTTGAGTTCAATGTACAGTTTTGAATGAATACCTTCTACTCGCACACGTGTTACGGAGGGTTCGCGGCTGTTCATGGAGAGTCCACCCACAAAAAAGCAGTTGCTGTCCGACATTGCTACTCTCCCTCATTTCCCTCTGGCAATTTTTTTCCGAATCTATGGTTATGACCACTTTTCCCTTGCCTGTCGAAGGAATGGCCAACGCCTACAGGCTACACAGACAGCGCGTGCCCTTCGCTCTAGCCTCAGTCGGAGGTAATTGGGGACATTGACCTGTTGAACGGCCGCTGCCGGCGGGGAAACAAATAGCGGCCCGCTGTCTGCCTTCTGGTGCTTTGACACCAGCCTCTTCCAGTCTCCGACGACACCGCCAATGAATCTCATTCTTTTCGCTTCCAGGGAATTCGTTAGCCCTGGTAATCGAGACGTTTAACGCTCATATGGTGGCAATGTTGGGTCTCAAGGATCACGGAAAGAGGCAACTTGTTTTCAGATCTTATCAGCTAGAGCAAACTCAGAAGCAGTCATTATGTGCACGCAGGACACCTTCACTACAGCTCGCTGAAGCACGGTACTGCTCCTTGTACGTCCATATAGACCATGACAGATAGTTGCATAGGAGATAAATTCGAGCCCAAAGAACACCCCAGTATGCTGACTGCATCAATCATCTCCGGCAAATGGAGTGAGCGTGATAGCGCAAAGTATCTCATCTATCTGGCATAATTCGGGCTGACCTCGGCTAATCAGACGAGGAACTTGAGGGGACAGAGAGTCTGATCCTTCTAGATTTCTCTATATTCTTCCGTCAAACCATTCATCATACCTTTGAGACCTCACCGAAGCGTGGTGTTCCGATTCACTTCCGCGCATAGTCCTGCCGACCGTGCAATGATAGAGAAGATCGCACGATCGTAGCCCATGATGATCGTCCCTTTTCCAAGAACTTTACAGGTGCGTTTCGTACTATCGTCCCTTTTCCAAGAACTTTACAGGTGCGTTTCGTACTGCCCTTTTCTGTGGTAGTTGTGCTGAAAACCTGTCTAAACTGCTGTTTATAGTGATCTATGTGTCGCTCATTGAACCATCCTGTAATAGTCGAAACTAGATATAATTTGGGGCGACTGCCTTTACGGTTTACTCTTCCGATGTGCAGGTCTCACAGATCCTCGATTACCATAGCGTCTCAGGTTTTGACATGCTGTTCTCCGCTACTTCCTTCGGCCGGTTCTAACCTTTTGAGACGTGCAGGTCAGTAACTCCTATCTCGGTGCTTGAGGCTGTTTGAATGCGGAGCTGACTCGAGTTGGTACAGCAATGTACTTTGATCACCCGGAGCCACTTTCACAGTGATCCTTTCCGGTGAATTGATTGGATATGATCCCCCTTTTTTTGAGACTGTGTATCAGGCTCTGCATACACAGATCGCTATATCGCGCCTAATTTTTCGCTTCTTTGCTTACTGCCCTCCGCACTTTGCCGAATTTGGAGGCCCGTAAGCTCTTCTCTCGGCTTCCACTTCCATTACATTGCGAGTGTCTGGAGATCCCTTCTAACTGCACATTTGATGGGTCCTCTTTAATAACAGGTCGGAGAGTCTCTCCACTCTTCACACTCCTCTCCTTGCAATCGATGCCTTCAAATTCGGATATCAAGGCCATGTACGCCGCCCTCGTGCCTGCGAGCCTATCGTTATTTTCGAAGAACACATGCTGACTCTATGACTGCACCATCCAGTACGCTCCATGGATACTTGGAGCTTGTCGCCGTCGGCACGTCCTTTCTTGCCCCGTCAACGGTAGGAAGCTAATTTTCAATGGCTCTCACTAGTGATTCTCTACTACGATCACCTCATCACTCTCCCCGCCGAGGTCTCGCGGATATGGTCTCGCGCGCGCTCAAAACCAGCTCTGTGGTTTTTTCTGAACCGTTATGTGCCTTTCCTTGCACACATCATAGTTGTGGTGTTCACGTTAGCGGATATGACGCCTAGCGACAAGGTGACGGCTACTCATCTGCGATGACAGTTTGGTAGGGCTGACAGGTCTATTTCATTTCTTGATTGACAGAGGTACGCCAAGGACTTTTGCTCGCTATATCATCAATAGCTGATGCGATGCATCTAAGCTGTAAAATGTATGGGCTGTTCCACCAGCTTTTGTTGGTCTTCAATCAAACCGTCGTCGCCAGTATGTCCTGCTCATGAAATTCATCTTTTCTTCTCACAAACTTGAGTTAACTCTCAGCTCTGCTTGGACTACGAACCTTTGCATTTTTTGGGAAATCCCTGGTGGTTCTTGCTGTGCTCTGTGCTCTCGGCGCAGCATCGGTGATATTGGGATGCGTACGTGTTCGTTTAATTTAACTTCAGATACATGATCCGCTGATGGTTTGTGTTTGATGTAAACAAGTAGTTATTCTTGATCAAGCAGCATAACACTGTGATTACTGGGGAGCCCCTACATGGCTGCCATACTGGCCTGTCATTTATGAGGTTTGTTCTCTGGGCTACACTTAGGGGCTTCATCTGAATCACGTTTCTCTTGCGACATCTCAACCTTAGCGGCATCCGTATGTTTTCTGTTCTCATCTCATTTGGCACTAGAGCGTTTCATCGACCCTTTCCACATCGATTTAGAGATTGCTGTGCCGTGGGAGGGACAGTTTCTATTCGATGTAACAGTTTTCGGATTGACCGTCTACAAGTCATTCCAACATCGCAGCGAGTCCGAGTGGGCCCGTGGCAAGAGATCGTGGTCAAATCTAGGTTTGATGGAGCTCATCTTTCGGGATGGTGCATCACCTACCTCTGTACACCATTTGTGATTTGCTGACCAGCGGGAACAGGTGCGATATACTTTGGGTAGGTTCTATTGGTTCTCTTCGCGCAAGTCTCATTACAAGCACACACGATATCACAGGGTGATGGCACTGGTGAATCTCGCGAACATATTCACTTTCTACGTATGTCCATTCATCTGCCTTCATTGCTTTATTTTAATAATCTGAAATGTCATGCACCAGTTAACATCGGTACCCCAATCATTTGTCCTAATGCATGCATACTGCGCGCTGATTTGTGCTATTCAGGACCCACTGCGAGGCGTCCTTTCTACCTTCGCCAGCTGGTGAGCCCGCCAATTCCTCAAGACAGATTTCGTTAACCATAAGCCTTGATACCCTTCGTCCTCAATCCTTCTAGCGTTTCTATCACGATGATGTCGCGCCTGATCTTGAATTTGCATGATGCGGCTTCGCTGCTGCCATCCACTCGCGCCACGACAGTCCCGATGGCTTTCGCTCCTCCAAGGAATCTGGCCGCCACCACGACAGGATTTATGGAAGAATCAACATCAGCGGCGGTCGGCACTGGGACTCTGGGCGTAGAGGAGGATGAACGTGCCATCGAAATACAAGAAATAGATCACGGGGAGGGGCCATCGCGACTGGACTGGAACAATCTGCATGCATAGCATTGCTCGCAAATTAAGGACTATAGTCATTATATACATCTGGGGTTCTCGTGGAGTCGTTGCTTGGTTCTCCGTATTCGCATCAACATCTGTCAGGATCAATGCAGCGATTCTGGTCACCGTCTGGTGGGCTCGTGCAGTGAAGCACGCATGAGAACGGCTGAATACACCTTTCTATCTCGAATACGAAATATAACGACCGATACTCCGTCATGAACGATGGGACTCCTGAATCTTGGTGGATATTAGGCTTGTGACAATCCAGATGCGATCCTGCGAGGCCGCCGAGAGGTCGCGAGCACTGACTCAGCGGAGTAGGTCCAGAGGGCTGTTTGCGTTAGTTTGTAGCCGATCAATGCTCCTGCCTTTGCCATGACGCTTTTCGTGCACGACATTTCAACTGAACGTTCTTTCGTGTTTCTGTATTATCTTTAGAACGACCCTGACCGTCTTTTGGCCTCCAAACTTGATGTGTTGAGTTAATCCCTGATTTAGGCTCCCTTTCATCAATCATGTCACCTCGAGAATCACTCACTATCTCGACTCTCGAAACCTCCATCCGCCTTAGATCCTATGCTGGTATATTACATCGACTGCTTGTCGTCAAGATTATTCTCGGAGATACACATTGAAGGATATACTAGGCCCCGGGAAGCTCCACTAGATGTTTCCCCGAAAGTTACTATTTTTAGGGCAAAAATACGACATATTCTTCCCCATTTTTATTATTTTTGAGGTCGGATTTTGCGAAAACGAGCCAAACCTTATCGGGGTTTACTATTTTTGAGGCCTGATCCGGGACTTCCAGGCCCTCTCGCACATGGAATTTTTGAAGATTTTTGAACTATTTTTGACCTTCGGAGAGCTGCGGGCATTCATGTCAAGTCGTCGCCTGTCCTGTCATTACCTCCGAGAGCCTCCGAGCACTTCCGAGCATTGTCTGCCTTCTTCCGCACCATTATACACTCAGTGTCACTCCTGTCTTCTGCCAGCATCTGCTTCCGCACTGCTTTTGCTTCTCTTTCGGCATGTTCCTCAGCGCTGCAGGGCTTGCTAATCTCATGCCAGACAGGCATTCACGACGGATTCGGAATATACACTTCAATGAACTTGATCTTGTCCCAGCATTTTTGTGCAGGGATCGCAAGATTGAACTATACACGCACGTGAAGGCAAGCCACCTTCTCTATCATCTTGGCTCCAAAGCCTTAACAGGTGACCATCGGGATTCCATGCGGCTCACATCAATAGCCGCTTCATGCTGGAAGGCACTTATGAAGCCGAAGGTAAAAGCAGCTCTTACTGTAGCTCAATCTTCGAAAGCGGTCGGTCAAGATGTCAGGATTTGATTTTTTTTGCAAATGTAATGTATTTCATTGATTCTCATGTATCTAAACTACTGCAAGTGCCCGCGACAAATAAGAAATAGGCAGAAATAAGCAGAAACCTGTGGAAACAAGAGCTAGAGAACTAGTGTGACATTGTGTGACAAATCATGACAAATCATGACACACATGATCATCCCTGTCGGAATTACTCTTTTTCTGGGGCAAAAATTGGCAAAAGTTACTAGTTCTTTGGCCGGATTTTGAGGGTTTTGACAGGGAAACATCCAGTGGAGCTTCCCGGGGCCTGATATACTGTGACTTCATGTCCGCAAATTACCTGTTATTGCCGGTGATACGCTAGAGGTGGCTCTAAGTGCCAAGCACAACACCAAAACAACCTCTAATGCGGGGGTGCTGGAGCTAGTATCTGATACACAAGGAATCGTTAGTGAGGACTTTAGAAATCGATGGCGCACTTGAGACGCAGTGAGGAGTGTGATATTATAGCGCCCGAACGGCTTCGGGATTGCACTGAACCCCAACCGAACGTTCGGTCAGTCATGCCAGCAATTCGGTCGATAACAAGGAGGTAGTGTCGCAACCGACAACTACGTGCTTCAAGAGCCACATGGGACTCTGACAATATACGAGGGAGGATGAGGGGTGCAAGTGAAGAGATGAGTACGAATGCGAACAAGGCCGAACGACAAAGATGACAAGTTTTTGGGAGTCGATGAAGACGATTTTGATGGTTGAGACGAGTGCAAATGAGCTCTGAACTGTGGGGTGCGAAAGCTGGTTTATTCCAGAGTTGTATGTAGGGTTTTATAGTAAACAGCACCCCTAAGTAAAATATCAAACACAAAATGAGAGTAGATGTCGAATGGGCGCCAAGCCCCAGCAATCAGAGAAGATAAGAAGGTAGGTAAGATGTCTATATGGGTTCCAAAGGTGATAAGGTAAAAGGTAATCAGTGATGTCAAAATCCCGAACGTTCGGGATCCATTGCCCGAGTGTAGGTGGCCGGAACAGGTGTTGGCAAGCCAATGACAATAAAGAAGAAGTAATGCACGACCAGGGTGGCCAAGTCATGGTGCAAGATCGTGTTTGACCAACCATGTGGAAGTTGGGAAGATAAGTGATAAGGACTGACCAACTCACAGAGCACATCGGCCAACACAGAATACTGGCTCCAATCTTGTAAACACCTATCGTAACACTCCTGTGTGGTCATGGTAAATATGTTAAGTGTGGGCGAACTGACCCAAGTGCTGCCGAACATCCTTTGGAGGGTTGTGGTCGGTTGGGTGGGGACCAACCGTGTTTGGTGCAAGTCGGCATCTTCGGTACTTGTCTACGCTGTTTGGTATCTCCCCAAAGCTTTCCGAATACCTCCCTTAGACCCTAGCGTGGGTGAATGCTCATCATCTCCTCCCTACTGAAATCCTGACTGTCCTCAGTCAGTTGGTCGGCGGCTAGGAGTTGGAGCAGAAAAAATGGTGTGGCAACACTGCACGTGGATCAGGGCGCATGGTATATGGATGTGGGAAAGTGTCGGTAACAAGCAATGGCACGGAAAGAAGTGGGCATGTGGGAGAGATATGGGAAAGCGTCGGCAACAAGTGCTAGCATGGAAAGAATAGCTGTGGCGTGGAACCTGGAGCGGCATGGCAAGTTTTGTGGGAAAAAGATTGGCAATGAGCAGTGGCATGGAAAGGAATGGGTGTATGGGAGAGATGTGGCACAGTGAATAATCGGCAAGGAGATGTCGTAGAAAGGACCAGGTCAGTGCGCAAGAGAGACCAGGGCTGAGTTGGCAAAGTCCTGTGGCGTGGCAACTGGTTAGGTGAGGCAGTGGCTGAGACCTAGAGTGCCCCAACTAGATGCTGGCGTGAGAGTGTGTCGGCAAAGGACGGTGGCACGTATCGTGGTCTCTGCCGAGCACCGTGGCACGGGGCTTTGTCAGGTGACCACAATCACCTGCCGATCATTGATTCTCCAGCGACTAAGTCCCTCATCACCATTCTCCTGCTGCTTTGTCTCCTCGTCCAAATGCCATCCATCCTCCCCATTCTCAAGGCAAAACTTGCTGAATACATGCTCTCCCTCCCGGATGGAGCTGCTGAGTATGAGGATTATGAGCTCTGGGGCCAAGGTTTTGCCCATTGTGTGGTGAGTCGGCCCTCCCTCCTACTCTTACTTGCTGCCAACCACCTCCTTAGGCTCTTCTTGATCGTTTGGCACATGGTAAAGACATTCCTGAACTTGCCGATTTCATCGCCAAAGCTGAGCGGGGGCTCAACCACATGGCTACCGACAACTGGCTGGTATGGAGGGTGCGCGTCCTGCCACAGCGGGTGGCATGCTTTGCTGTGAAGCAGCAGAAAGAAGCCAAAGAACAGGCATTGGCTGAGGAGACTGAGAGGGTAGCTGCCACCAGATGCGAGGCTGAGCAAGCGGGGGTGGCGTAGGCTGCTGCTGCATCGCGGGTGGCCGCAGAAGATTATCAGTGGCGCTGGGACGTTGTGGTAGGTGCCATGTTTGATGGGTCTCTCGATCCTGAAGAAGATGAGCATCAGCTGCCCGAGCTGGATGCCAAAACTGCAGTCCCTCCCCCTCTTTTCTTTCCCTCTCCCTCCCCAGATCCTGCTCCTTCCGCTGACGCCATCCTAGTCTCAACAACTGTGGCTATGAATTGCATGAGTGTGGACCCGACTGCTCTGATCGCTCCAATCGAATCTCAAGGGAAGCGCGCTGCCGCTGTTGTCGTTGAGTTTGCTTGCCAGCGAACTCCATTTCAGGGTTGGGTGATTGTCTCTCTCAGTCCTGGAATGGGTTGCATGTTGACTGTTCAGTCGCCCGTGGAGAGGAACGGTGCCGGGAAGATGATGCAGGATCCCCCTGGTTTGATGCCTGGAGATGTACTTATAAGTCCCCTCCTTTTTGCTGCCTCTCATTGCTTGCTGATTCTCCTTCTTCCAGGCCAACTACGCCTGCCAAAGGTGTGCAACTGAGTTTACCACTGTGGCCTTTTGGTGCTACACGAGGTCTGGCCAAGTTTTGTGTACAAAGTGCTCTAGGGAGCAGAAATGCTACAGCTTCCAACCCAGGTGGATGCCAAACAAGGGAAAGTCCAAGGGGAAAGGGAAGTTGAAAGCAAAGGTGGCTGAAAAGTCAGGGGAGCCAGAACCATCATGCCCGACCAAGAAGCGTAAGGTCAAGGTACTCGTCCCCGAATGATCTGTCAGCGAGAGTATCGTGTGGACAAAAGGTGAGGAATCGGTCGGACATTGCTGGGATGTGAGCTCATCATATTGTCTAGCTGTTTGGGCTTGGAAGCCAGTCTAGCATCTTCCAACCACCACTCGTACCATCCTGGCCACTTCCCATCCCCGCTCCTCTGTTGTCCCCGCTCTGTCTGACTCGGACATGTCTGTGTTGGGCAACTTTGTGCCCGATGTGTAGAATAGTTTCAAGGTGTCTATCATAAAATGTAATATAATAGTGAAAGGGACTGTCCTGGTTTGAATGAGATGCTTGGCAAAGACTAGAGGTGTCATTCAGGAAATCGGTTGGTGAAATGATTGTGTGAACGTACTTGTAAGCAAAGCATTTGGTGGAAATGAAGAAAATAAATTGGAATATTTTAGGGGAAGCCTCAGTATGTTATCACAGGCATAAAACCCTATGGTTTTGCACAAATCGGAGGAAGTCTTCAATGTGACTTGGTACTTGAAGGAGTGATGGGGAAAATAGGTGCTGACTATTCAGTTGGCAATCGGTGGTGGTAAAAGTACTAAGAGATGTGGAAATGATTGTGCGTCAGTCCATGTCTGTGACAAATAAACAAAGATAAGGAATGGGTATATCTGTGAATCATCCTCCCTACTGAAATTGTGACTGTCCCCAGTCACCAACTGAAGAGAGCAAAGGGTGGGAGGGTGGGATTTAGTCAGAGGTCACCGAAGCCACATCATTGTCCTCCGCCGATCGGACTGAGCTGGTGTCAGTATCTTCATCGGCACTATTGTCTTCAGCATTGTCATCACTCAATCAGGAATCTTCCATGGCCTGAAGGCATTCCTGCAAGATGTCAAGGAGGGCTTCAAGGTCGGTGAGCTTCAGAGACCTGCGAGCAAAATAAGGAATAACACACAATGCTGCAACTGGCTGATCAAAGACCAATCCATTGAGTTTGGCCAAAATATACGCTCCTCCCTGGTTCCTAGAAATTACTAGCAAAGGTCCTATATAATGTGGATGCATCTTCTGATTGAGCACCTTTTCTATGGCTGTGTTACGCATCAGGACAAGCGAGCCTTGGTGGAAATTGAAGTCGCAAAGTGTGGCAAAATGCTGTTGTTTGAATCGGATGGCGGCCTTGACACGGGCGCCGACTACTGAGCTGCAAAGGTGGGCGAGGTCCGATCAGCATTTCTGCAAAGCAATGGCATGTTGAGCAATGAGGATGGTGGTGCTAAGGGCCGTGGTCGGTGGTGGTAGAAGATAGGTGGCTTCGGCAATGTCGAGGGGAAGGAGGGGATGGGTTCCGGTCGCTGCAAAGTATGGTGAACAACCCATTCGGCACTGAACAGTAATACAATCAGCCCAGAATACAAAATGAGCTGCACGATTCCACTTGGCCTGGTCTCCATCAATGGCCTTGAACAGAGCTTGCCGAATGTCAAAGTGAGGTCGTTCGGCGATACCGTTGGCACAGGAATTGTAGCCTGAAATGTGAATGTGCCAAACATGGTACTTCTTTGCTAGCTGGTCAAGCACCTTGACGAATGCTAGTCCATTGTCAGAGACAATCTCTACTAGTGTTCCCCATTGGCACAGGATATTCTTGAAGATCCAGCCGGCAAGAGCTGAGCTTGTTTCACGTTGCAGCATCCAGAATTCAGGGTAGTGTGATACCAAACAGTGACCTTGCATGAGATACTTGAAACTGCCGGCGGTTGGCATGTGCATGGTGTCCATATACATCTCTGCAAAGAGTGGTGCAGGTGTAGCGGCAGTTGGGGGAATGAGGATGTTGCGAGTCTGGTGGATCTGGCAAAGGTGACAGGTCCAAACAAACCAGGAAATATCTTGCCTCATGTGCGGCCACCAGAAGTGTTCGGCAATCAAGGCAGTTGTGGCATAGAAACCCTTGTGAGCAACGTCATCGTGGGCAGCAGTGAGAATTGTGATCCGACTAGAGAGGGCTGCAACCATCTTGTGTCAACTGTGCAAGTCTTTTCTCCATAGCTTGTTGGCTGTGATAAAGAACTGAGTACAATATCATAGGAAGGTGGCATATTTGGAGTCGGAGAGAGAAGGGGGCCGAACCAATGTTTGGTGCCAGTCGTGGACCGACCATAGGTGTTCCTCAGCTTCCAAAGCTTTTTGCAATCTTGGGATATCTGAATAGTCGATGGTCAGGCCTTCGTCGTCGGAGTCGGTATCGATCGGGAGGTTGCCTATGAGCAAGGAGGTGAAGATGGCTGTTGTTGAGGTTGAGGTGGAGGTGGCAAACATGTTGTTGATTTGATGGAGGAAGCTGTAAAGATTGTCGATCCAGTCGTCAAAGTTGTCTTCAGGTTTGGGTCAATAGGCGGGTTGTGGTAGTCATCAGGAGAGTCCATCAGGGCCATGAGAGGTGCCAGGGACGTGGACGAGTGTGAAATGGAAGGTGAGGATGGAGATGATCCACCAATTGATGCTGGCGCTGGGTTCGAGATCTGGGGTAGTGAGCATGCCCTTGATGTAGCATGCATCTACTTTGACTATCAGGTTCCGAACGCTGATGAGATACATTTTGAGCAATCGGAGGGTGTGAAAGAGACCATAGAGTTCAAGCTTCGGCTGGGAGAATCGCGATTTGCGGTCGTTAAGGGTGATGGAGCCGAACCAGGCATAGTACCAAACCCACGGATTGTTGAGTGCACATTGGCAGAGGTGGAAGCCAACCACGATTTGTGAGGGATTGATGACGAGGATGACGTTGGCTGCCGACCCATAGTCAATCGGTCGAAGGGCTGGTGATTCAAGAAGCACCGACTGGAGGTCATCCTGGGCAGCTATCTGGTCTGGGCTGAACATGAATGGAAAATCTTTGTGCGTTAACATAGTCAGTGCATGCGCCCTGTGTGCAGAATTTCGAATGAAGATCCGAATGACACCGATCATCCCCAAAAATGCCCAAACATTGGAGAGATCCCTGCAAAGTCCCCACTTCATAATCAATTCTACCCTAGACTCATTGGGTAACCTTCCTTTGTACATGCAGCGATGGCCGACAACTGTGATTTCAGCTGCGCAAAGTGTCGCCTTGTGCCCCGAAAAGGTTCCTCCACTATACTTCATTTGCGGGACCACCCAATTGAGGCCTTGAAAGTGTTCCCACACAAACTATTATATGCTGGGGTTGTCGGGATGCGTCTCGAAGCCTCTATTCGGAAGTTTGTATTGGGTTGGTGGGCCTCAAATTGGAACGTCATCGATGAAAGGAATAGTGGTGTCTGGGATCTCTGGCTGGAGGATGTGAGTGACATCGTCATGGAAGATCGGGACCGAATTTGTCTACCCCATGGGCAGGGTGACAAGTTGGTGGGCACCAAATGGGGTCTGGAATGTGGTGAAGTCGCGAGATGATTTGGCAAGCCCTTGTTTGTCATAGCTGACATAGAGATCCAGAATGCCACCACATCTGGAAAAACACCCCCTTGTATTAGCTCTGGATTATATCTAATAATGTCTAAAAGTATCTAAAAGTGTTAATAGCATCTAAAAGTGTCTAATTTCCTAATAATAAGCAACACATTGTGAGCATTAGATTAGTTTCTAATTTCATGATATTAGCACTAATTCTATACTAAAAAGTCTTTGATTATTAGTAGGAAATAGTAAGTACTACTGCTCTATTAGTGAGAAGGTAAAGATGTGGCACATTCTATACTATTTCAGCATATTACTCTCCTTCATATATGCCTATACCATTATCTTGTAGCTCCTTTGCTGACTTTCCAGCTGCTTTTATAAGGGATATAGAAAGAAAGAAATGTGCATTGATGCCCCCGGCCACATTGTTGGCAGCTGCCACAAGAGGCTATGAAGACCTAGGTACCTTGTCCTTCCACACAAGATCATTAAAGTTGTCATTGTTAGCCAATGCCTGCTACTGGTCATTATAGGACACAACATGTGGGTTGGACTTAGGGATATGCTATATGCAGCCTTATAGACCTTGTCTATTAGTATAGTGGCTAATACTGTCTTGTGCAGCACGCAATTATCATCACTATTGATATTACAATTTTTAGCACTATTTATATTGTTTATTGCCTTGTTATACAGAAGATGCTCAAACTTGGTATTTTCCTCTAGCTATTGGGCTGTGGAAAAGACAGTCATATTGGTATGTGGTGCCAGAATAATATATTTGCCTGCCATATAGGAAATATATGCATTAAGCATATTAAGATCACCTCCAACAATCTTGTGCTTATTTATATATAGGCATGCCATACATATACTCTTGTCCCCACCTCACTAGTGGCTATTTGGAAAACCCCTCTCTTTTATTGGATCTTGATTATTCATAATCATGTTTTTGATCAAATTTGCAAATTCAGGTAGCATTGTCTATACTAGTAGAGTCCCATTGAATATTACACTCAATCATAGTTTTACACATTCTCAGTCCAAATTGTATAAGTGCCATAATTTATTTTTATCCTATATAAAGTGTATTATTGATTTTCCATTGGTTTATTATCTTCTTAGCTGGTGTTTAAACTAAATCCTGAAAGACCTGACTTTTTAGGTATTTATTGACCTATTTATTTATAAGATAGAGGAAAGATAAATGTTAAATAAAATCAGAGATGTTGAGGTTGCCTATATTATGTTTACTTATTTATATTACCAAGTTCATATCTTAGACTTTGTGGCTTAGTGGCTTAGAGCATCTGTCCTGGGTGCTTGCATACATGAGGTTGTTGGTTCAACTCTGGCAGAAGGCAAGTTTGTTATAAGGTATATTCTGTGTTTAGGTATTTAACTAGTGCTTTAATAGACATGACTCTATAAGAAGGCTATGAGAACTGTGATGCTTGATTTATTATGATTTTTCCGAAATTTCAAGTTATAATCAATGCTAATAATTCCTAATTTAGGAAAATTATGTCTAATTAGAATAGGTTTAGAGGGGGGGGTAAGCTAAAAATGTCTAATCCTAATTGTTCTTCATTATGCATAAATAGAACTAATTAGAGCTTAATACAAAGGGGTGGTTTTCCAGATGTCAGGCTCTTGATAAGGATAACAACCAAGAGGTAGCTGTTGCATCACTTGATTTTGAGCTAGAGCATGGTGATTGTGTTGAATGGCAAGATTGTCATCATGAATCTGCTGGGAAAGGTTCAAATGATACTGATGGACTTCTTGTGGCTGGGCATTGTCTTCTTGTTGTTGCTCAAGAATAATCTGCTGCTCTGCCTGTGTTTGTGCTCTATGCTCTATACGTCTCTGCTGGGCCTCTATAAGATATTGGCGGATCTCCTCAAGATGCTGCTCATGAAGGGAAGCTCTATGATAATCAAATTCCTGCTACTCTTGCTAGTATTGTAAAGCCTGCATATTATGCCAAGATAGTAATGGAGGCTGTGGATGATAGACAGGATCAGGAAGAGGAACCACTGTGTCAGGCCTTGCATTCTCTCTATGACGCCGTCTACGCTCTGCATGGCTCTGTTCAAAGTTATTCATCATGCGGCGCTCATAGTTAGGATGACTAGCTGCTACAAGACGCATGCGAGCCTGTCAATCATGATTCCCAATCAAATGGCATGGAAAATTAGGATGGGCAAAAACATTCACAGGCCAATAATGAGATGGTGGTGCAGGCATAGGAGGGGGAGCATAGATAGGATATTGTCCAGGAATTTGATGAGCCATAGCACCATGATAGACAGAGTGTTGGAACATGGGAGCAGGATAAAAGTGGGGAGGAACATATTGAGCAGGATAATATGATGGAGCAGAGGAAGCAGCAACTGCAGAATAGTATGATTGGACAGGAGGAGCAAGTGTGGCAGGCTGGTGAAGCTGAATGGGTGGTGCAAGAGAAATAGGAGGCTGAGCAGGATTAGAAGCAGCAGAATAGGAAGGTCTAGAGAGAATCTCAAAAACAGGCTGACGAATAGAGCCTCGTAATGCAGAACGCTCGCGCCGAAGAGTCAAAGAAGTCATCTGAAGCCTTTCAGCATGCTCTTGCTCCCGCACAGTCTGGCGCTCATGCTTAGGAGTCCTAGGAGGAGTTCTTGTAAATCCCAAAATTAATAAACAAATTTTGTGTGATTTAACAAAAACTGCATACCTTGTCATAGTCACATCCATATGGGTAGCCTCTTCAACAGCCTCTTGGTTTTCAACATGTCTATAGTTTCTTCTTTTTAGCTAATGACCATAAAAAGGTTAAATAAAACCACATACCCATTGATTTTCTCTGGTGGAGGAGTCATATAGAGATCATCCTCATCTTTACTATTATTGGTGTTCTCACTATAGCAAATATAAGTATACACAACCAATAAGCAAAAAGTAAAACACATACTTATGTACAGTCTCAGGTGGAGGTGTCATATAGAGATCATCCTCATCATCATCTCTAAAGAGAATTTTAGCACTGAAACAGTATCTAAGCAAGCCAAAAATACTCACAAAGGTGCCAATGCAGTCATCCAGACTTCCACCACACCCTCATTAGGAGGCCTACAAAAAAAGTTGAGCACAATAGACATGATGCAAGCAACACAGACTTACAAAGGTGGAACACTCATTGTGAAAAGCTAAATAAAAAAAAACCTGAAAACAAAACCAAGAGCCAAGAGTGGTTGCCAAGCTAAGCACTTGCTAAATGCCCCCTCACAGTTCACCTGAAGAAATTGCCACAAGACAGTGCCAGGGGAAGAGAATTCCCAATGCTCTTTGACAACTCAATGTCACCCGTTGTCTGCAAAGCGGGTCGTTGTAACTGTGAGATCGTGGTAAAAGGTACCTGAGCAACTGAAACACCACAGGATGAGAGAGGTCCATGCAGCTGTGAAAAGACTGCTTTTGGCTATAGCAAACTAAGGCCGTGCTGGTAGACTTCACACCCTGTAGGCTTTTTCTAAGCAGAATCTATGCTCAGAGACACCCAGTAGAGCAGAGTAGAGTTTGAGAGAAAAGCCAGTAAGGAATAAAGCAGAGGAGAGCACAGATGAGGGTCTGGGACAGAGATGATAATGGTTAATGGCAGAGATCAGGTATTGCAAGGCTTGCAGCAGCCCTGGGCACGCGTGCGCTGACCAACTCTGTTTCAAGCTCCAACACGCTCCGTTTTGCATCCCGAAGCCTATGGGACAGTGGTCTCGCGTGGTTTCTTACGTGGCCCATGCGAGCATAAGCAAGGACACGCGACGTGAGCCACCGGCCCAGCACCACAATTTTGCAGTGTTGCCCTCTATTTATGGATGGACTAGCTTCTTACCCATCGCATTGCGATGGCACAACCATGCTTAATCTGAGTTCTTATTACAGTGCTTGGTCTGATGTGCCTGTAAAGTCTAGTACCCATAAAGTGCAGTGCCCATAAAGTGCAATGTCCATAAAGTGCAGTGTCCATAAAGTACGGTGCCTGTAAAGTCTAGTGTCCACAAAGTCCAGTGCCCACAAAGTCTAGTACCTATAAAGTCTAGTGCCTGTAAAGTCTAGTGCCTATAAAGTCCAGTGTCCACAAAGTACACTGCCTATAAAGTACAGTGCCTATAAAATACAGTGCTTGTAAAGTACAGTGCCCATAAAGTCCAGTACCCCAATAACCCTATATGGCTCTTTTATGATATCCTATAAGGTCCTTCCTATAATATTCCCATATAAAGCTCCCTATAAGGTCCCATCCATTAGATTCCTCTATGAGATTCTGCCCTATGAGGCTCCCCCATCAGGGTCCCACCCATGAGGCTCCCCCATGAGGTTCTCTGTGAGGTGCTAGGATGCCATTTCAAGCTCCAATGGCTGCAGAAGCATAGCCCATTCCAGTTGTTAGGGTTGCTAGGAGCACCAAGACATGGCTTACTCTGCTCACCCAATTTATCATGGATGCTTGCTTTGCTCACATGGTAACCCATGTGGCCTACATAAGTGTAAGCAAGGACATATGATTTGAGCTATTAGCCCAGTGCCACCATTTCTTATTGTCCCCTTCTATTTATTTTATTTACATATAAAAAATACCTGTAAACAAAACCAAGAGCCCAGAATGGTTGCTAAGCTAAGCACTTGCTAAATGCCCCCTATGTAAGCAAGGACATATAACTTGAGCTATTAGCCTAGATAGGCACTGGACTTCATGGGCACTGGACTTTGTGTACACTAGACTTTATGGGCACTGCACTTTATGGACACTGCACTTTACGGACATTGCACTTTACGGGCACTGCACTTTACCATTGTACTTTACGGGCACTGCACTTTATGGGCACTAGACTTTACAGGCACATCAGACCAAGCACTGTAATAAGAACTCAGATTAAGCATGGTTGCGCCATCGCAACGCAACGGGTGAAAAGCTAGTCCCTAAATAGAGGGCAACACTGCAAAATTGTGGCAAAACTCCACTGGCTAATACCACATGTTGTCGCTTATGCTCACGTGGGCCACGTAAGAAACCACGTGAAACCACTGTCCCATAGGCTTCGGGACGTGAAACGGAGCATGTCAGAGCTTGAAACGGAGTTAGTCAGCACGCGCATGCCCAGAGCTAACCTAAGCATAGGGAATTCTCTTCCCCTGGCACTATCTTGCAGTGATTTCTTCAGGCAAGGGGGCATTCAGCAAGTGCTTAGCTTGGCAACCACTCTGGGCTCTTGGTTTTGTTTGCAGGTATTTTTTTTATGTAAATTAATAATAAATAAAAGGGGACAATAAGAAATGGTGGCACTGGGCTAATAGCTCAAATCATATGTCCTTGCTTACACTTATGTAGGCCACATGGGTTACCATGTGAGCAAAGCAAGTATCCATGATAAATTGGGTGAGCAGAGTAAGCCATGTCTTGGTGCTCCTAGCAACCCTAACAACTGGAATGGGCTATGCTTCTGCAGCCATTGGAGCTTGAAATGGCATCCTAGCACCTCACAGAGAACCTCACGGGGGAGCCTCATGGGTGGGAGCCTCATAGGGCAGAATCTCATCTAATTGGATGGGACCTTATAGGGAGCTTTATATGGAAATCTTACAGGAAGGACCTTATAGGATATCACAGAAGAGCCATATAGAGATATTGGGGCACAAGACTTTATGGGCACTGTACTTTATAGGCACTGGACTTTACGGGCACTGCACTTTATGGGCACTGCACTTTATGGGCACTGCACTTTATGGGCACTGCACTTTATGGGCACTGTACTTTATGGGCACTATACTTTATGGGCACTGCACTTTATGGGCACTGCACTTTATGAGCACTAGACTTTACAGGCACATCAGACCAAGCACTGTAACAAGAACTCAGATTAAGCATGGTTGCGACTAGACTTTATGGGCACTAAAAGTGATATTCTAGCAACCTTATAGAGAAGCTTCACAAGAGAGCCTCACTAGCAAGATCTTATAAAGGAACCTGACAGAGGAACATAATAGGTAAGCATAATGGAGAAACCTACCAGGGGAATATAATAAAGGAACCTATATAGGAGAGCCTTATGTGGGCCATATCTTGGCAGCTGTTGGAGCTTGAAATAGTATCCCAGCACTTTATGGAAAAGCCTTATAGGTATGACCTTATAGAGGAACTAAATAATGCTTGACAAGAGAGTCTTATATAGAGAATATTATGGGCAGGACCTTATAGAATATGATAAGAGAGCTATATTAAGGCAAAATAATTTATGGGCACTGGACTTTATAGGCACTAAAATTTACAGGCACTGGGCTTTACAGGCACTGGACTTTATGGGCACTGGACTTTACAGGCACTGGACTTTACAAGGATTAGACTTTACAGGCACATGAGACCAAGCACTGTAACAAAAACTCAGATTAAGCATGGTTGCGCCGTCGCAACGCAACAGGTGAGAAGCTAGTAAATAGAGGGCGACACTGCAAAATTGTGGCGCTTAAGCGACGGCTATGCTCGCGTGCTCCTCGCTTATGCTCGCATGGGCCACGTAAGAAACCACGCGAGACCACTGTCCCATAGGCTTCGGGACGCGATGGATGGATGGATGGATGGATTAGGGATGGATGGATGCGGCAGAGGCGAGATGAATCATCATTTATTTACTAAACACGGTATCTGATGGCGCAGTTGGAGGGTCTCAAGAGGGTTGTAGATCATCTTATGATCAGCTGCGGTGAATCAAGCTTCAGATATCATAACAGGGACTTGGAAAGCTAGAGTTAAATACACTAGTCGAAAAGGGAATAATCATCACCCTTCAGAGCACGCAGAGAATCAGGAAGAGCTGTTCATTTCATGAGAGTATGATCAGGAGCACAGTGGATGAGTAACTCACCTTCGCTGCTGTCGCTGGTCATATTAAACGCTCCGGATGCGAGTCTCATAGCCCACAGTTGCAATGATTCAGCGCCTTTTACAGGTTCCCACAGCATCTGCGCCAACTCTCTGCCCTCCGCAAGAGAGAGATGGCGAAAGGCGAGGGGAAGAAAGTTGGTCCTCGCATGGTCGATGGAGTAGATCAGACCGCTCGAGTCGATGCGAAAGTTTCCCCAATGAAGGTCGTCGATGCAGAGCGAAAGCGGTATGCCGGCCTTCTCCGCAAAATTCACCCTCCATGGCCATCTTCTGGAGGCGAGAAGCTAGGGTAATTCATGTGAACACTTGGCCTGAAGAGTGCAGAGCACTACTCACAGCATTGATATGCTCCTCAAGGAGGTCGACCGAGCTGTATGGCACGGAGGATATGCAATCCGAGAACAGAGAGTGCATGATAGGTCCTCTGTTGACTGGCCCCGGTGCCGATGTGGGACTAGGGATTTGTTGAAGATGTTTGACGGCTAGGGCAATTTTAGGAAAGTCGTCCCTAGTGCAATCTCGATCCCCGACGTGCTGCATCGCAATGTAGCCCACATTGTTGAGCCGGAACGCAAGATAAATAACCGGAACTCGCACGGCGCTGTTATTGTCCTCGTTTACCTGCTTCGCGAGGAAATCCTGAGTGCGAGCCTCACTCATTCCCACTCCGCGACCCCACTTGACGACAGCAGCATCAGAACCATCAGGCTGGTGTATGGTGATGTTCGAGGGGACACCACCGTGTTTTAAGCATTCGAGTACTAGGTTCTCAGGAGATGGCAGCCATGCCGGAATACTGTCGTTCTCCAGAGCTAACACTATCGACTCCGCCATCTAGTCAAGAAAACACAGAAAATTAGCCATTCGAAATATCAAATAATGAATTGCTGAGACGAACGGTTCCGGGCTTGTACCCTGAGTTTCGTAATGTTGCTAGCGGTGTGCCCACGATCCGTGTCGCAACGCGACGGTCAGGTCGGGGACAAGCGACGCATCTGATTGCAATGCAGGACGCTCATCGACTTCGCACGAGGATGCCAAAGCCTTCATCGATATATGATCATGTGCCAGAACATTCGACACCTCGCCATGTCATGTCCCCTGCCGCCATTATCGATTTGTTGAGTTAATCCCTGATTTAGGCTCCCTTTCATCAATCATGTCACCTCGAGAATCACTCACTATCTCGACTCTCGAAACCTCCATCCGTCTTAGATCCTATGCTGGTATCTTACATCGACTGCTTGTCGTCAAGATTATTCTCGGCGATACACATTGAAGGATATACTGCGACTTCATGTCCGCAAATTACCTGTTATTGCCGGCAAGCGGGCTTACGGCGACGGTGATGAGAACATCAACGTGGGTCCGGAACAAAGTCGCTTTGATCCTTGGACAGAGTGTGTAAGTCCTACTCCAATTAGAAACATTACATCAGTGTGCTACTTGACGCGTGCAAAGTGCATCTCTGTTCACTCGGCGAATGATAACGTCCGAGCGCCTTCATGAATCTCCGATTTCTCTAGTTCACTGAGGAGTAATTAGCCTTTGCTACAGGAGTAAGTTCAGCCTACACTCTCGTCGTGGGCCTGGTCCTGACCTCATGTCGTGCTCGAGACAACACCTGCGTCGTACAGATCTTCTCCCGTGCGTC
The DNA here is from genome assembly GCF_000320585.1 of Heterobasidion irregulare TC 32-1. Classification (NCBI taxonomy): domain Eukaryota; kingdom Fungi; phylum Basidiomycota; class Agaricomycetes; order Russulales; family Bondarzewiaceae; genus Heterobasidion; species Heterobasidion irregulare. The sequence continues at coordinate 1,207,230 of NW_009258208.1, read as the reverse complement.
ATTGTCCTACCCATGTGATGATATGTTCAGAGCGCCTTTTATCGCCGCCTGGAGGGACTGCACGCGACTGTGATTCATGCGTATCTTGCCGCCAATTCTGACAGGTATGCTTGCGCCCCCTCTCTCCTGTAGCTTGCAGTTAATGGCTAGCTCTTTTAGGTTCAATGTCTACATGCATTGCTCACATCACAGCCGTCTAGCCATCCCAACATTACAACAATGGTAGAGTGTTACGAGCGCTGGTGCTTTATTTTGGTCTGCCCTTCCCAGAGCACAGGTTCCACATACTCTCAATCTAGTGTCTTCATATGTTGTTGTACCGTCTTCCTCTGCTTGCTGTGGTGTCCAGGCTCCCGTGTCTGTCATCGGCTTCTCCAAATCATCAAGATGTACTAGGTCCAGATTTATTTTCGAATCAGCTACTCGATGCTCAAAGTTAGCCATTTCTTTTCAACGAATAGGTACTTGCCAGATTGATTTGAGGTAGCGTCGACCGAGCTGTTTCCGGCTCACCACAATCTACATATTCATTCTAATGCATCGCTCGGAGGTTCAACTCGAAGGCGTTTCTGTCTAGACCCTGATCGGAGTGCCCTGACCGTTTTGCTTGCAGCATTGCTGTCACAATAATGTCTCGGATACTGCTTAATCTACATGAAGCAGCTTCAAAAACTCTTCAGGAACTCGAGAACACGCAGATGGAGACTGCTATAGACCTCACTACAGTTGTCAGAGATGAACAGTGCGAGCCTTACATAGTAGATGTTACGGACCGCTATTTGCCTACATGAATCTCTATCACGAGTTTCAAGCAAACGGGGCATTTTTTTTTGTGAATGATCATTCTTTTTCAGTTTGAAGATAAATATCGACAGAGGCAAAAAGACGAGAACGAGAAATGTGTGGATCAAATACTGTTCAAAACAATGTCCCAGGGAGGATTCGAGCCTCCGGCTTCACGGATCGTGCGCCAATAGCACCACAACGTGATGATTTAACCACTAATCGACAAGGACCTTATCATGAGATACTAATTGCAAATAACAATCGTAATGGAGGGTTTTGAGACTTCCGGTCCCTGTGTTGTCGCTCCGCCAGCTCTCATTTGCACGATGCAGTCACTCTGTTGTCGAACCCCACTCTGTTGCTCAACCCTTTCTTTCTGAACTTACGTGCCTGTTTCTCTGCTCTTTTATTTTCAGGCTCCCGCTATCGAGTAAGTCGCATTCATCTTTTGTTGACACATAGACTTACCGGTGTCTTCGACTGTGCCGATAATACAACTGATGTATATCATGTTCTTTCGCTCGCAACATCCGCCATTCAATTGAGATTGTCCAACCCTATCATTCTCGCTCTCTACCAGAGAGTGGGTTAGCAATGCAACTTTCGTTCCGATCACAGAGATTGAGGAATGATGTGATGACTGGTGCCTTGCCACGCATCGAAGTCCTTGTCTACTGTTGATACAAGAGCCGCCATCTTCACCTAGGGTAGAGTTGCCTTCATCTGAACTGAGCTTTATATATAGCAACATTCGATCTGAAGCCACCGCGCAGAGCTCCCTGACTCGATCTCGCAGGGATTGAGTCAATGCTCAACTCTGTGATTATCGTCCAAGCTCTCTTCTGCAAGCAAGGTTGAAGAATTGCATTGCATCGGAAGAGACCAGATGAAAGGAGATGCTAGCAGAATGTGGCTAGCGGTTCACGTCTTCATGTCTATACTAGTTGGTCTATCTCGATCAATAGGCAAGGTTCACACACTTGGTCGATCCTAGCAGTATATTGCCATATTGACAGGCATGTGGGTCTCTCTGCGATGTAGAACTTTCGTTGGTCTGTACAATCATGTCTGCTGACGTGCCCACCCAACATGATCTCTAGATACAACTTGTCGCAGTCGGTGAACATTGTCTCTCATCTTTGCGCTATCAAAAAATTTCGAACACTGATTAAGAATTTCGTTATCCTGCAATGTAAACAATCCATCGTGCTGAACGTAGAGGTTGAGCAGATGTAGAAATCTCCTTATCGAGGTCCGCGTCATAGTTCCTTCCGAATTGCTATGTGCTAAACAACCCTGCTGCCATTGCTAGCTTTTCTAGGTTGTCTTGCCACCTGCCAATAATTGCAAATCGAAGCGGCCTTTCCCGTGCGTCTTGAGGTAAAGTTCACTCGTGCCACACATCACCATCACATTTGTATGCGTCCTATAGCTATCCGCGCAAGATCCTTGCTCCTGCTATCCTCTTCTGGCTCACAATGATGAAGTCTGACATATGTCAGTTTGGCAAGTTCTGCCTACACACATATCTAGGCGGTGCTCGCTCTTCGGGCAACATGAAATCCATGAATATGTATAGCTACCATCTTACCATGTTGCATCAACCCATGTCCGTATCTCTCGTCATTTCAGCCTTACTCCTTGGGGTGATCTCATAGTGGGGTCCGTAAACGAAATCAGAATTGTTCTATATAGACTTCTCTCCAAAAAGCTTGTATGGAAATTCGAAATCTGGCCGCTTCGTGGGAGGTTCAACTCGGCCTTCTCATTTTGGCTTCGCCGTTGCCAAGCCACATCAAGACGTGCATTCCGTCGATGGTCGAGCCCCCAGGCAAGGATCATGCCACTCGCATTGTTGAATGGTAATGAAGGGCTTTCCCTGTGATGAAGCTCACACAGGCACTGTGTCTTTTGTGTGATTCAATCTGCCATTCCCTCGTGAAGATAGGCACTGAAATAGACTCTGATCATGATCCAGGATCTTTTTTTCTGGTGAGTCCGTTGAACGTGTGCAATTTCTACGTATATGTCACCCCGGTACTCCGAATGGCCAGTTGCATTCCGATCTGGGTATTTTGTTTTTCCAGCTTGCCTCAGTTTGTTCGGCGGCACCATTCCGGCAGTAAGATAACTTGACATCTGCCCCACTAGCCGCCCTTGAGAGGCGCTCTATCCACATTCTCCACTTAGTAAGTAAAATTTCACGGATCTCAACCCTCTATCATTTTCTGAATCTGCGCCGCTTCCCGAACAGCATCTCGGTGGCGATGATGTCGCGGTCGATACCAATCTCTACGGAGCCACATCTGTATTGTTTTGACCCCGGCAGTAAGCGTTTGCGGCTGCTGAAGTGCCCGTGAGTGCGATCCAGGGCCCTCCATTATCCTGAATGTTCGCGCTAGTGCGGCAGATCCCAGGGTGTGTTCGGCAGCCTTGCATCCTCACGCATCGGTTTCCGTGATACAGTTGCTTTCTAGATTGAGGGCAATTTCGTTGGTGTCTGTGATAGTATATTCACACACTCGGTCACAAGTCTGAATGCCTGACATGAAATCTTCCAACAGAAGATGTCAAAACGCATTCATTCGCAATCCGCTCATCTCTGGCAGAAAGAACAGGTTGAACACCTACTTATCGTTTTCAAACGACCTCCTCAAGTCCACTCCTTCCTCGAAGCCTCCTGAATATCATGCGTGCGTCTTCTTGATGCCCTCCCTGAAGCTTCTAGCTTGACCGAAGGATCATCGTCGAAAGAAAGAGCAGAGTCGTCGAGTGTGCGCGAAGAGAAGTGAATATAAAGCCAATATGGTCGTCTTCGTTCCAGGGACCCATAGATGTAGCATGGAGACGCTGGGAGCGACCCCGTGCGCTTCGGTGGTTCCACCGGCGCGCGCGCTATGCCCCGTCAGCATACCGGCACGCCCTTCAAAGGTAGCATACATGACGCCCGACCCGGCAACGGTTCTCGTCTTCCAGCAATAATGGCTCAATTGTGACGGAAAGCTGCCGCGTCCGTGTTCGTAACAGCAAGCTACAAAAAGAAGTAGATGGGCGTGCGAGCTCGTGTGACATTCATCTACAAACCCTGTGAGTGGCTTTGCCGTACGCTGCCCATTCCTGCCTGTTCCCGTCATCTCCTTCAACTTTCGTATTCGGCTCGATCGACAGGTGGAGCGATCATGATTCTGCTGCTCCGTGTATCATGCGAAAAAGCGCGCCATCAGGATCATCCCGACATGTCCGACAGAACTTGAGCGGCCCGGCATGATGCTCACGAACGTCGAGACATCCAACAAGACTCTCAACGCTGGGTTTCTCATTGAGTTTCATCATTGACAGAGTTTGACCGGGCGCTGGGACGGCCTCACACGCGGAGAAGGTTCCGCGCGTGCGCTCCTCGATCGACGGATCGCTGCGGTGCGCGCAGAGAGGCCCGAGTGCGCCTCGAACGCCGTCATGCCACACAGTACACCCTCAAGAGAGCTGTGGAGGATCGTCACGCACTCTGACCATATCGACGCGATCACATGCCCGTTGCAGCATGGTGCCCTTAATTGGTGCTGGAATCCGGGATTGCGCTCTCCAATTGCGCTATTTTGGCCTCGCCAAGACGGTACGGGAGCGGTGCGAGAGTCAGCAGGACCGTCTTATTTCTGGACGATGAGGTGACGGCGGCCCGTCTCGTCTCGTTTTGTTTCGTTTTGGTTCGTTTCATCCAAATCAGTCTCGGAAATGGAGCAAAGAAAGAGAGTGGGGGTCGGAAATGAAGTAAAGGAGTCCGATGCGGAGTTCTCTATGCCTCAGACGTACGATAATGCTCTGCTTGCCATGATTCTCCAGGGGCATGATGTGTCGTCTCCACGTTGACGTCTGCGGTGTCTAGATTGTGTCAAGCGGCCTGTGCCGCCAAAGGATCTGCGAAGACGGTCTATTTTGGTTTTATCGACGTCGACGGCGATCCGAGGAGCCAACCACGAAGACCGAGACGAGCGAGGCGTCCTGGATCACGGATTGGATAGAGTGCTGGGTCGATTACACTCAGAGTCCGAAGAATACAGGCTATATGATAAGAAATCAGGTGTGACAACAGCAAGGCTTCTCTGGGCTTCTCTTGCTCGGAAGTCATCTGCATCGTGATGTGAGGGTCACAAGACGGATTGATGCACGCTGAGAAGGTTGCTACTCTGTATGCACGGCCTGGGGCAGAACCTCGGAAGCAAAGCTTGAGCTAAAGCATGCTACATGGGACGTTCGCCGTGTTCTCAGTTGGCGCGCGGGAGTCCGGGTGCTGTTGACCCGTCTCTGAAGTCAAGAAGGACATCGGCCCATCATCGGACGCTTCGCCGATGCGCACGACGACAACCATACCACAACCAAAGCATCTCTGCGAAGCAAAGCAAGATATATGAAATAGAGGATAAACATCACTCACTCGATATCGAATGAGTCGGTGAAACGTGACAACAAATCGTACAAAAGCATCTGCCCGTCTTTCCTGCGACTTGGCGGCATCTAGCTCATGTCCACATCAACGCTTTCCCCGCGGACGACTCCTGGTGCCTGTGGGCCAAGATCGATATCGTCTAGATCGCTCAGGCTAAAAATCTCGTCCGCGTGGGCATCCAGCCCTTCCAGCAAGTCACATTCCTCGGCGTAAGCAGCCAGCGCGGTTGCCTCGTCGTCGTCGTCGAAGTCTGGGGGTTCGAGGTCGATGTCAGCTGATGGGAGAGAAGTCAAGCTAGCTTCTGCAGTGCACAGCGCGGCGGAAGGAGCCACAATAGGATGGTGGAACGGTAAACTGAATGATCGATAGTAAGATAGAAGAACGCGTACCACCCGCTCCGATGAGCTCGCGTTCCCATTCTTCGACATCCTCCATGTCCGGATCGAGTGACGAGCCCACGTCGAGCTGGTACGAAACACGGTACTGGTGTCGCTCCTTCCGCTTCGCGCTCGCCATAATCCGCCGGAAAAGCTTCCATTGCGGGAGCAATGGCCAGAATCGAAAATCAGCACGGAATATCCGTACGGAGATCAGCAGAAGCACAAAAAAGTAGACGTACCTCGTCATTTAGCATGAAATCCTCGTCTTCCTCCTCCCCCTCCTCCATTTCGGTATCTCCGTCCGCGTCGCCATCACTGCTTGACCCAGTACCCCAGTTACGACCCTGCTTGATTTTCTGCTCACGCGCGCGGACGGCCCGCTCAATATAGCGCGCCTTGAAACGCTCGCGCAGGAGCGTGTTCCGCTGGGGTTCCTCCTCGACCTCTATTCCGGAAACAAAAAGACGTGTCCGGACGCTAGAGGCGCGTGTTTTGTAAGCGTGCGAAGAGCTCCCTGCCGTTCGACTGTGTGACGACGATGGGGCTGTCGACTTGTACTGAGAACGCCGTCGAGCCTGGGCGGCGGAGACAGGGGACGAGGTGGGCGAGAGTTCAGCCAGAGGCGAGGATTTGTGCGGGGTGTATGGCACATCCTTGGAAGAGGGTGTGCTAGGATATGACAGGCTTGGTCGCGGTGTAACCTCCATTACTGTGGTCGCAGTGGCGCTGGCAGGAGCAAGTTACTAGGAGGAACGTGGCACGTTCCGTCACGGCGTGACATGATTCGCGCGAGTGGCGGTGGCGGCGGCGGCGGCGGATAGTGGCGGGGAGCCACAAATCCGGAGCCGGTCGGCGAGAGCTGTTGTTGCCGGAGCCGCGGACATCTGCGAACGTCGATGGCCTCGAAACGTAACCTGAAATACCTCCAACGAACCGCTTGATTTCCGTCACAACTCTCTACCCAAATGTTCTTCTTTGTTGCATCGCCTGTTCCGGATCTACATTTGCTCATGAGTGTCATGGTTCGAACCGATCTGCCCAATCACATCATACAGAACCTCTTATTTCCTCATGATTCACCTCACCTCGAGCGGTAGAAGTCCATCAAGCTCATTCTTCATGTTGCATCATCATGGACTCCGATGAATGCGGTGAAATTATTACCAGACTGCCTGGTGATCGGCTACGGTGGCGTCGATGGTCGGCAGTGGGGACAGATCGCAGGTATGCAAGATGGGAGAGAGAACTCTGTCTTTTGATTCTAAGCCAATAACGGAGCGGTTCATGTAACCATACGGAAGCAGGCTCAGGCACTGGCCGCCTTCTCGCGCTTTATATCTGTATGGACGGCTGGGAGCATCTGCCATGCACACAGCACGCTTTGCCCTCTGTCACGCTGCTTCCTTTGCCGCTCGTCACCCACATCCCCATGGGCGTGATCCGTGCCTCCGTGCCTTCGCGCCCTCCTGTCGACCGCCGATCTGGCTAGCACCATGACCAGCGACTGTCCCATGGCCTATAAGTACAATGCGCAGCGCACCAGCCAGACGCCTCGCCGTTCCAGACTGTGTGGACAGCCTCTCCCACTTTGGCTCCCACTATGCTGTTTCCCCTCGCCTC